>NC_143476.1:55991383-56310247 GCF_987193195.1 Phasianus colchicus
CTGCATGTGTCAGAAATGTTACAATCAAATGTGATGGTGTTTGTTCCAGACAAAGAAAGTAAATTCAGTACACGCTGTGCTTTTCAGCCTGTATAAAACCTTAATCTTTGAGTAGAAACTAAGTTATTTATTGCATGAATTTTGTGTATTAATTTCATTCAGCCTTTATAAAAGTTTAATCTTAGAGTAGGGACACAGTTACTGTAATTTATTAAATGAACTTTGGATATCATTTTCACTGCTCTTGAGTAACCTGTTGAGATTAACTTCGATGTAGCTGTCATGCAGTTTTCACTCTTACATGATTCCTAGCTGCTAACTGTATGTTTTTTACTTTTATAAAGAGGATGAAATAGATATTAAATACAAAGGCAGAATAACATAGGAAGAACGAGGTAAACTTATTCTTTTGGTTATCAGACATATTCAAATCACTGTCAGGATAAAAATATCTAAGCAAGCAAAGCTTGTTTACTTCTTTTTCCTGGTGGAAAATCAAGAGAGGTGGTTTCTGCTGAGGGGCAACAGTATAGAGGAATTACAGAGCTCCTTTGGGTTGGAATGAAGGTTGGAAGACCAAGCTGGACAAGAAGAATTAATTTATAATACCCTTCACAGTTCAAATAAAGATAGACATATTGCTGACAATGGTCAGAGTAACTGGAGCATTTGCACTTTATGTCTATTACCTAAGGAGAAGGAGAATTGGCATTAACATCAGGATAACAAAAGACTGGGAGGCTGAAAAATTTGAACTGGAAATTTCAGGATATTGATTCAAATTGCTGAATAAATAATTAATGACATCAAGTCATTAGGATAATTTTAAACAGAAGATAGTGATACTGATTGTAAAGCAATGAGGACTGAATTTTTGCCAAAGCACCATCTCGCCAAAGCCTGAAGTTGTACAATGCAGCTTTTCTATTCAAAAGTAGGAATTGCAACACATGCAGAAAACCAAAACCAGAAAGGCTTAAATGGCATTCAGGTAGGGAGGAAAGACAGAAGAACCCCTTCCATTCACAACCTTCAGCCGTAATCCTCTCATTCAGTGTGGTCACCTGCACTGTCAGCAGGAAATTTGCTAAGTGTTTATTATGATTATATTAATGTACTGAATGCAACATTATGCTCACAGGATCAGAGCTCTTCTTCCAGTATGTACTGCTAAGTGTGTTTTTAAGAGAGTGTCACTGTGAAATGCAATAACTGCTAAAAGAAAGAACAATCTAGGTTTCTTCTATGGCTGCTAGCAGTAAACTTATGGTGAATACAATTATTCATTACAATTAATTCCTCTTGATTTTTGTTTTCTACCTTTGTTTAATGGAATAAATGCTGAGTTTCTGTAGAATATTGAGATAATTACATCTCTACATTCAAGTCTCGATTAGAAACATATTCAGTGAGGAACCAATCCACAAAGCCACAGTTTTTGTGAATAATAAGAGAAAACTTATGTCTGATTATTTTTCTCCTGTAGCATGGAAATAGATAAATATGCTTGCTTACTTTTTACTCTGCTTAAGAGGTTATTTCTGTTTTTCATTCAGTTGACAGTGGAACTATTTTAGTCTTGACTTTCAGACAAAAATGTTATTGGATTTTTATTTATTTATTTATTTATTTATTTTGGTGGAATTGCCTTTTGTGGCAGGAGAAGGTGAAGAGAAATCAAACAAAAGCCAAATGAAATGGCGCTCCCCAATAAACTGCATGGACTACTTAATACATACCTCTGCTGTTCATCAGAGAGTTTGGTTTGAAGGAGGAGATACTTCTCTGTAATGATATCTCTTATAATATGAAACATTGCAAAAAATATCACATGGAGAAAGAAAATGGTTTCTCTCTAAAGGAAGATAATTTTTAAAAGGCTGCTAACTTCACCACTGTTCTCATCTAAGTTTTGTGGTAATACCTATTCCACTTTTTTTCTGGTACTTATCATAGAATTGTAGAATCATAGAATTGCTAGGGTTTGGGAAAGTCCTTCAGGAGGTCAAGTCCAACCGCAATTAATCAGAGAGCTCTAGATTTATTCTTAAACATAGAGAAGAGTCAATAGGTGTAAATATTATTAATAGTACTGCACTTTTTTCATTTTCAGATATTTATAAACAATGAATGGCATGATTCAATCAGCGGTAAAAAATTTGAAGTCTTTAACCCTGCGAATGAAGAGAAAATCTGTGAGGTTGCAGAAGGTGACAAGGTAGGATTTACTTTCATTCTTTTATCCTTAGCTTTGAATTCAATTTTATATTAAAAGTGAGAAAATGAACATCCATCTCTGTTGAGGTAAAATAGTACCTCAAAGATTTCTCCTATATACTTTCTTCTGCTTCACCCTTATGAATTTATCGATATGAGGAAAGATCTATAGAAATGTTTATTGGTAATTTTCTTGTTAACAATAATAGTTCTTTTAACTGTCTCTGAACGGTGGTCTAATTACTGTTATTTTGTTCTTCTTTCCCCAGCTCTTCATTATACAATGATGTAATCTGTTCATTACATATTTATTGAAAGCTTTTCATTAGAGATACCATAAAGTGGAAAAATATTGATATTTTTCCATGCAGGTAGACTCTGAAAAATTATTAATTGCTATCAGCATTTTTAGCTGACACTTTGACTTCTTGGTAACGTCGTCTTGAAAAATATGATTTTTGTAAAGAACAGAAAGGAAAACATTCCTAAAACACACCCTAAAGATGAAAGTCATCTAAAAAAAATGGACACTAATTCCACCAAAACTGATTTTTGTTCTACAAGTTGAATTGATGTATTTAAGCAGAAGAGTGAAAACATTGCTGACACTTATAAACAATTTTTTTTTACATATATGAGATTTATTCCCAGAAATATTACAGATAAATGCTATCTAATCAAAGATAAAATGAGCATCTATATGCTTATACATGCAGCTTTATATCTCATTGTACTAGGTGTTTTCAGCTAAAAAAGATGTGCTTAATTTTACCATAGAGCATATACGTATGTTATCAAGCAGACTAGTTATTTGTTTATATAGAAGACAATTTTACTTAAACAGTTTTAAAACTGACAACCTGGGACATTTTTGGATAAACTCTGAGAAAGTCAGTATGAGAAGTGAATGTTCTATTTCCAGCTTACAAGTACGTGAAAAATGCATTAAAATATTCATTGAACACTATTTTATCCATGAGAGATATTAGGATACTTATAAACAGCTTATTTGTGCTGGAAGTTCACTAACAATTTATCAATATAATAAGTAAAATCTCGTTAGCAATATTTACTTTATTGTATAGAGATAAAATATTCTCAAGAAACATATTGGAAATGAGTTCATACAGCTTCCTATGCCAGGTGCTTTTTGTCCAGTACAGGTATTACAGAACATTAATGACCTTACCGGAGAGCTATACCAAAGATACATTTTAAACTTTTTTTTTTTTTTTTTTTTTTTTTTTTTTTTTTTAAATAAAGATGGCTGGAAAAATCTTCATGACCCTGGCTTTTGGTGATTGCATGTTTCTGATCAAGTGCTCTTGAGGTGCCTTGTTCTTGCTTTTCTTCCATCCTACATGCATTTAGTGCTCTATGTCACTCAGATTTTTTTAGAGTTCATTTTGTCCTCAACCAAGGAATTCTGTAAGCATGCCATTAGCCTCCAGATTGTGTCCTGCCAGCACTTACATTCACTGACCTTAATCATATTTATATATTATTTCCCTGGTTTTAGGTATTCTGGCACTTGTAGTAGAAAAAACATATTGCACTACATTTACTTTAATTTGCACAATTCACATAAGTGCAGCTCATAGTTTCCCCATGTTCTTTTCTGATATAGGCCAAGGTATACATCCCAAGTCATACAGAAAAGCTGAGGAATTTTTATTAAGAGATAAGAAAAAGAATTAAATATTCACACAATGCATATTTGTGTGTCACTGTTCTGACCAATTCTGAAAGAAATTAATCTTTTTTATCTTCCAGATTTCAGCTACCTCATGTAGATGATGGGTCATCACTACCCTGTAGTAATGATTTTGGCCATTCCTAAATTACATTAAAGCTCCTTCCCATCTATCACTTTCGCAAATTTCTATCCAGGAAGTACTGTGGGTCTCAAGTCTAGTAGACCTATGCTTGGCTTTCAAAAACATATGATATTTTGGTTTTACTTTGTACCTTTTTATGAGAATTAGTTATTGGGTTTTTACATCTGTTAAAGTTTCTAAATCTGGTCTACATTTAGAACAGTTGATAAGGGTACTGATTTACTCAATTTTATTAGCTTAGTCAACCTTAAGTAATTCACCCAGATGAAGTTCTAGCAATGAGAAGGGGGGGGACGTAATCCTTCAAACAGTATATGAAAGCAATTGATTGGGAAAATGTGTCATGTATAATTCCTATAGTATGCCTTCATTTTGGTTGTTGTTTTTCTTGGAAAAAGTTTTATAAGATTTATGAACTGTGGAAATATTCCAAGTAATGAAAGCTATTTCTCAAGATATTTCTTTTTTATTATTTTATATACATGTATATTCTGAAACACATTTGCACACAAAAGAGTTTCATAAAATTTGTGGTGTATTTTCTCACAGCAATGAAAGACAAGTGATAAATAATACATTACCTTATAAAAAACATTCATGAGTTGACAAATTAGCTTGCTTAATGCTGAGACACTGCCTAGAATACAGAGTGCTCAAGCTTAGCATTCTAAACCTGATGAATTAGTCCTTTGTTATTATAATATTAAGTAAAAATGTCTCTTAAAACTTTCATAAACAAATGCATTTGTTTGTTTTCCTCTATAGTAAATTTGTGTTCATCTTACAAAACATTTTAAGGAACAGATTTTTCTAACCTGGTATTCACTACACCCCCAGATATTTTTAGATAGTGTTGAGTATCTAAAACTTTAACTGACAGATTTTGGCATCTCTTTCTATATAAAAAGATAAAATTTCATTAGTATTGTAATTTGTGTATGAATCCCTAATCAGAGATACTAAAAAATGTCTGAATGTTTGTAAATAGAGTTCCTTAGTATGGTTGGTTTTTTTGTTTGTTTGTTTTTTTAATTTAGAAGCTTTGAAAATGCATCTGTTTCTCATCGAACTTCACATTGCTGAAACAATAATAAAAGTGTTTAAAAGGAAATAACATATCTAAAATTAATATACTAATTCTGATAAGATCAAGATGCAAAGCACCTTGCATGTTTAGAAACCAGCATGAATGACACATTTAAAAAGTTTTTCTGTTTTTCTTACAGGCAGATATAGATAAGGCTGTTAAAGCAGCTAGAAAAGCTTTTGAGCTTGGATCACCCTGGCGTACCATGGATGCTTCAGAACGAGGAAGACTCTTGAATAAACTAGCTGATTTAGTTGAAAGAGATCGACTGACATTAGCTGTGAGTATAATATGTGAAAAAAAAGGGTAAATAAGCCAATGTTTGAAATTTTAAAGGAAGATATAAACAGAACACACTAAACCTTTGGGAATTTGGGCTGTCCCAATAATTTTTTACTCTGTGTTCTGAATGGACCATATAAACTGACTGGTGTTCAGGTCTATTTATACTCCAAATCCACAAAGTTCTTCAGTATTTAATTAGCTTCAAGGTAATACTTAAGACTACAATCCATGGAGTTTCAGTAGTTGAATCTTAAGGAATTAACATAGACCCCATGCTCAACACTTTTCTAAACCAAAGCCTGAATCAAGGCCTAACCTCAAAGTTTACAAGTAGGGCAGGTTAGAACTTGAAGAAATTTTAAATTTTATGGGTACGTATTTTGTTATCATTAACTCCGGTTTGCAAATAGCAATCAGTGAAAAACCTTAAATAGAACCAAAAAAACACAATAAGTTATGTGGTATTAGGAAGAACATGGGTGATGGATGATGATTTCTTGTGCTTAGTAACTTCTGCTTGTTGGCCATATTTCTGCTCATCTGCAGACACTTAAGCATTATCACTGTCTACTAGTTCTGTACTAATGCAAGAAAAATCTTTTAAAATAGAGGTGTGCTAATTATTTGATAAGTGTGGTATCCTACACTTGTTTTAAACCTCGTGTTTTGATGTTACCATGAAGATGCTCTCTCCAAGTTTAAACACAGACTGGGCTGAAAGTCTAAGCACGTTAAGTGTTTATATTGTCCTCAAGATAGAGCATCAGGAACATCCAGCACTCAGGATCATTACTCAGACTGATCTAATCACCATTTTAAGTATTTAATCATTAGCTACAAACCAGAACAAGTTAATAAAATTCAAACCTCCAAAATATAAAAATATCTATTGGCCATTGTAGCATCTTATTATTCCTTTGTAGGAAGACACTTGCGTGTGTCCCAAGCAGATTTTTAAAAGACAAATGAAAAATTCATAAGAGCTGTGGCTATTTCCTTGAACTCTAAAGATTACAACTCTCAGATTTACACTTCTCTTCAGCAACACTCTTTCTTTAAACTAATCCTGTCATCATCTTGATATGGAGTGATAACCTTGAGAAAACTTGGGTAACTAGAATCTGTGTCCTTGATAGTGCTAAATTTATTGGAGCTGAGAGAGTAAATTTTAAGAGAGCTACATTTTTTAATAGGAATGGTATGGCCCCTTGTCAGTTCACTACCAGATAAAGTAGCATTTACTTCTTTGTTGTATAGCCTAAGGCATTACACATGCAAAGAGGATAGAGAAATAATCTTTTTTCCACAGGAAAGCCAGAGCATTTAGTTTTTGTTCCCACCAGCCATTTTTGTAGTATGAAAGCATAACTTTTCTTCCTCCCTAAGCTTCTATTTTGCTGACTTAGTTTTTATTTTCCACATATTTCTCACATTAATGACTACTTTTCCCTTTCAGATAAGGTGTACTTGAATAAAGTGTTTTCCAGACTATCAAAATGAAGAGTAAAGGAGCTAAGGAACTATGGGCCAATTAAATAATAAATTTAGAAATAAAATAATATTTCTAAGATATGATTAGTTCTTGAAACTTTTGTTTGAATATTTTATCCTGAGCATCCTAATAAGATTGTTCACAAAGCTGAAGGTTCCCTCCATGTTTGTACTAGGAAACTTGAGAAGAAAATGTATCAGCATCAGCATGTTGTCATTATTTAAGGACTTCACATGGTCTTTAGTAAAATATCGTAAAATTTAGGGCTATTAGAATGGCATACTCCCTAGACTTGATATCAGCTGTATTTAGTGTTAGTGTCCCTGAGGGATCATCAAATCACAAAGTTAATCAACTGAAAAATAATAGATGTTGAATTACTATTATTTTAATAGTTTAGAGCATATATTTTCCTAGCATGGAGATCCATGGAATGGACAGTTGGTCAGCCTTCAAATAAGACAAGTTTTTTCACACAATTGTTAGCTAGAAACAACAAAAAAAAAAGTAGTGCCTTCTCTATATTTATTTTTCATATTGATATGTTCTCCCTTGGGTTCCTAATGTCTCAAAACTTTCCTCTGCACATGAGGAGGATAAGTGTTTGTTTGGGGCTTGTATTCCATGCTTTGAGTATAATTTTTCATAAACAAGGCCTGTTCTGAAAGTAATGCTTCCTATTTTATTATATCCCACAACATTAGAGGTGAATTTTGGCGGCACGGCAGTAAAGATTAACCTTCCACCAATATTCAGGCAATTTCGTTGCCTTGCAATGGATGGCAGCTGAGGGGCAGTTTGTCAGATTGACATCTGACATGGAAGTGTGTGTGAAGCAAAGGTGTGGAAATGAATTCCTCCATGCAGCAAAAAAAATTGCATCTGATGAGTTTTGTTGACATTTGCTAAACATTTATGGAGACCAAACAGTGGATGCGAGCACAATGAGGCTGAACAAGGTGCATTTCATCAGTGGTGACAGTGACAGTGGGTCACCTTTACTGGTGGCATGCAGGCTGTTTTCCATTTCTAGTGAAAATGCACAGCTAATGGTGGTGACAATGCTGACAAACAGTGTATCATAGCTGACAATTTGCTCTATCAAACAGTATTACTGTGCTCTTCATATCTGTTGAATTTTCCGTGGAAATAAACAGGAGGTAACCTAGATAAATTGCCAGTCATGCATCCATTAAGCATGGACATATCCCTTAGTAATTAAAAAACAGAGGATTCTAAGTTAATGTGACAGATATTGCCAAGAAAGTACTGTCTATCTTGGTTGTCAATACCGATATGCTGAAAGGTCTGGTCACTCACATTGTTTGCATTAGTTAACCCACAGACTCCAAGCTGTAGATTTTTCCATCTACATTTGGAGAATACTTAGTATAAGCTATAATGTTTTATCTGATTTCAGATGGGAAAAAGTGTTGTTTTTTTTTTCAGAACATGTCACCATTTCAAATGTAAAATGATCCTGTCAACTGAATAGATCACTGAGAATAAAGTATCATTAAATTTCCTTGTTTGTAGATTAAAATTTGAGTTTTTCTTCTGGACGGAAATTAATCTTCTATGTACTAGTACATGTTAAAAACCTCTGAACTGAACAACCACTAGATGCTAACAAATGCTAAATGACAAAGTGCCTGTATTGGAAAGCTTATCAATGTTTGATATTAACTTTGTAATTGCTGTTGTCTACAGACAATGGAAGCTATTGATGGTGGTAAACTCTTTTCTACTGCCTACCTAATGGATTTAGGTGCCTGTATTAAAACAATTCGCTACTGTGCAGGCTGGGCTGATAAAATCCATGGTCGAACTGTTCCAATGGGTGAGTAGCTTTGAGATAACAAAAGCACAGAACTGAAGCAATGTAACCTGTAAAAATCTATATTTTTCTAGAAGCTGTTCAGTACCAATAAAAATTATTAATGGAATATATTTTAGACTGTTTTTAATATGCCTTATTTAACATCTATCATAATGCTAATTATAAGCATTCATTGTAGTTACTGGCATCGCTGTATCCTTTTTCTATATACAACTACAAAGTACATTTTAACGTCTAGGAATTTTTTAGTCTACATCTAGAAAGCCTCATTGGTACTTCTGCATAGCAATGGGTTGTTTATGCAATGGTACTGTAATGAAAGTCAAGTATTTGCGTATTAAAGCTAAGATTAGCAAAAGCAATAATATTTGTTTCAGTTATCAGATAGTTTATTAGGAACAGTACTAAGAGATAAGAATGAGGAAACTTTCCTTTGTTTTCCTGAATTTTCCTTCTATTTCCTCTCCCACTGAGCAGCTCTACAATAACATTTTTTCAAGCTGACTTCTCTCAGAAGGACAGGGAATGGTAATAAAGAAAGAATTAAGGAAAACTGTAGTGATAAATACTACCAAATTTTGGCATGATGTAGATCCCTATACCAGGCTTAATGGAACACATGCTTATTTGAATCAAAGAGAATTTATTTTACTTAATGGATTTCATTTAAGATCTAATATTAAAAAATAAAAAATCTGATATGTACCTAGGATTGCAAGTAGCTTTTAGAAAAGTATTTTTCAAAAAAAAAAAAAAAGAAAAATGTGAAAAGAGAAAAAAGAAACAAAGAATATTCATCGGTATGCTGTGCATACCACTTTGGGAAGAAGAGTTATCACTGCGAGAAGTCAGTCATAATGACAGCATCAAATGTTGGAGCTATGAAGAAAGCAGAGATTGAATCCAGATGTACTTCATGGTTGTTGTTGCACAGTTAAGGTTTTGAAAATATCATTTATGAGTAAAATTGAGTGTAAATTTATCTTCTTTTGATTTAACTGTTTCTCACAAAGGCTATAATTGAGTGTCTAATTTATTGCTTCTTCCTTCAGATGGAAACTTTTTCACATTTACAAGACATGAGCCTGTTGGTGTGTGTGGACAAATTATTCCTGTAAGTTGGAGTCATTTATTGAAAAAAACACAGATGTTCCTGTTGTAAATGAACATTATGTTTTTGAACTTTTGTAGGTTGTGGATACATTACCGGTGAGAAACTTTCTGTTCCCAAAAGTAGAGACTATCTAGAGTATTCATTAGACTCAGGTGGAGTTTTGAAGAGTCAGTCTAATTAAGTCTTGGCTCTCTCCTCCCTGTATTATGGAGCACAGATCAATCTCAAAAGATTGAATTTGTTTGAATAACAGAATTGTGTTCTGTTGGAAAAGAAAGAATTGAAAATAAACTAGGTGGAGAGGGTAATATTTATAACCTAGAAGATATAAGGTCTTTGTGACCTGGAATATCTATTCTGTTTAGAATAGCATCTGAACTACTGCAATCTTTAGTTATGACCTAGTTACTTTCATGACAGTGCAAGCAACAGTGCGAAGAGTATGTTTAATGAGTGCCAAGCCAGAAGTTCCCAAGGTCTTTTTCAGTGTTTTTTGGATTTATTTATACTAAGTGAAGTTTCAGAAGACCTGAGCATCCAAAACACTGAGAAAATCAAACTCTTTGTTGAGGTTTATATAATTTAGATAGATAGCTGTGACAGTGATTGCATGCACTAGGCACACCTGATCCACCCATCTCTTTTCACACAAGCTAGGTTTGGAAGTCTGCTCTGACCTGCTTGACAGCTTACTAGATTCTAAAATAATCGGGTTGTCTGCCAGGCTTGTTTGGACATGTGAGTCCATTCCTGTTCCTGATGTCTTTCTGTTGACCTGGCAGATTTGCTGTACCTTTAGACCACTACATTGGTTTACATCTTTGGAAAACATCATTTGGATCCAGCTTCTTGCAGAGCTTGAAGAAGTTCTAGTTTATTTTGTAGGTCAGGTACAAGATATTTCATATAAAGCCGTCAAGATATGCTAAAGAACTAGACAAATTTCTATGTAAAATTGCAGTCTAGAATTATGGGCAGTTAGTACATATGCTAGCTTCCTATACAAAATGTTCAAGGACTTCTAAGTATATCTTTGTTTTCTCTGAATTGAAATTTAAAGCCAAGTTCAAGGTCTGTATGTAAACCAACCTTTGAGGACTATGTGAACACTGCAAAATACTTTTGTCTGTTCAGCATTTCCCTTCCACGCACTCAGTTATGCTTCAATAAGGAAGATTCAGAAAGCTTTGTAATCCCTTACTTTGAGTTATTTGTGCTCCTGTTATTTCTGGGGGTGGGGTGAGATTAAAGGAGATAACCAGAGAGATAAAGAACAGATGTATTTATACTTCTCCAACCATTTCCGAGATAATAGGTAACTGTTAACTGCCTTTTCCTCCACTTTCTCCTGTGTCTTTTCTGCTGAGTCTCACAGGCTCAATGCTTCCTAAGCTATTAGAATTATTTTCAAAGGGGCGGAGCCCTTTCACCCATCTTTTTTGTCCCTCACACTGCTGAATATGGAGTCCAGAGGAGTCAGCTGCTTTGCACTGCAGCTGAACTAAGAAAAATAGAGAGATGACGGTAAAACCACCACGAAAGAATGTAGGGACAGTATTATGCTTTATTACTTTGTCTCTCTTTGAAAACTGAATTGATGACAGACAATTCAAGACACAAGATAACAAACCTGCCAATTTATCATTAATCCAGCAGCTTTCTGCCAGGCTTTGTTAGAGGTGTACTTTTGTTATTTCCTGTCCCCCAAAATCACTGATCTTTGTATAACATGATTTGCTAGTTGCTTTCTCAAAATATCTTCACACTGAAAAGAGTTCAATAAAAGTTCCACCATTCAGTTGACAATTCACACTATAATTATAGAAAAAAGCAAAGATGTTTTGGTTATGTATTAGTAATCTGATACACATTCTCATCTGTATTTTAGTGGAACTTCCCATTGGTTATGTTTATCTGGAAGATCGCCCCTGCACTTTGTTGTGGAAACACGGTGGTTGTCAAACCAGCAGAACAAACACCTCTGAGTGCCCTTTACATGGGATCCTTAATTAAAGAGGTAAGTTGGTAACAGCATTGCTTTTTGCACTTCTCAGAAATGTAATAGAACACTGCAGCTGAAATGCCACAGAGGTAATGTAAGCTAGGCTGTCCTTTGCAAGTACTTCTCATTACATGTCTAGCCTTGTACTATGGAACTTACCCTACTGTGAACCAGTAAAGTAAATCCAGGGCAAAAGCATGCATATACACAGCTTCATACACACCTACAAACAGAGGTGTGTTGTTTTTTTTTTTTTTTTTTTTTTTTAAAAAAATACAATACTAATTTAGTAAACTGCATTCCATTCTTTGGCAAACATATTTGAACAGTGCCTTTCAAAGTCAAAAGTAAACATTAAGTCAGGAGCAGGGTATTTATAAGTGAGTGGCAAGGACTTTATTAGCATAGTTATCACAGAAAAGAGCCTGTTTGTACATCTAATTATTATTTTTTTTTTTAACTGAACAAACCTTTCTCCCACCTGGGTTTATAATTAACAGAGAGCTGTAAACCTGTGTTGCTTGACTGTTGCCAAACTTGTGAACTCTCTTCACACCGAAAATGGCAGAATACACTTTGTGCTCCTGAACACAAGGAGTGTTGTAGTTTATCCAGTGGCTCCAAAGTAACATTGGCTATTGTACTCAGCCCAGTAAACACCCAATGAAGTTAAATAGCTCAGCTATCTTGTTTCCCAATAAGATCAACAAATGTAATCTAAAATGTTTGAAGAGTTGGCATGGACTTCAATAATTGCTAGCTCAGTGACCTTGCAGCGTGTTGGCAATGACTTAGCACATTTTATTATTCTGCTTCAAAACTATGATTCAGCAAAGCACACGGGCTGTGGTTTGCTATTTCATGAAAACTAAATGAGTATTAAGAGTAAACTAAATTCTGCCATTGTTGTATCTCAAAGAAAATGCTCTTATAGTGGGGCAGGGGGATAACGTAAAAAAAAAGATCTAATATACCCTTTCTATTTTTCTTTAACAATAAATATTAGAAAGCTCATTTATGTGGAAAAGCAAGTTTACACAGAATGTAACTAAGGTCTGCCCTGAGCCTCATTAAGTATGTATATACTTAATTAGGAGCAGGTCCATAGAGGGACAACAAGTCTTGTGTAGGGCGTGGAGAGTATGCCCTATGAGGAGAGGCTGAAGGAACTGGGGCTGTTCAGTCTAGGGAAAAGGAGGTTGAGGGGAGACCTTATTGTTCTCTTCCAATATCTGAAAAGTGTTTACAACGAGAGTGGGGTTGGTCTCTTCTCACTGGTGACAGGAGACAGGACAAGGGGAAATGGCCTCAAGTTGTTGTGGTTTGGGTGGGTGAGTCATAGAAACAAACATAGCTGGGGCTCTAAGGCTGAAAACAATTGTACAACTAGGAAAAGGTGGCTTGAGAACTGAAAATGGATGTCAGATTATAGGAGACAGTCTCCTAGTCATTATCACTTCCCTGATTATATGGGGTTCTCTCTTCCAATTCAGGCAGGATTTCCACCTGGAGTTGTGAATATTGTGCCTGGTTTTGGACCCACCGCTGGAGCAGCAATTTCTCACCACATGGACATAGACAAAGTGTCCTTCACAGGCTCTACTGAGGTATTATAACGAATGCAAGAAAATATAAGCAGGAACTGTGCCCCACTGATTCCAAGTAATGATTTAATGTCTAACTTTTTTCTATGTGACTGTTTTAATTTTTTTTCTTTCTTTTGGCTCTTGGTTTGTTAAACAAAGTCTGTTTAATGATTTGTTGGTTACTATTAACTTTAAACGTATTTAAACAATGTATGGCAGGAAAACCATTCAAACAAAGGCACCTCATGACATACAATAGGTTCTAGTATATTAATGCTATTTTAAGGCTTGTCCTTTAAAGACAAAACATTTTTATAGATTTTTTCTTGTTTAGTTCTTAATAAAAATAAGTTCAAAAAATGTAAAAAACTGAAAGAAGCTGTCCTGTGTTGTCTTTAATAACATGATGGTAGGTATTTATTTCAGAAACCTACACACACTTAGGTGAGGTAATGGCATTTTTGTGTTTGTATGGATGATCACTGGGGTGGTCTTAGAAGTTTATTTGAATGTGTATCAGGTGAACAGTTGATAAGGAAGTCACTGTTAATTTTCCCTACCCTTTATTCCAAGAATAGTTATTGATATGACTGAAGATTTGTCCTTGCTGTCACTATAAAACTTTATTCTTACTTGAGTACTTTGCATTATCTATCTGTATAGATACTTCATGGAAGTATTGCCAATTGGTCTTTTAACTTCTTAGATGTACATTCCAAAGATAAATATCACTGCCTCATATCAGCAGTCAGTACACACTGAGAAAACTCAGAAACCTTGACCACAAAAGCTATGGGAAACAAGAAGAACCCCAAAGCAAAGAGATCTGAGAAACATTCCACGGATGTTCCCAGTTGTAACAACTACAATTCCTAGTGCCCAGTATACCTTCAAAGTAAAGTGGACAGTGGAACTTGTTTCCAGACTTTCGTTCCTGTCATTTACTTCTGACAGTGTAATTCAGCAGGAAGAAATGGTGTTCCCAAAGTCAGGAACAACGTCACAGCACGGACGTTATCTGGTGACTACTACACACTAGCAGTTATAGGCCAAAGCTGCAAGTTCTACAAGCACATTTTACCTCTAAATTTTCCCTGCTATTTTTTCATATTATATAATTTCCTTTATTTATGCCTTCAATTGAAAGAATCAGCACAGGGGCTCTGTGTAGCCATGCCCATTTCCTCTTCTTTCTGGTCTCCTTATTTTTGATAAAGGAGAAACTACTATGAGTAAGATTTGGCACTGAGGAGATCTACATCTTCTTTCATACAAGTCATCTGTCCCATAAATGAAAAAGGGGGAAATCATTTTATTAAGAGCCTGGCAAAGTACAAAATAGAACCTATTTCAGATTACAAGTGCAAGCCATTAGGGTGTTGGTACCAAAAAAAATTGCCATTTATTTTTGACAGCTAACATTAACATTTCCAGGGAAAATAGGTTCTACAAAGCTGGCCTATTATTGATTTCTAGACTGAAAGTCACCCACATATTGACTCTCCACTTCCAATTCTAGTTTCTCATTTTTTCTTCTTATTTTTATTTTTGCAATTAATTATGTATGCAGCCACTGAGTGTACAATTATGAACTGTGATTACGATTTCTGAATGTTGCTGGATCATATTATTCTAAAGTGACATCCTTTTTCTAACTTTTAGGTTGGCAAACTGATCAAGGAAGCAGCAGGGAAGACCAATCTGAAGAGAGTTACACTGGAACTTGGAGGAAAAAGTCCTAACATTATATTTGCAGATGCAGATTGTTAGTAGAATTTTCCTTACATAACCTGGTCGCTTCTCATTTTTTAAAAAATTGAATGACTCATATCTGCTTAAAGAAGAATTTTTGTGTGCTTTTGTTTGTTTCTGGTAATGCTGTCTTTTCAAAGTAGATTGTCACTAGCAGTTGCTGGACGTTTGGCTGAACTGAAATATCTGATAGTCTGCCAACACTTACTTATTATAACTATGATTCTAATGCAAAAAGAATTCAGAATCAAAACCCAACAGATGGTTTATCATCATCCTAGTGGACTTTTCATGGTAATGCTGAATCAATATTTGACATAAAAACGGTTGAATGTGTTTTTTTTCAGAATACTGTGCTGCTATGTGTAAGAATAGCATGGGTCACTGAGAAAATGAATGAGTTCTTATACTTTAAATGATCATGGAAATAAAAAGTGGTAAAAAGAGAAATGAGATGACATAGCAAGTCTACAAATAGTTCATGAGGTGGCCACACAAATTCATGACTGATGAACTCTGTATTTCTTTGCAGTGGATGAAGCTGTGGAATTTGCACACGTTGGTCTGTTCTACCACCAAGGACAGTGTTGTATAGCAGGATCCAGAATTTTTGTGGAAGAGCCTATTTATGATGAGTTTGTTCGCCGGAGCATAGAACGAGCAAAGAAGTACACTCTTGGGGATCCTCTGTCGCCTGGGGTACAGCAAGGCCCTCAAGTGAGTAATATATGTCTCTCATTTAATTTTGGCAGAACATCCCACTTTAATGTACTCCTAAATCTGCTCTTGTATTAGCGTTAAAACTGAGAACCGCTGACTAGTGACTAGACTGAGAATCAGGAAGAAAAACTGGAGAGAGGATTGTTTGCATTACCATCAGAGAACTAGTAAGACAGGAGTATGATTTCGTACCCATATTAGAGTGCTAGCATTATATTCAATTGGTGCCTCAGTAAATGACTAACTTGAGGAAATTAAAGCTGAGAGCATTTCCTACTCTTTTCCAAGATGCTAGGTCTTTGTTATACTGATCTCAATTTTAGAATAGCACAAAATTAAAAATCAACATTTTTCCTTTTGGTGTTAAAAGATTATCCGACAGATTCCCCATTAAATGAAGGGGGGAAATGCATTATTAAAAACCATTGTTATCATAGTACTTTGGATTCTGTGGATTCTGTTGGTCACATTAGAATACTGCTAAATTCATTTTCACCCCAAGTCTTATAGCCATATTAGTTTGTACTATAGGATATTCTCTTTCTTGACAGTGCAAATTAAATAAGTTTGGTCATCACAAAACAGAAACAAAGCAGAAGATTGAAACAAAGGAAGTCCCATACATTTGATAAGGTTATATATTGTTCATCGATTTTCACAGTCATTTTATATAATCAGAAAATGAAATAAATTGGAAAATTGCATTCTAAGACATAAAAGCTTTGGAGAATGCAAAAACTGTAAAAACCAGTATTTTCGTATTCTGCAATGTGTCTAGCTAATGAACTAATATATTAAGCTAAATCTAAATGTCAGAAGACAGGAAATTTCTAACAAGGAAACTTCAGGAATTCAGATGTGCATCTGTCTGTTATCTGTTTGTTGTACAGCTAACAGAGCTAATAAGGATCAAGTTTAATATGATTGTGCATTTACTGAGTTTGAAATTCATAGGTATAGATTTAAATGTGAAGAAGCAGACAGTTAAATATTTGAAAAAAAGGATTTAGTGCATACATTTGCCTTTCTTGATCTCCTTTTTTCTCTTAGCAAGCTTTAGTAGAAATCTAAAGATTTTCATGGGTTAGCAAAGTTTCTCCTGCTAAAATTGTAAAATCTTGTTTTATCTATGTTGTTCTTATAGTCCCACATTAATGGAAAAAATACAGCAAAGCTGTTTAAATTAATTTATTTTGTGGTAGTTGCTTTAAATATCTGTTTGTCTTACATTCCATGCTATTCTTTGCCTAATTCTCTTTCAAAATGTAAACTGATTCACTGTGTTCCTGTGTCATGTAGCTTCATTAAAAGCCAAATTTTTCCACCAGTTCATAGGCTCTCTGGGAGAGCACCTCCCTCAGGCCACAAGTTTGGGTAGTGCTTTGCACAGCAGGCATGAAAGAAAATACAAAAGCCTTGCTGAAATGTAAAATAACATATATATGATAATTCACAGATTATTAAGAAAAATTATGATGATAACAATAACAAAGAAATGACTGAAAAAAACTTGAGCTGTATCATCTAAACATTTTCTCTTTGTGATGTTTATGCACAAGAGATATTTGGCCACCAGGGTAGCAGAAACTTTATGTCTTCAGTGTGCACTAAGGCAATTGTTTGAAAGTATAATGACAAGGGGAGCACATGGAACTAAAAATCACCTCCTTATAAATATCCCCAGAAATAAATATCCCTAAAATTATAAGCTTTTATCACAGTGCTAGTTGAATAACTGTTTAGTCTAATATACATACAGGAATCTCCCAAACCTTTTAAAATGCTGTGTTGTTCTATGACTGAAATAGTAATATTTGTTGTTTAAGTGAAATGACACCTTTTTTATTGCATGAGTAAGAGAATAAAATATATGTCTACTTCACTGAATGATGAGTATGAACACAGAAAAGAATTTCTGTGCAAGAGTCCCCCTAGAAGTAATTTTAGTGTCTTCATTAGCTAGTTAATGAAAAGTTGAACTCTGACAGATTGAAGAGTCATGAAATTGTTAAAAAAAAAATCTTTTTCTCTGGTTGCCCAGAGAGGTAATGGAAACTCTATTCCTGGAGATACTCAAGGCCAGGCTGGACCAGGCTCTGAGTAACCCGATTTTACTGTGGATGTCCCTGTTCATTGCAGGGGAGCTACACTGTATGACCCTTAAAAGTCCCTTCCAACTCTTAAGGATTCCATGACACTAAAACTTTAAGTTAAAAAAAAAAAAAAAGAGGGTGTTATATTGTATGCCTCCACCGAATAGGCCTTACCATTGAATTTTTCTTGAAATAAATGCTACTTTGTAGATAATTTCTCCAATGTATGAAGTGCTGATTAGTAGATTTGAAGAGGGAAGAAGACAAAGGCAAATGTGAGCTCTTTCTTGTCCTGTTCACAATATTTGCTTTTATCTCTTTTGTAGCTAAAAAACTGGAAGAGGTTAGAGAAATATAAACCCTTATTGTACCGCCATCATAAACTCCCTTTCCAGTTGAAGACACTGCAGTCTGCTCTACCACAAAGCCAAACTGTAATGTGTTTGGCATATGCTGTCTTTCTTGGTGAACTCAGGGAAGAAGGACAGAAGTTGGCTTCATCCAGTTAAAAAAAAAAAAAATCTGCAATCTGTGTTTCCCAACCCACAAAAGATAAGAGTCTTTATTCTACTAACAACTCAGAAGGACTTAAAAATAGCAGTGAATTTTGGTTATATTGTACCATTTCTTTTTAACATTCTTTAATGGTTTAGAAAAACAGCAGGGCCAATCTAGCAGTGAAGTACAGAAGAATCTTACAGGCTCATCAGGATGAATCATTTGGATGAATCATTTACAGCTGAGGAGAGTTCTGGAAAAAGTACCAGAATATGTTTATTTTATAGATTTCCTTTCATTTATATTGAAGATACACACACTATCAGTCCTTGTACAGCTGATTCCTTCAAGTGAAAATTTCTTATTACTGATTTATCTGAATAGTTTTTAGAAGTTATTGACAGGAGTGTTTGCCGGGCTCTCCAGATGTTCTTCTTCAACACATGCCATTGAACAAAGCTGGAACACTGATAAGATGTGAGTTAGACACTGTTTTCATCCCTGTATATCTTTTCACTTAGATTGATAAGGAGCAGTTTCAAAAGATCCTGGATCTAATTGAGAGTGGGAAAAAAGAAGGAGCCAAACTGGAATGTGGAGGAGGACCATGGGGAAACAAGGGTTACTTCATCCAGCCCACAGTTTTTTCTAATGTTACGGATGATATGCGCATCGCCAAAGAAGAGGTAAATACATTTTTGGCAGTCAATACTGGAGATTTTCTGTTTAAATGTGTGTACAAAATATCCATTCAGAAGGTCAAGTGACTATATAAAAATGTTCCAAGTTAATCTGTTGTTCCAGCCCGGTGTTTAAAGTCCTTTTCTTGGTTTCTTATGTCCCTTTCACCAGTCCATTAGAGGTCAATGAGGGGAGTATGAGGCTGGCCTGCCAGCAAAGGCACCACCTTAAGCTGATAAGAGATAAGAAATGTTAAGGCTGGGTCTGTTAATTACATCACCTCATACTGCCCATGTCTCACATATCAGCTATGGTAACTGTAACAGAGAAACAAACTTTGAAAACATAACTTGTGAACTCTGCGCTCCCTAAGGAGCAGCTCAAGTTGCAGTTTTGACACAATAGGCACCAAACAGCTATTTTGCAATAAGTTGTGCTTCCACGAGCGTTTTGCTTGGTGGCAATTACAGAAAAGTTTTGCCTCTGCAGGGTTGCTTAACTTAAATTCCTTTGCAGAAGTACCCACGCAGTGTTGAAGGTCTTGTACTGAACCAGCTGAGGGGGCAGTGCTAGGTCAGCAATGATGAGCTGGAAGGAAAAGGGTTATGAGTGCAGAGCTGTTCTGTGAGCACAGACTCAAAGTAAAGTTATGACCTCTTCATTCTCTGTGTTGTTTTGTTTTGTTTTCGTTTGTCTGGATTAATAACTGGTGCAATTACTGTCTGTTATATTTCTTCATGCCAGAAAGCTTCTTCAAAATTGTAAGACATCTAGGAGTTACTTTTTTTTGCTAGCAAGACTGCTAATGCATTCTGCTGCTCATACCTAGTATGTTTAGCAAAATTAAAAAGGCTAAGTTAAAATGAGCACCAGAGAACTGAATGCTAATTGCAAAGATGAGAAAAACCAGATAAAGTTGCCCAAAAAGTAATTTGAAGTGTTTCTTCTGATCTGTAAAACAGGAGCCATCACAGATATGTTTCCTCACAGGTTTATTTCTTGCCCTTAGTTCAGCAGAGCAGTAAGAACTTCTCACAATATTTTGAATCTATTGAGTAACAAAACCCCAGAGAACAAAGGCAATTTAAAGAATGCTTGGATTTTAAATCTCAGGCTTGCACACTGAAGAAATGTTCACTCTTTCTGTAATCAGTTTAAATA
Organism: Phasianus colchicus; assembly: GCF_987193195.1. Classification (NCBI taxonomy): domain Eukaryota; kingdom Metazoa; phylum Chordata; class Aves; order Galliformes; family Phasianidae; genus Phasianus; species Phasianus colchicus. Next base: position 56,011,750 of record NC_143476.1, read on the forward strand.
ATTCCTTGCAACACCAATTAGAAACTGGGAGTAAATATTTTCCAACAAAATCAGGTGGAAGTCTCATAAATGATGGGGACAGAAGTAATGAGATGCAATAATGCCCCCCTGCCCTACACAGTTTTAGCATGAAGTAGTAGGTAATTTCATATACAGCCACAAACATAGAGAGATAGCAGTGAGAAAGAGAAGTCTAATAGAATATTTTCTCATATAGAACCCAGAAAGGGAGCAGAATAAATATGCTTGGTGTGCATGTTTCATTGTGCCGGTATCTGCAGAAATGAAAAACTAATTAAAAGTTTAGGAGAGAGATATGTTGAATATCTTTTTCACCTTGGAGTTTCCTGAAGAAATATCAGTTGGCTAGTCACCAGTATAGACCTTTAACATACCATAACTCGATGTTACATACCTGTTATGCTAGGCATCTCTTCATCTTATTTATTTATTTATTTTCATTGTGTATTTTTTCTTATTTATCGCTTTATTCATTTTTTTCTTTTTTCTTTTTACAAGAGGCCAGGTTGGTTTGCTTCATACTATAAAAATATTACCTCCACGTTAATTTATTTTGGAGGTTTACTACCTCCATTTTAGAACTCCAGCATGTATAACCTTGGCTGAATGAATATAGGAACAAGACTGTCTGAAAGAAACATTTTTTATCATGTATAAATTGTTTGTGATAATGAGATACACTAGTCCACTTCATGTATTTCTATGTGTCTAAAACAGATATTTGGACCTGTTCAACAAATCATGAAATTTAAAACTATAGATGAAGTTATCAAGAGGGCAAATAACACTACCTATGGCTTAGCAGCAGCAGTTTTTACCAAAGACATTGATAAAGCACTGACGTTTGCAGCTGCTCTTCAGGCTGGGACAGTGTGGTAAGTCATAACTCCTTTAAATCTCCCCTCAGAAATGCAGAAAACCAGAAAACTGCTTTTGATGGTACACTACTGTATTTCAACCCTTACTTGTCCATACCTACTGAGATATTAGATAAATACTTCTTGTTCTTCACAAAATTGCCCTGTAAACTTAGTCTGAAAAAATTAAACATAAACTTACTAAAAGTGAAAGGAAACAAAAGGAAAAGCAGTAAAGACACTGGTTTCTTTTTTATTCAGGATTTGGGGTAATCCAATGCATACTTAATTTGCAGGGATTATTTTCTGTAATGTGCAAATAAATCCATTACTTGAAGTTGCTTGACCATTAATCTGTGCAGAAAATCTTCCTGTGAAGGAAAAGATTGATATAACGTGATTCAAAAAAGTATAAGAATCAGAAGGGATGGAAGAAGCAGGGTCTGTGGTGATAGAACAAGGGGAAATGGCTTCAAGATTAAAGAGGGTAGATTTATGTTGGATAGAAGGAAAAAGTCTTTTACAGAGAGGGTGGTGAGGCACTGGAACAGCTTGCCTAGGACGTGGCTGATACCCTATCCCTGAAGACTTTCAAGACAAGCTTGGATCTGGCCCTGGGCAACCTGATCTAGCTGTGGGTGTCCCTGTTTATTGCAGCGCAGCTGGACTAGATGGCCTTTAAAGATCCATCCTTCCAACTCTATGGATTCTATGATTCTATAATTCTAAGAACTGTTATAAGTAGGGAGGAAAAGATGCTAAGGGGATCCATAAGGCAGAAAAAAATTGTCATGTAGAAATGGAAAAGAAAAAGGCAACCTACACGGAATTAAAATGACAAAAGCTGGGAGAAGCAAAAGTGGAAACCTGAAGGAACATCAGACTATATAATGACTGACAAAGAGTCCCACATTTTCCTATCAGAAAGTGAATAATTAATTTCACTTGAACTCAAAACGCGTGTACTTACTGTTTTTTACCTTAAAGGACTTGCCATGAGTACAAATTTCTGCTGATGTCCTGTGACCTAAAAACATATATTTTATAAAAGCTAACAAGTTTGACCTAAAAGGTAATATTCCTTCAAAAGGATGAAAGGTTAAAACAAAAGTAAAATATTTGTTATTCACTCTTCTGCAATTGTTGATCTGTCTAGGAATCCTTAACAATGAAAAGAATCTTTTTATTGAGTTACAAAATACGCTAGTGGAAAGGAACCCACCAGGATCATAGAGCCCAAATCTGGGCTTTCACAGGACTACTCAAAATTAAACTCTATGTCTGAGAGCATTATCCAAATGCCACTTGAACTCTAGCAGGTTTGGCTACTGCCCCCGTGAGTCTGCTCCAGTGCCCAACCACCCTCTTGGTAAAGAACCTTTTCCTAATATCCAGTCCTTTTCCTAATAAACGATTAGACTGGCAGTGGAAAAAATATAAGATGTGAAAATAGAGAACATCTGATTTGACAATGTTGAAAAATAGAAATTTCTTCTCAGCTATGGAGTACAATGCGTATGCTGTCCAAACTCTTGTTAGTACAAATTCCCATTCCATCCTTATGCATTGTATCCTTGTATTTTGTTTTCAGCCACAGTATGGTGGTTGAAAACAAAATACTGTTCTTATCAGTGTTGAAACACTGATAAGAACCAAAAAAAAGTTTCCTAAACAAATTTTAAAGTCACCTGAATTTACCTATTGGAAGCATACATGCAGAAGAATTATCTGTGCTTAGTCTTTGGATTGAGAGCTGATTCATTAATTAGGAAGGAGATTCCTTGTTACTATCAGAAAAAAGATGTGACTTTCACTCAGCTTGAAGACCTTTGATCAATATGCTACTTCGTCACAGTAGCATATTTCTTGCAAATGCATTACTCATATGTATTTTACAAATACCACCATAGACATATTATAGTTGATGGCACAATGCTGACTTGTCAGAAGTGAGAAAGGTTGTTTCATACTTTCTAAAGTCCTTTTTTTTATTTTCCCAGGGTTAATTGTTATAGTGCATTGTCAGCTCAGTGTCCTTTTGGAGGATTTAAGATGTCAGGAAATGGAAGAGAACTGTAAGTAAACAACTTTAATACTGTAGATTCGTAGGAAATAGAAAATGAAATTCCAAATTCCAACTGTTAACATTCACGGCTAGGATGACCAACTTGAGATTTTGTCAACTACTCTGTGTAATATTCAGAAATCTCACGTTGCCAGGCATAATGTCAAGCAAAGAATTCCTTTATAAAGCCAATTTTCACAATAATCGCTTGAAGAAGTTTGCAGTCTATTAATATGAAAAACTGATCATTGTGTTTATGGTGTACAGTTTTTGCATATATATTGAAAGTGTCATTCATATGCATATATGTACACAGAAGTCATGCATAGTTTATGAAATCCCCTGTAAGTGTCCCTTTTTTAACAATGCAAGACATTTTAAAATCCTTGAATTTACTATCCAACTTGATCAAATGTATTGTAAAGTATAACTGTAATAGTTGCAATAGTCTTGTCTTTTCCCAGAGAAGTGGGAAAAGAAGTGAAACAGTTTATAGAAATGAAAAGCTAACCTAATTGTTTCAGACTTAAGATTTAATCTAGTTTCAGTTTGAATCATGTCTTCTTTTATCTCCATTCATTCTGATATTCACACTAGCATTTGATTCATATAATGTGCTATACAATTAAAGATATAATATCCTACACTTTTCCTACATTATAGCATTTTGCTTTTGGACTTCTTGGAACATAAATCACAGCAGCCTTTTGTTAAGAAAGGCAAAAGAAAGGCATCAGATTTTTTTTATTATTTAAAAGAGATAAAATCTAGGATTTTTATGCTTCCTTATTATTGGATTCAATATGCTCCTGATAGCAAATAATGTGCCAATGGCTTCAAATAGAAGAGATTTATATAAATGCTGAGAGAATCAGGAAATGTCAAAATGAAAACAAAATAAATAAATAAATAAAACACAAAAAAAAAACCACACCACATCTGGACCATTGCTAACACATACTGTTTTGCACTTGACTGCCAAAAATTGGTAAATCTTCACTTCTGAATTATAGACCTTTGTAGAATTATTTTGAAGATTTATTTGCTGTGGAAAAAAAAAAAAAAAAAAAAAAAAACAGGAAATCAATAATATATTATCACAGAGGTGCACTACTGCGCATTTTGAAGGAGTTCAGCTTTTGTGCAAGTGAAGTTTTTCTTAATGCTTGGTCCAAAATTGCAACTAGTACTCTTATAAAAAAAAAATGTTTCTACTGAAGAGCAAGGAATAGTGAGGGAACGAATAAGCACCAGATAAAGGTCTGCCATGGAAAAAAAAAAAAAAAGAACGAAATAAAAAAACAAAAGCTATGTAAGCAGGTGGGAATCAGTTGTAGGAGTGGCAGAAATATATGTTAAAAAATTGCACTGAATGAAGTCAGTGTGTCAAACCATCAGTTTCCTGGAATCCCTCAATAAAATCCCTATACAGTTCTTGGAATTTTAACACTATTATGAAGTAAACTACTAAATGTCACGTATTAACAAAATACATCATCAAAACAGTAAGAAAATTGGGCTTCATCTTACCACAGCAGAGTCCAGAGTCCAGATTTCTGCTTTGTGTACATAAGTATCTAGATTTTTCTGGGAATTGAATAGCCTTGCATCACAGAAACTTTTTGTTCTAAAAACCGGTCAAGTTATATCTAAATACCTTTTCTGCATCAAATGCCAACCAGCTAGACACATAAGTAAGCTTCATCTTGTCATGTAAAATTTAAAGGTGGAATCATGTTAAGAATATCACACTAAGATTAAGTATTTTTCAGAGTCTCAGAGATTTCACAGAGGATTAATTATTGCTCCAATTTACTTGAGATTAAGCTTCTATTTATTAGACTCTGGAAAAGACTCTTGACAGCAGAGGAAGGCTTTGGCAAAAGACGTGTTGTGTGTGCTTGCAAAGACCTAACTCATGCCTGATTTGTTACACAGAAACTCAGTTTAGAAATGCTCTACTCTGATTGAATGCCATTCTTTTGCACAGAAATGAAACCACTCTCTTTCTCACTTTTTCCAGGAAACAATTATTACAGCTTTTCAAAAGGCATCCAAAAGCAGTTCAACTGCACAGATGTTTTACAGATATGCCTATTAACCCTGTTACCCATCTGCCCAACTGAACAGCACCACTAAAAATATAATCAAGGACATAACTTGTATAAAAAGTATTAACCTATTAACTTTTGTATTGCTCTTTGTTTTCTTCTGTCTAGGGGAGAATATGGCCTTCAAGAATACACTGAAGTTAAGACTGTCACAATCAAGATTCCACAGAAGAACTCGTAATTCTTCTTGATGTGCAGAATTTAGCTTCTTCAAAATGAACCTGAAAAAGCTATTTGAATTCTGAAATGCTTTGTGTCCTGCATTATTCATTAACCTTTTTGCTTTCTGATTGTAAAAGAAAAGCTTGCTTACATTAACAATATATATAATAAAGTAGAAAATTTAATGTAATTAACTGAGAAAGGGAAAAATTAATGTTTGGAAAATGACTAACTCCTTTGAAATGTGTGTTAAGAATTATTTTTATTTTCAGTGGAAGTTCTTCATAGTGTTATGGAAATGGTCCTTTTACTTTATATCTTGCAGGTACTGTTAGAAGTTATGTGGTCTTGTAAATGTTAGATGGCAAGCTGTCTTTTCTTTGTGGCCTTAACAAAAGCACTTATGAGTAACTAGCAGGTGGATACTATTTTGTGTCTTTCAAAAATAATAGACTTCTTCTAGATAACTTTCTACAACTGCTGAATTCTTTCATCATACTGAGTACTACGCAAATGTAATCTGGATACTATTAAAGAATGATAAAATCCTCCTTCAAAAATTAATACCCTTTTCTTTGGTCTTTTATATTGCACTGGCTTACTACTGGGCATTATATAGGACATATTTTACATCCTTTAAGATGCACTACTGTTTCAGTGGTATGTTGAGGTCATTGGAAATACATCATCTTGTCTTTATAGACACTAAACTCCCTAAATCTTTGAGTGTCATAAATGGAAAGATATGAATATACAGAACACTGGCCCTTGCTAAGAGGCAGCATTTGGCTCTGAAGTGATAAACACATCAAAAATTCTTAACTGACAACAAACGGGAAATAATGAGAGAAGGGCAGATGAGAGTTTCCTTTGTTTCACCAACTTAAACAATCCAAAGTGATCAAAATGTAACATCCAGTAATAACGTTAGTTGGTCAGTTTTGCAAAAATCCTGAGTCAGAGAAGTGTGTCATTTTTTATATTGCGTGTGTGTGTGTGTGAGAGAGAGAGAGAGAGAGAGAGAAAGAGAGAGAGAGAGAAGGAGAGAAAGAGAGAGGAAACAAAACCAAAGACTGCTATTCAGCAGAGGTGAAACTCCCAACATTTTCATCAGAACCAAGTGTATCTTTTGGTTAATCTGATGATACACTGAAGTTGCTCCAAAGAGCTGCCAATGTAAAGAAGTACACCTTTTGGCATCTGATAAGTTTAAAGAATTCAGAATATCTGTGTTTGTCTAAAGTACTTGGGATATGATTGAGAAAGACACACCAAGGCCAGTTTACCCAACAGGAGAAAATCACTTCATGGTGCATCACAAAAATGTACCTGGAATTTCAGAAGTACAGTCCCATTTGTTTCACAACCACTTCGTTTCTAATGCAGAATCAAGGTCAGAAGTGGTTTTCTCTCTGTAATGTATGCACTGTTAGTACAAGTGAAATCTGTCTGTGAACAGACATACACACACACACAAAGCATAAATTTGTTTTACCAGTGAGTCCTTTCACAACTGAGAGTGTTCATAACTGTGCTTGCAATCATTAAATACTCCATTCTTTGCTGTCTTTGCATTATATATGCATATGTGTACAGTAAATTATGATCACCCAGTCTGGGCAGGGATAAATGATGACTAAAACTTTGCAAATATTGCACAGTAATCTTTGAGGCCCTTTCTTTCTGGGCTTAAATTACTATCACATTACACAACTGAAATTTACTAGGATGAAACATGAGAAAAGCAATAGTTGATCTCTACGCAAACACCGATCATAATGCTAGTAAAGTTCTGCTCAGCATTTCAAGAGAATGAAATTTAAAAAGAGAAGTGAACTTGCTGCACTTCCTTTTAAATATCCTGAAAGCTGACTTTTATAGTCAGTAGCAGTTACTAAATATACGGTTTTTATTTGGACTGAAACAGTGGGTTTTTTTTCAATATATCAGTGAATACCTGAGCAAAAAAAAAAAAAAAAAAAAAAAAAAAAAAAATCTGCAATAAAATCCCAATTGAATGGGATGATTTCATTCATGGATAAAAATTTCTAACTTTTAACACTACTGAATGCACTGCTTCAGCTTTCCTGAAAGGTTGACAAGAGACTGGCTTTTGCATACTTATTGGTAAGTTATCTCATTCTTACTACTTTACACAGTATGAAAAAACAAGTCATAGAAATCCAAGGTCCTTAAAGTCTTGCCATGGCAGAAGCATCCCCATCTTTGCAGTAATTTTTAAAGAGGAAAACTACTGAATGGCAACCATGAGATAGAAGGACTCTTAGGTTGATCAGTCAAAGCAATGAAACAATAAGAAATTCTCATTCTGTCTCAAGGAAGAAAATTAGTGATAATCCCTGCCTGCCAGATATCCATGTCTTAAGCAGACAAAAGAAGATATGGAAAAAATATTTAGAGCAAGAAAGGCATCTGGCTTGGATAAGAAGTGAAAATTCCCTGATGAAGGAGGTTTTAGGGAGGAATTTGAAAGATGTGAGATCTTGGCAAGCAAAAAGATTTGAGGGGAAAAGAGGAGGATATTCTGTCTGGAACACAAATAAAAGTCAAGAGTGCAGAAAAGTCAAGTGCAAGAAAAAATATGAAGAAAGAAATGGAACAATAGCAGAATTAGGAGTGCAAGAGTTAGAGCAAAGCTGAGGGTCGCCTTGAGGTTCTGTAAGATCTCACTATAATTTTGTAAGTGTTCATGTGAAGATCTTTAACAGACTAAGTGCCCCCACTCACCCTGCTCCCACTGCCACCATGTTTACTGTGAGATCATGTTTTCACTGCCTGATTCTTCTATTCTACTCATCCGAGTTTTCTTGGTGTTAAAATTGCCTTTCATTTATCCTTCTACTGAAAATTCATATTTAAAAAAATCCTTATTAGGAAAGGTACAATTTAAAATAAAGAAGCAAAGAAGTGTCTCCGAAAATTTGGGAATAATAGTTCCTTGTTAACTTGGTGGGAGGCCTCCCTGAGATTTTAGACTCTTCTCAAGGGCTGAATTATAACCTCTGCTACGCTGAGAGAAAAACAGTGGCTTGACAAATATACTGCTCTGGAAACAGAAGTTAAAGATCTGGAAGCACAACGTAAACTGACTCAGTCAAATAAAATGCTCTGTAGTCTTGTAGGAAGGAGATAAATCAACTGTTGCATGAAAAAAAATTGGATGGGTATATGGACCCAGTAAACATAATTGTGTATCGAGTGATTTGACTGTTGAAACTCTGACTTGTGAAATTTGGTCCAAGGGCAGTAACAATGATTAATAAACAGTATAATAAAGTGGCCACAGCCACTTCTGTATATTGCTAGTAGAGAATGAAGAAAGATTTGAGTTAGCCGAGGTGTTTGGTAAGTAAGTATTAACCAAAATACATGAAGGTTGCCCTGGATGGGAGCAGAATAGAAGTAGCAAACTCTTTCATGAAAAAAATTATTAGTATAAGAGGTATTGAGAATCAAATAATGGAGAAAGGAGAAGAAGGGAGAGCAACTGGAAAAGGATAGTTCTTTGCTGTTTGTTTTTGAATACATATACCTCACATCTCTTATTGTTCTATGTGGAGTATCACGTTACGACTAAGTAACGTCAAGCTTAATATGCTCTGTGTCAATTTGACAACTTCTGGCTAACTTTTCAATTAAACCACTGTAAGAGGACACCACACTCTCACTGTCGCTGCAGAAAAATTCCTTAACCACAAGTACTTCTGCCTTAGAATACTAAGAAATTTTGATAACATAGTATGAACCGTAAAGCTGAAATCTACCTGTAACAACCTAGGTGGCATGTTGATATGATCATACCTGCCAAATAGTGCAAAATATCAAGGCTTTAAGTATTAGTTCTTAGAAGATTGATGGTGACTCCAGATGCTACACTCTTTCTGAATAAAGCTTGTTATTAGAACATAGTGAACATGCTGAGGACTGAGCTGCACACACCATGTGGTGACAGTGAGAATGAGACTGGCAAAATTTGAGCAAGATCAGAGATTTATTGCCACTGGTAATTAAGAATGTCTGACAGGCAGGTAAGTGAACCAAGAGAGAACAATGTTATCCACAACAACCTCTATTAAAAAACCAAGAGATTCTTCATAAGAATGTGAAAGAAGAAATGTGCTAGTGAATATTGTCTTTGGATTATAATTAGATCTTGTGTACAGATAGATAGACAAAAACTATCAGACACTGACCATGAACATAGTACTAACACGTATGCTTAGTGGAGAGAAGTTTGTAACACTAAGAATCACTGACAGTGATTATCTGTTGTCTCAGTGCTTTTTAAAGCAGTGTTCTTAGTGTTTTATAAACAAATAAGATCTTATGAACTCCATTGTCTCCAGAAATCCTCAGAGAAGAGAATTAACACAAGTTATGTCACATAAATCTTCACTGGTAATCAAGAGAGCACTTATTTTTTGCACAATTTTGAGGCTTTCATTTAGTACCCTGGTCAAGGCTTAACTACAAGGAAAAATTGCCAGTGTTTGCATTTGGATATTGAAGGAACACAAGAAAATCAGAATCTGTCTACAGAGATTTCTTTACCAGAGGATAATGATGAATAAACACTCAATACAAATTACTCAGTATTTATATACTCATTATTCAACATTCTTTACCTGTTGTTTTCTCTATCTGGGGAATTTCAAGGGTAAATACTTCTTTCTAGGTATTAAGTCAAAATTGCCTCAAATAAAATGAAATACTTATTTCTGGATGTCCTGACCAATAATAATTTTGTGGTTTTTGGTTGGGATTCAGCTTGAAAGAGAAAGAAGACACAGACATTCGCTATTAATGCTGATGTGTTTGTAGGTATCTACAGGGGAAAAAAAAAAATAGGAAGAGAGAAAATGTTTCACAAGACCAAGTTAAACAACAGAACAACAAAGAACTACATAGAACTTTTGAGTGCAGTCTCTTCTATATGTCAGCTTCTGTTGCCTGTTGTCAGATGACTACAAATCAGGAGAGCCATCAAAGTTCAAACAGCAGTAGGAGGGTAGAGAGAGAAGCACTGTCAGCTCACATACCTGAATTCCATCCCATCAGAAAAACACATGTAGCTTCTTCATTAGTCTCTCACCAAATGTGCAAAGGGAAAAGCAGTTAGATTTCTCCTACTTCAGCCTCCTTTTCTTGATGCAACTCTTTTCCCATGCAATATGACTACTTTCTCTGTTAACACCACTGTAAAGGAGATGTTTACTATGAAATTAGCTTTCCAAATCGAATGCCATGAGAAATAACTTTAATAAGATTGAGAAATGCAGTACTAGAGTTATTTATGTGGAAAATTTGTGTGGTATTATACAAATGAGCAAAACAACCAGTCCTCTCTACAGACATAAAGAAACTTCAAAGTGTAACATACGGCATTTATATCTTGCATTCTGCTGATGTACAGTTGGGAAGGTTAGGGTATCTTATGATTTTCTCTAGACCTCAGCAAACAATCATAAGCAAACAACTGGTGACATTAATTATAAAGAGAGGTTAATCTGAAGGCAGTATCTTAGAAATCTAAACCTTATGATCAACAAAGTAAGGTGTCCTCTAGTTCTGTGTTACGCTCATAATATGTTCCCTCAGTTTGCATTGTGTCACTGTACTCCAGAGAATTCTCAATTACTTTTAACAAAAGGTAAAATGCCTATACATTACTCTATTCACTGTTACAAAATAGATCACAGAGTATAAGCCTCTATGTCAGCAACCACTTGTTAGTGCTTTCTTTACTATATGTGACGTACAAATCATCACTAAAGAAAGAGATTTTGCAAAACCTTTAGTGTATTATCTGTCACTTTTATCCATCTTTATGTCTGTATAGTCTGAATTGTTAACTTCTATTGGTTTATTCATGGCAAGTTTTATTCACTTACATATGTAAATTCATTGAGTGCAATTTTTTAACCTTATTTAGTCAAATTATAACTTTTTATAAGGTGTATTTATTGACATTTTTAGTACCTATCTTACTTTTTTCCTTCTTGTTTTCCAGATAAATATTTTGCTTATAAAATAATAATAATAACAATAACAATAACAATAACAATAATAATAATAATAATAATAAAATTAATAAAAATAAAAACCCTGTATTCAAGTATTAATCCAAAAATGAGCTTATGTGTAAGTCATTATGTTATGAAGTACATTTACATGTATAGAACACAACAGAAATTTATTTCATAATGGGATATTAGGAAAATTAAAAACCTTGACATACTGGACAGAAAAAGATGAAAATCTGTCTTACTTGCTTTGTCCCTCACACCAACCATACCCATCCAAGTCAAGGTCATAACAGATTCAATATCTTCTTCTATACCTACTCTATCTTTCAGACATCTATCCAGGAGGAGAATAGACTCAGTCAGCTTGACTCAGATTTTTAAGTGATTTATGTCACCATCACAAGTGGAAAGAAAAGATTCACACGACATATGAAGATTGATATGGGAGAAGCTAGCTGCATATTGTTTCAAATGAGTGTTTCCTAACAGACTGAAACATTCTATAACCATCAAATCTAGCAGAATTACATTTTTTGATTGCTTAAATTGAGTATTCTGCTCCATCTACATGACTAGTGAGCAGCACCCTAAACACACTGTTGTCTTAATAAAACTTTCAGTGCCATCCGTTTGGGACTTTTTAAACTGAAGATTTCTGTCATCTATCACTAACACAACTTTTGGCAGCTCCGGATATCCATATAATTCAGGTAAACATCTTCTGTGAGTATCACTATGCTCTGAACAGAAGAATGAGTTATTCCTTGTAGTCTGTTGCTTTACTGCCCCAGGATTGTTTGCATGACATTACTGCTTTGACTTCCAAAAGTATGTTCTAGCTGTAAGGTGCATTTTAGCTCTTTAATTTTTAAGCAAATCAAATGGACAACTTCAATAATAATCTTTCTCTTGAATGCAGCATAGAATAAATTATTTTGAAGGTGAGAGTTTTAATAATGACATTCAGCCAGAGAAATGTATAACAAATGTGAGGACAGAAAAAAGAGCGCACCAGTTGAGAGAATCCAGAAACAAGTTAAATATTTAAAACTGAAATTCTTATTGTATAAATAAGACATTACATGATTAAACAGAAAATATCTGTTTACTTTTTAGTCATTGTGCTCTCTATGAGAAAGCTTGCTTCTCTGAAGTATTGATGCACAAATCTGCAAGTGTGTATGTCAGTGCATGTTTGCACATAGATTACAACTACCTAGCAAATACACATCAAGGTCAAATCTTGTAGTAGTATCATAGTAATCAAAGAAAGGGATTTTGTGAGTAGGTAAGGTGGTAAAGATTTTATTTCCCAAAATATTTATGGGCCTAAGAGGTGAATTTGAGGGGAAAAAAAAAAGGATTAATGATATAAAATGTATTTTATGAAAAGGAAAATATATGTTAGCAGAAAATACATGAAAGGTAATAGATTTGAGGCAAGAAAATATACTGAACTTTTTGAAGAGGTAGAAAAAAATAACTCAAATTGTGTAAAATACTGGGAAACAAATTAATTTAGAATATATAAATTCTATAGCTCTTCTTTATGTGTTTACTTAAGGAATATGTGTACCAAAATGCTAGAAACCTGCATACACAGTAATTTAAAATTCAGGACAAAAATTGCTCAGAACAAACTCAGCAAAATGGACAGATAATTCACAGTCAACCCTTGATTTAAGAGAAATGCAAGAACATAATGCAGAAAAGATAAAGTATGATTCTTAAACTTCTATAATATTTACAGCAATGTTCTCTACTAAGCAAAGAAGAAGGAACTTGAGAGCCTCTGTAGCCTGGCTAGAGCAATTAATTTATTGACATTTAAATTATTTTTCAGAATCTTTTCTTTTTTTTTGTTAATAATTAAGAAACGGTTGTGTAGAAAAGCAATCATTCACAGATATCCTGCTTATCAGTAGAATGCCATTCAGCTGAATCTTTGATGTAGATATTAATTAGGATTTCAAGAAAGCATTGAACAATTGCTTACATATGGAATCTGACTCTACTGTTATGACATTTGTCGTGGATCTTTTTTTTCACAGTAAATATATATATTTCCATTCCTATAATGCAATACAAACACTTCCTCAACAAACATATATGTATACATATTCGAAGAAAGATCATCTGTCAAAAGGATATCTGCAGAAGGATTTATGTAAGGAAAATGTTCATAGCCTTAAGGAGATGATGGCAAAATTTTGCTTTAACTTGCCTCACCTGTCAGAGAAATAAGAAACATATGATTGAACAATGATATTGTTATTCTAGAACTGTGAAGGATCGTTTTGTTTGTTTGTTTGTTTTTAATGAAGGACTTTTTTTAATTTACTCATTTGCCTGACAGAAAATCATGATTTTTATGCCACAGTATCATAGAAATTATGTGTAAAATTGAGTTTAAAAAGTAAGCAATATATTTTTTTCATGTACTCTTCACTGCAATCTCTCCACAAACACAACTGTGAAATCCCAGGAGACTGGCAAAATAGCATCAAAGTCATCCTAATCAGAGCTGCTGCTCTTACCTGGCACAGACTTGGTATCAGCTTCCCACAGTTAGAGGGAGAAGGCCCTATAGCCACTAGGATCTGGAGTCATCCCGTCTCACTTACACACATTATAAAAACAGTTCTCTTTCAAGAGAAGAACTGGAGAAATGGAAAAAGTGCCATCTACTGAGCAAACTGTTATATCAACATTTCTTGCAGAGAGGAAAACACTGGGAACAATCTGGTACTAGATATTTGTCATTCATATCAACCAGAGCCTAATCAGGTCTGCACAGACCAGGGTAACTTCCTAGTGGAAAGAAACTTCAGATAACTTCTGAGGAGGCAAGAAGAAAAAGATTTTTTTTTTTTTTATTCTGAGATTCTTTCTACAATCAGTGAAAGTAGAAGTGAAATTTCTGTCTTTGTGAATACAGATCCTTAACTTGTATCTCTCCTCTAGGTGTGATATAGAAGTATCACTTATTTCTTGGCTGTGCAGCAGAGAGATCTCAACTGAAGCATTTTGATCGGTCATATATTCATTTACTGGTGAACCCAAAAAAGAGACTACAATGACAGTTTCACACAGCAGTCTTCTGAATTTTGGTTGAAGTATAAGTAAAGTTCATCTCATGTGCAGGGAGAGTGTCATCACTTCACTTCACATGTAAAATGAAGGATTCTACTATTTTTCTTTGGCATATCATAAAACACCACAGAGAAATAGCCCCACATGAATAAAATAAATATTTGCAGCAATGGATACAGTGAAGAAAATTACTCTGACAATGCTCTTTCATATTTCATATTTCCCTAGGGTTGGCTTTACTTTTTTTCCTTGCTTTTGCGTTGCCGGATTCCCACACTATTTCAGTTTTCTGTGATTCTTAGAAGACCAGAGAACTTATTCCACATTGTGCTGTGATAGCTGGAATTAAGGTGATATTTGTCCTTTATAGAATCACGAAATCATAGAAACCTTTGAGTTAGAAAGGTCTGTAAAGATTGACTAGTTTGGGCAATGCAGCCCACTCTCTCCCTGGGCATGGGCTCACTGCTCAGCAACAGCCGAACCGTCAATGCGCTATTGATGCTGTGTCAATTGAAAGCAGGGCACAAGGAGGGCAGCACTGGGCAGTGCTGACTGGAGTGGTGGCAAATATTGTACGCATTTTGATTCGCTGGCTGAACACAGGGTTTTGACCAGCTAAGAATACGTAGAATACATTTTCCGTTCTGAGGTAGGAATTTCAAAATAGAATCACAGAATCTTAGAAAGAGTTGAAAGGGACCTTTAAAGAACAACTAGTCCAACTCTCCTGCAATGAACAGGGACACCTACAGCTAGATCAGACTGCTCAGAGCCCAACTTTAAGTTTGAAACCATTTCTCCTTGTCCTTTCACAACAAACCCTGCACGAGAGTCTGTCCAGTTCCTTTTTATAGACCCTCTTTAGATATTGAAAGGCCTCTACCAGGTCACCTTCTCTTCTCTAGGCTGAACAGCCTCAGTCTGTCCTCACAGAAGAGGTGTTCCACCCTTTGGATTGTTTTTATGATCCTCCTCTGGACATGCTCCAACAGGTCCATGTCTCTTCTGTACTGAGGACTCTACATCTGGATAGACATTGCCTCACCTATGCAGAGTAGATGGGTAGGATCACTTTCCTCGACCTGTCAGCTGCACTGCTTTGGATGCAGTGCTGGATACGGTTGGCTTTCTTGAGGGCACAGTGCTGGCTCATGTCCATCTCCCATCCACTAGTATCCACAAGTCCTTTTTAGCAGGGCTGTGCTCAACCCTTTTATCTCCCAGCTTGTATTGGTAGTGGGAGTTGCCTCGAGCCAGGTGCAAGACCTTGCACTTCAGTTTGTTGAACCTTATGACATTCTCCTGAGCTCAATACTCAAGCTTGTCTAGGTCCCTCTGGATAGCACCCTGTCCCTTGGGTTTGTCAACTGCACCCTTAGCTTGGGGGTTCAAGATTGCCCTCCCAAAAAATCAACAGTTTACATTTGTGAGACTATTTTCAGTTGATATAAATACATGACCTGCAAATTTTCAAATTGAATGTACAGATAAGATACTTAACTTAAAAATCTGATCACATCCCTTTACCAGACTTTCATAATCTCTAATTTCCCAGAGAAAAATACCCTTAGCTTCACAATCACACCTTATCCATGTCATCACTTCTTAGCAGTATACAAATTTTGAATAATTATTGTCAAGGATGAAATACAGGAAGAGTAAAATTTCATCAAAAAATCTCTGATGAACATCTTGAAACCTCACTAAGAACTACAGTCACTGCTATCAAAACTGATTTGTCAGTTTCACAAAAAAAAAGAAAAAAAAAGGTCAAATGTCCTACTAGTTTTATGTTTTCATTTTTGTCCCTTTTTTTTTTTTTTTTTGTTTTGTTTTTTTGTTTAATGTTTAGAGAAAAATATTGGAATAAAAAGTTTTGTTACTTATATAATAATGATATTTTGCACTTTGGGAGGGCTGTTTTGGAAGTAATTCCTTCTATTTTATTGTGCTGGCCCATAGCATCAGAATCAGATGATGGTGGCACAGCAGTAGAGGTTGAACCTTCCCACCAATACTTCACTACGTTTTGTTGCTGTGCAACAAATGGCAGCAGAGGGGCACTCTGACAAAATGGTATCTGACATGAAGTGCTTATGAAGCAAAGGTGTGGTGTTGAATTCCTCCATGTGGAAAAAGCTGTACCCATTGACATTCACTAATGCTTTTTTAATTGTTATTGAGACCAAGTAGTGAATACAGAAGCACAGTGAGGGGATGGGTGGTGTGTTTCAGCAGAGATGCTAGAGGGTAAGATTGTTATGAGTGTGGCATGCTCTTGTTCACCACTGGTGAAAATACAAAGGTAGCAGTGGTGACAAGGTTGAAAAATAGTGTTTCGTACCTGAGAATTTGCTCTATCAAATAGTTTTATTGTGCCTTATGTAACTATTGCCATTTCCATGGGAATATATAGCAGGCATTACTTTTGGAGTGACCTACATATATGCAGAGCGGGAAAATTTCTATTCACTAAGTATAGTATATATAAGTATAGTAAATTTGGAAAGCCAACAGTTGTGAGGTACATGATCTAATTCAATCTATCTGCCATGGCTAGTAGGTCCTGTTGCCCAGAGCTCCATCCTACCTGGCCGTGACTGCCTCCAGGAATGGGGCATCCACTGCTTCTTTGTCAGCCTATGCCAGTGATTTATCATGGCAGAGAATTTCTTCCTTATATCCATTCTAACTTTACTCTCTTGCAGTTTAGAATTGTTGCCTCTTGCCTTTTTACATGTCCTAGTAAAAAATCTTCAGTTTTTCTTATAAGCTGCTTTTATATATTGAAAGGCCACAGTAAGATTTCCTTGGAGCCTTCTCTCCTCCAAACTTAACCCCAACTGTCTTAAACTTTCTTCACACATGCTCCAGCCACCAGATCATTTCCTAGTGCAAAGATAAACGTTGTATATGGGGAATATTATTTGTCAGTGCGTTTGTATTTTTTTGTCGTTAAGTGAAATACAAAGTAAGGATTAGTTATGTCACTACTCTGCATGAAACCTGGATGCACTTCTGCCTTGCTAGGTACTGGAAGTAAGACATTTCCTCTCACATTTTTTGTTTGAAGAGGGAAGGATACTGGAGAACAGAAATGTATTCCTGACTCCTGGTAATTCATGATATAGAAAAGGAGTAGATACCTGTAATCTTCTGCAACAGATTTCTCAGCCTGAGAGCTGTGTTTGACTTACCTTCATGGGCAGCTTGTGTGAAGTACAATCACCTTTTCCTCCACTGCATTCTTTTTATAGTTTAAAAAACTATGGCTTTCTCTTCAGTTACATATCTGCCTGTGATCTCACTTTACTGTGATATTTTGTCTGTTATGGTCCATAAGACAGAATAATGCTGAAATCTTTGCATTTGCTATCTTCACTGGGGGAGTAACAACAGTTTGCAGTTTGAATCTTTGCTTTGAAAAAGGGTTTTGAAAACTATTTGGGATAAGAAATTGTTAACTGAAAATTGCCATATATTTATACATTCTATAAGCAAAATACGAAATTGCTGGTCATTTTTCACATAACGTGTAAGTCAGAGAGTATTATTTTTCTTTTCCAGTAAGAGTTTTCTGACTTGAAAGCTCAGATGAAGTTGCAGTTTGACTTCTATACATACCTATAAACAGTGCTTATAGCTGTCCCCTTGAATGAGCATTCCATGTTGTCATGACAGAATATTTTGGCCTGAAAACTACATATAGCTCAGAGTATATGATTCAACAGTGTGTTTTTTAAACCAGAAATTGATAAAATTATTTGCAAGCAGTAATGCAACCAGTTGTATATCTGAAATATCCTCAAATATTGGATTTTTTGACCTATTTCAGATTGCCAATTAAATTATTTATTTCAGTTTCTTTCAAAAAAACTTCAGCATGGAAAAGATTATGCTACTGGCATTAATCCAAATATTTCATCAGCAAATTTCTGGCCTTCCCGCGAATTCACTATTGACCTGAAACTCCACCAGCATCCTTATTTCTGTCAGTTCCTACAGGTACAAATGGTAGATGAATCTTTTCCTAAGACAGGAGCTCACATGGATGTAGAGCAATATGTTATGCTCTTCTGACCTCTGCTGGAGAAAGATCAAGTTACATAAGGTTTTGTTTCTTTTTTTTTTTTTTTTTTAGGCAACTGTAAATTAAAGGGTAAGTTAAAGGATCTTACAGAAAGTTTATAAGCAGAACAAATGGCTACATAACTCCCACACCTTGATGTTTGCCTTAATAGGATTCAAATATCCCGGTAAGCTTTGCAGTATCTCTCCTGTGGGAGTTGTACAAATAGCTCAGAAGGGAGAGGAGAGGCAAATACAACCAATAGTAATAAAACTGTCATTTTTCTTTCTTTTTTTTTTTTTTTTTTTTGAGTTAACATTAACTTCAATTCTGCAATTATTAAAGTTAGTAAAAAATGCTAAGACAGTTATTGAAAGTATTTAATAAATTCATATCTACGGGATAGATTATGATTTATGCAGCTACACACTGTAGCAACAGAGCGAATAGTATAGAAACTAAATTTCAGCTAGTCAAGCAAGAAGGAACAGGAAAGAGCAAGATTTTAGGAGAGGGTTGAAAGTAAGACAAGGAATCATTCCATGTTACAAATTCATTAAGTTCAGATGTTGACAATAAAACTGTAACATATTTATCTTTATTTAGTGAAAGCACGTGAACTACTGAGATAAATTATCTCGCAATTAAAACATTTTGGAATACAGAAGCAAAAAATGTATTTTACTAGCATAATTTAGTTTGATTCTGAAGCTTCTTCTAGTAAAAACAATATCTAAAGATGACATATGGAGAATTAATGATTTTCAGTAAACATTACAATCATTCTGAATGCTCTTTTTAGACCATAAATATAGATCTATTTAGCCTGGACATCTTTACTTATAGCCAGCAACTTTATATGTATACAAGTGGTATTGTGAAATTGCACCATGGAACTGAATATGGGAAGTGATGTAAACTCATACATAAAGCAAAAAAAAATATTTATAATTCTAGACCTTGGCTCAGTTCACTTCAACTGTGAACTGTAATGTGAAACAGCGGAAAGGGAGTAGTAACAAGACCATTGTTGCTATTCCCACCTGTTCATCAGAACAGGAACTAAATGCTGTATCTTCTGGGAATGATTTGGAGGCAATTGCAGAGAAAGAAAACACTATCCGAATCTTAAAAATAAGATATTTTTAAAAGTTAGCGTTTCTTCATCATACCGGCCACCTCCCTTTTCATGCAGTCCAGGATACAGTTGGCCTCCTGGGCTACAAGAGCACACTGTTGGCTCATGTCCAGCTTTTTTCCATCAGGACTCCCAAGCCGTTCTCTGCATGACCGCTGTCAATCAATTCATCAGCCATAATGGGAAGTGTTCCAAAATATGTGCAATGTTTTGCACTTAACTTGTGGAACTTCATCGAGCTCACACAGAACCACTTCTCAAGCCTGTTCAGGTCTTCAGATGGTGTCTCTTCCTTCTCTCACTGTATCAGTTAGCTGAGCGTCAGGTGCAAACTTCTGAGGGTGCACTTGATCCCACTTTCTATGTCACCGATAAAGATATTAAAGAGTACCTTTCTAAGCCCTGAAGGATACCATCTGCCCGCAGCCTTCAGCTGAACACAGAACCATTGATCACAACCTTCTGGTTGTGACAGAATCACATAGAATCATGACAGAATTTTAGGTGTTGATTTCTGGAGTTCATTTACTTCAACTCCCTTGCTAAGGCAGGTCCTCTAGAGCAGTTTGCACAGGAAAGCAGACAGGTAGCTTTAATGAAAGAAACTGCATGACTTCTCTGAGCAGCATGTTCCAGTGCTCTGTCACCCTCACAGAAAAGAAGTTCTTTCTCATGTTCAGATGGAACTTCCTGTGTTCCAGTTCGTTTGTGTCTATTGTCTCTTCTTCTGTCCCTAGGTACCACCAAGGAGAGCCTGACCCCATCCACTTGATATCCACCCTTTAGATATTTATAACCATTGACAAGGTCCCTATCACTATTTTCTCCTCCAAGCTAAACAGATTCAGGTCTCTCAGCCTTTTTTCAAAAAGATGATGTTCCAGGCCTCTAATCACCTTTTAGTCCTCTGATAGGTTCTCTCTAGAAGTTCCCTGTCCTTCTTGAAGTAGGGAATCCAGCACTGGACTCAGTATTCCAGATGTGGCCTGACAAGGGCAGAGTAGAGGGGGAGGATCACCTCCCTTGACTTGCTGGCCATGCTCTATTCAACACACCCCAGGATATCATTGCCCTTCTTGGCCACAAGGGCACACTGCTGGCTCATGGCCAACCTGCTCCCCACCGGGACATCCAGGTCTCTCTCTTCAGAGCTCCTTTCCAGCAAGTCAAACCCTCAAACCCTAACCTGTAGTGATATGTGGTTATCTCTTTCCAGGAGTAGAACTCTACAACTGATCTTCTTGAATCTCATACTGTTTCTCTCATTCTGCTTTTCAGCGAGTCCAGATCTTACTGAACAGCAGCATCACTTTCTGCTGTGTCAGCCACTTCTCCTAGCTTTATATCATCAGCAAACTTGCTGCGTGTGCATTCTATCCCTTCATCCAGATCATCGATGAAGATGCTGAACAAGATTGGACCAGTATCAACCTCTGGGGAGAACTGCTAGTTACAGGCCTCTAAACAGACTCTGTACCACTGATCATAACCCTCTGAGCTCAGTCAATCAGAATTCTCAGTCCAACTCACAGTCCGTTTATCTGTCGCACACTGTCTAATTTTACCCATGAGGATGTTATGGTAAATAGTGTCAAAAGGCTTGCTGAGGACAGACAACAACTTATTATCCAGCCAAGTCTTTATCTGCTGTGTAGTCAACTCATTACATCCACACCTCTTCAATTTAGAGATAAGAATGTGGTGTGGGACCATAACAAAAGTTTTGAAGATTTCCATTTTTTAAGCCATCACAGAACTCTATAAGATTGTTGAGAGAGAGAGAGAGAGAGATGTATATTGTCTTTTGATTACAGTAACCCTATTCAAGCATTCATTTTCTCTGAAAACTGTGATTTACATGCCCAGAGTATCTCACTTCCTATATGTTACATCACTTTCCCATGTGTATGAAAGAATATTTGCTTTCCACTGTGCAGCAGATGTCTGTTGGGGACAGTAAACAGTAAGTACTAAGGAGCACTTAGAAGGAAAAATTATTGAGCAGATTATGATCTGAGGATGTCTATCCACATGAGATTAATCCAGTACAGAAGAGCAGCAGCAGCCCAGACAAAGCTGTCAGTCTCCTTTGTTGTAAAAAAAAAACACTCCTTTACATAGTTTTAATCTAGTTACAGCTGGAGCTTAAGATCATTTAAGAAATTGTATAGTCTTTTTGTACTACCTGTCTGCAAGCAAAAACAAGACTTCCAAAGTGTTTTAAAAATTTTCCTGAATGTTTTGAGTATGATTCCTTTGAACAAATGTAGCATGCAGATTTTCTAAACACATAATTTACTGAACGTATCTGAATTCTGTGGAACACTTGTTCAGTGATTTTTTTTAAAAAAAAAAAAAGAAATGAATGTTTTTCACAAAAAGAGAACACTGAAAATATATTTGCTTCATCCACTTGGCAAAAAGGAAGGCAAAAGGAAAGGTAAGGATTTTGAAATACCTCATTTACTTTTAGTTGATAGGAAAATAATCTCTTGCTGATTATGACAAAACTACTCTTTGTATTCTAAGAGAATAAGCACTGAAGTGCTAAGTTTTATAAAGCAGATATTTGAGGCCTGTATTTAGCAGTGTTTCTCAGGGGTCAGTGCTGGGTCTGGTCTTGTTCAACATCTTCATCAGTGACCTTGATGTCCATCCTCAACAAGCTGATGATATGTAAGACATTATTCTTTTACATCATTGCTCAAAGCTTGCTGGGGACACAGATGAACAAGTCCAAGCAAGTCCTGAGCAAGGGCTGCGAAATCCTTTGTTTGAGGGGCACAGATGGACTAGGCCAGAGGCAACCAGTCTTTTGTGTGGGCTTATCTCAAGGAAGATGGCCATTTCAGGGGATGCTGCACTTGACTCTTACCCAAACGCCCACGCTGGCAGAAGAAGGATAAAAAGGAGACTTAGAACCATGAGGTTAGGTTTTCTGGCAACAGATTCCTCATGAAAAAGAAGAGGTTTCTGACATGAGAAGCCTCACAACCTGCCCCTCTCCCTCCTGGACTTACTCTGCGCTCTACTAGCATTCTGAAGAAGAACAAAGGTGTCTGCCATCATATTCCTCACTACGGAATTCCTGCATGCTGACGGACTGTCCTGGGCCTGCTACCTGAGTCCTGCTGCTTCCTCCTGGACTGGGTCTGCAACTTCTTCCTGCTACCTGCTTGCTGCCCAAGCCCAGCCACGCTGCTGCTGCTCTCCCCCTGACTTTTGCCTCAGATCTTCGAAACAGCATGCAATGGGACTGCTGCTGGATTCTGGTGATTATCCCCACTTCACGCAATCCTTGCTTCTTTCCTATCTTTTCTATTGAGCTCCTTCCCTCCTCCATCTCCCTGATTTATTTATAATAAACTGGTTGGACCAACATTTGAACCATTGTTTCTTAATCTCACACCAGGTATGTTATATTAAAAGAACCTCCTCTCCCTTCTATAAATTGGAGCAAGACATGATACAAAGCTGAAAGGAATGGCTAACAAATCAGAAGGCTGTGTTGCCATTCAGTGAGTTCTGAATAGGCTGGAGGGTTGGACAAAGAGGAACCAGATGAGGCTTAATAAGAGCAAGTGTAGTGTTTTGCACCTGGGGAAGAATAACTGCATGCACCAATGCAGGTTGATGGATGACCTACTGGAGAGGAGTGCAGAGGTAGACCTAGGGGTCCTGGTAGACAACGGATTGGTCATGAGCCAGTGGTTGCCAAGAAGGTCAAGGGATGCATTAAAAGGAGTCTGGCCAACAGGTCAAGGGAAGAGATCCTCCCCCTCTACTCTGCCCTCACCATGCCTCACCTGGAGTATTGTTTCCAGTGCTGGGCTCTCCACTATGAAAAAGACAGGGATCTCCTGGAAAGAGTCCAGTGAAAAGCCACAAAGGTGATCAAGGGACTGGAGCATCTCCCTTCTGGGGAGGAAAGGCTGAGCGACCTGTATCTGTTCACCCTTGAGATAAGAAAACTGAGAAGGTGGTTGTAAATATCTAAGGTGCAGGAGACAAAGACATAGTCAGACTCTTTTCATCATTGTGTGGCAACAGGACAAGGGGAAACAGCCACAAACTGAAGCATAGGAAGTGCACAAATGTGATGAGATCATCTTCACAGAGAGTGTGATGGAGCACTGGAACAGGCTGTCCGGAGAGGTTGTGAATTCTCCTTCTCTGGAAATGTTCAAGACCCTGCCTACCTATGCAGCCTGCTGTAGGAAGCCTGCTTTGCAGGGGAGTTGGACTCAATAATCTCTAGAGGTCCCTTCCAATCCCTACAATTCCATGATTCTGTGATATTAGCTTGATAGCATCCCAGCAGTGGGTTATGCTGTTTTGTTGCAGATTTAACCCCCATGCCTTGAGAATCTCTGAAAGGACTTTAAATGCATTTCCTTAAACTTACTAAATTTTCCCTTTTTCGTTAACATTTTCTTCTTTCTTCTTTTAAAGAGTTTATCTAGTCAAGATTTATCTGGATCTTTAAAAAGGCTTTATCTAGTAAAAAAAACAAAACAAAACAAAACAGAGACTCATTCCTTATTTGAGATTTAAAATACAGTTTGGTGTTTTGTTACACATCCTACTCTCTTTTGGTTAAGTCATTGCATAAGAATAGCTTTATGTTTGCAGAGATGATCACTTTTAATGAGCACAGATGCAATTTTGTAGTGAGAAAAATAAAAATTTGATTAACAGCTTTAGTGAAGAGAGTTTACATTGCAAACTGTTTGGTCTAAGATTTAGTAATTTAAATTTGTCCAATTAAAATATTTTGATTCCTGTTCTAGTGATATGAGATAATGGCTTATAGCAATTATTGACTACAGATTACATATTGGATTATTTTTTTCTAATCTAATTCCAGGCAAGAGAGGGAGAGAATGCTATGGTTACTCACAATGATTTTAAATGTTGAAGTATTTAAAGCTCTGCCTGCAGCCATGAAGAGCTGGAAAGGGGCAGACAAAAAAAGACAAAAGATAAATGATAAATAGAATTTATTGCAAATATCATTAGTTACTGCATGATGTAAATGTACACATAATAATAAAGACCTTAGAGTCTTTTATTTATTAAAATTAACCACAAGGTTTGGAAATTCTTCTTGCCTGTGGAACTTCCAAATAAAATAGCCAATATTTTTTTTAGTGTGCGTACTTGTGATATTACCCACATAAAGACGTGAAATATCTTCCAACAGCCAAGAACAACAAAAAAGTTTCAAATAAACTGTTATGTTCAATGTACAATTTCTTTTTTGCTGTTGTTGTTGCTAACATTTCAGAAGATGTGACTCACAGCTTTCTGTGACTATGCATTGCAGCTGCAATATTCTCTTTCAAAGGAAAAAAAAATCTAATGCTAAACACGATAAATTGTTCAGATCTCTGAATAATTTCAAGACAGAGATGTTCAGATGCTCCCTGGGCATTTAGGGATCTGATATTTATTTTTTCTGTGAATTACTACTGTTAAAGCCAGACATCTTTTGGTTCTTTACATGAACTTAAAATCTTCTAATAATGTAAATACAAATAAATACTCAACAGTGAATGCTTTTACTCAAATATGATACAAGTTGCCATCAGAATCTGTAATCTATGGTACAGTCTTATCACTCAACCTTTAGGCAATAAGAAAAAAATTTTTTGTCATACAAAAAATATCTTTTTCATAGTTTTGCTAACAAAGATGCATGATTTTCCTGTGTAACGCTGCGATTTAGGGAGATGTCTCTCCTATTTTAATTTACAATCATTATCCCTTGTTCCATTATTATTAGAGCATGTAATAAGTTGGTCTCCATCTTGTTTATAAGTTCCCCTTAGATACTGAAAGGCTGCAACAGAGCCTTCCAGAAACTTTATCATCTCCAAGCTGAACATGCTCAGCTTTAAAAAAAAAAAGTGGAGGTAAAGTAATTGAATCAAAGACTCAAAATATAAAAGGGCTGGAGAAAGGATTTACAGAAAGGAAATGAACTTTAAAACACTTTCAGGTTACTTTCAACAAGTAACCAACATCTTTTCCTAAATGTGGATTTAATATTGAACATTGAAAGGTATAATATCAGATCTTGTCTGTTAAATCCATGTTATTTTATTAATAAGATGTCAATCAACTAAACAGAACTAAGCTAGAAAGCACTGAAAGCAAAGCTTCATAAAACGGTGACTAAAGGTCTTCACTTAGGTACATTAAGGAATAAGAATAAATATTTTATTTACAGTCACTGCACCTTGATGCTGATCACAGAACATAAGAAACATCCATCCTTGTTATTGTTATTCATGTTAGCTATTACAAGATCACTGCCTTTTCAGAGAAGACATTTGTTGTTGAAAATATTATTGAAAAATATGTATCACTGTAACAGAATAATTTTAGCATGCGGACTCTCTCTTTCCCATTCATGATGCAAAACAATTCTGCAGACTTAAAGACTAAGCAAAAGACACACAGAAATTTTTCACTCCTGAAGGAACTAGATATCCTTATTAAGGCCTCTATGTTTCATGGAACCAGTCTGCTTCATAACCAGTTTGTTACTCTCACTTATTTTAGCAACCTTGAAAAACTATTCTTTTCTCCTTTGTATGAATCATCATGTCACAAAGAATATTTAAAATTAGTTTCTTCACCTTTTCTAAAACAAGGATGTAATGCATGGCCTTGCTTGCAGGTAGCATCTTCTTTTTTCTAGGGAAAATTCAGTGTTTTCTTATATGAATGTCTGTGGCAGGTGTAAAATTCTCAAATCAATACTTCATGACAAGCATTTCCTTGTTTTTTGTAAAGCTTGTTCTAAATCTATGGATGAGGCAAAACCCTAGAGTACTGAGGCTTACTTTTAGCTTACAATCTAGTGTATTTCTGGACTGAAGTGTGTTCACATTTAATATTTGAATATTTCACATTTTTAAATTTCTATACTTTCTGAAAATAGATTAAAAATCTATTAGATTTAATCTATTATAAATAGATTAAAAATCTGTACTTTATGTATTTTAAATTACAAGAATCATTGTATCCCAGATGCATACCTTGGGATCCACTCTTAATCCATTTGTCCACTCAGTTAGTAGCAATGCCATTCCAGTTTGTCTTCTAGGAAAGACCTCCCCATGTGCTTATTGCAATGCAGTTATCTCTTGATTCAATTAGCACTGTTTAGTGTTTGTACACAGAGAGCTATGCTGATGCTGGCGAAAGATTTTATTGATCTAATGTCCTATCACTATCTGATAACAAATGCTTACAGAATCAGTACAAGAATTAAGTATGAAATGAACTTTTCTTTAGTTTATCCCTCTAGCATGTGGCAATTGATTTATAGACTGTATTTGGCAGTCTATATTTAAAAATGTGAAATATGCAGACCCTATAGTTCCACAATCTGATTAAATGGACTTTATTTTGTGTGTGTGTATGGTACCACAGACTTGTGGTATACTGATAAACTTATTTCTATGGTACAAAATGGACCCATTTTATACAGAAAATCCCCAGTAGAATTGCATTTATTTTTCAGAAGACAGTCTATTGACTGTAGAGTTGTTATTTATCTTCTGAGTATTAAAAGAAGTATCAAAGCCCAAAGTATGGACAGCTTAATAAAATCAGAACATAAAAATATGACTGTCTCATTGGAACAAGTAACAAAAGTTTACAAATGAACATGCATTTATCCTGTGTTTCTACTATCCTGTCATACTAAGGATCTGTTCCAGCCTGGACTCTCTAGATGTCAATACAAATTTACACCAATAAATTCACTGATCAGATCAATAGCATATATTCTTATACAGTAATAAAATCCTGGTGAGTATCTGGGGAAAAATATGGAGTAACAGTCTTCCCTATATTCCTCAAATTCATATTTGCATATGTATGCATAGGAAATATTTCTTCACCACTTTATTATTTTAATTCATATTTAGTCTTTCAGAATACGATAAAACTCACTATTGCTGTATTAGCCAGAAGTGGTTCTGCAATAGGAGTTAAATTTTCTTCATAGCAAAATATTGCTTTTCTTTTACCTCTAGAATAATTTCCCAAAGTCTTTAGAGATAATAACTCAACTTCTGAAACGATCAGAGTTTCATCATGCAAAATCAGAACTCTTTGAGTAAGCATAACTCAGTTGCAGAGGTCAAGCCATATGCAGTTTTTAAATATAGCTGACTCCAATTTATTAAGAAGTTATGTTTTCAGCAAACATGTTTGAGGAAAAGAAAAAGGTATTAGAGGTACTTTTGCAAGCTTTTAAGAAAACAACCAACAAAATACAAAATATTTTTTATTTTCCTAATAACATTTTCCAATATATATCTTAAGTTTCATGACATTTTGACACAGCTAACACATTTTTTGCAATATCTTTAAAAGCAAATAGACAGATGCATTTTTTTTCTGCTGGAAAGTTCCATCCCACAAAAACTGAAGCACATGAATTTGCAGATGAAGATTTATAATAAACAGAGCAGAGTCCTGCACTTCAAGGAGTTTTTTTGTGAGTCAAGACCACTCCTTTCTCCTTCGGTGTCCTGCATCTTATAACGTAGCAGAAAAGGACAGACAGCTTCCTTATCTGTAGTGGGGAGGGCCTCTGGGCATTCCTGGCTGTATTCCTGGAAAGCGTGGGTGCCCAGGTGGATAGCCTGGTGCTGCATATCCTCGTGGCCCCGGTGGCCGAGTCACAGCAATGGGTGGGGGAGGAAGGTTTCCTCCTCTGCCCTGTGGTGGATAGTGGCCATTCGGGGCAGCGCCTGGATGCTGTGGTGCCTGAGAGGAACTTGCTTCCTGTGGCTGACCTGTTGTTTTTGCTTCATTGCTACTCTGTTCTTTCTTGTTATCTGAAATGTGTTAGGAGAACAGAGTTAAGGAATGAAAATATAGAGCAGAAAACCTCTCTGAGGGAAAATCTGCAGCACATTATCTATTCCAGAACATGATGGAAAGTCTAGGGCCTAAAGCACCAACAGCTGTGTGAGCTATGAGTAGATCTGCTCTGCCTTGTGGCCAGGCTTCAGGATGAAGTATATAGATTAAAAGGTGTCATGGGGTACAAACAGAAGGAACAGGGAAACCACAATTCACCCTTGCACAGATAGGTTATTTGAAGGAAAAACACAAAACCCAAGGCAGCCTGTATCACATCAGGCTGTGGAAAAGAAAATTGAAAGGCTGGAGGCAAGAATTCAAATGAAAGGAGAGGATGGAAGCAAATCTGCACTCAAAGTTGCAAATTAAAACCCTCCTTGCCTGCTCCACCCCATGGGTGCCTCTTTACAACAGGTCTAAGGTACTTGATGTGCTTGATATATAATGTTCAATTTATTTCAAGAATCTAAGGAATAGAATGTGAAGGGCTGTCTCTAAAGAATAGTCACGAGCAAGTTAAAAGCTATGGGTGATGAAGACTGATGCAGCAAAGGGAGCCTTGCGATCGATGTCTACTACAGGCCACCCAACCAAGCAGAGCCTGTTGATGAGGTCTTCTACCTCCAGCTACAGCAGGCATTGTGATCACAAGCTCTTGTCCTCCTGGAGGACTTTAACTAACCCAAATATGGAAAAGTAGCATGGTGAGCTGTAGGCAATCCAGGAGTCTCCTGGAATGCATTGAGGATAACTTCTTAAGTCAAGTAATTGAACCAGAGGTAATGCAATGCTGCACCTGTTGTTCACCAGTGCAAATGAACTGATTGGTGACATCAGGATTGGAGGTTGCTTGAGCTGTAGTGTACAGCCTATGGCTGAGTTCATGCTCTGGATGGACATGAGACAGGAAAAGAGTAGAAACAGGACAGCCTGTACCTCAACCAGAAGAAGGCTATGATCCACTGTGCAAGTATTCCTCATCTTGAGAAATTCGAATCTGTATTTACCTTGATTTGCAGTAGATTCATCTTGCTTGCCTCCTTTTTGCTTTGACTGTGGTGGCTCTGTCTCAAATGGATTTTCCTCTTGTTCATTTGATTTTTGCGCCTTTTGTTTATTTCTTCTTTTATTTTCTTCTGCTTGCTAATGATGGAGAGATAGACAGGGCATCTTTCAGTAACCTGAATGTATTCTCTAACAATTGTAATAAACAGAAATAACAATTCCCCATTCCTTACACTTTGTAGTTTCTTTTTAAGTTCCAGGTTAGCTTCCTTGTAAGACTTGGATGTAGCATTGAGATAATAAATACTCAGGCTAAATTTAAAGAAAAAGAATATATCTTGTTAGATAATAGTTTAAATGCAAAGATTCTTGCAAAATTCCTATAGCAATAACTATAATTGTGCTAATACCAAAACTGTATTTTTCCTCATTTATTAGGCCTAATCAGAAGAGATATTTTGACAGTGAACAATGAAATATGAAGAAGGCATACTTATCTCAAGGGAAATAATAATAATAATATTTTAAAAAACAGAAATAAATATGGCAGCTAAGGAAAATTCTGCATCAAGCTATGCCTCACTATGAGGCATGTTCCAGAGACTAAAGTTAAATAAGTTATTCAATAAAATTTAATTACCTTATATCACATACTCTAAAAGTGAATAAACCATATTTAGAAGAGCTTTAAAACTAATACAACAGACAAGCTCAAGTGCTGGTAGAAAAATAGCCAAAATCATACATTTTATTTTTTTCTCTAAATCACAATCCTATTCTATTAAACAATATCACTGCATAGTGACTTTTCACTTTTTAATGAATTGTATTTCTTTCATAATAACTCTGTGAGATGATTATTATTTTTTACTATCTTAATTAGTGGAATTCTGATACGAAATCTTTTACTGAAGTAAGCAGTAAATAATCTTCATATCCCATTTTCACTGCTTTTCCTCTTTAATCACTTCCCTTCTCCCCCCCAACCCCCTAAATTTTATTTTTATTTTTGCCTTGGCCCACAGCAAGATAGGAATTGTGCTCAGAATAATTCATTGGGAACAAACTGTATAGTTCAGAGGACAATTTAGGCTCTTTGCTTTTCTAGCTAAGAGTAAAACAGGATGAAATACTAAGTGAACCTTCCTAAACTTTCATCTCAGAGTCTCATTTGTTTCATGTAAAAGCCTTCTGCAATTTTTGTTCCATTCTGTAGTGTTCTCTGTGTTTCTGGCAGTTCCACAGTGTAGGGTCAAGCCCCTTTCCATTTCTACCTCAATAAAATCTTTGAGAAACACTATTCAGGTTCATTATTCTTTATCTGCTACAGACCTATTAAAAATCCATAACAAGAAATTGAACATAAGAGAATTTTAGAAATCTACTTGGGACTGGAACATCTCCATAGTATATCTCCCTAACTCTCTCTCTCCCTTCAATTCCATCTCAAAGGGTACAATTTTTATCAAGGAAGGGCTCTGGCACTCAAGATCAGACACACTGAATGTTAATGAGAAATAGTTCAGCTTCTTGGTAGCCATCATTCTAATAACTTTGTACTGAACTTGTTAAGGATTTATGAGATGTAGTTCTACCTCTTGGACAAGCTGATCAAGGTCACAGCACTTCAAATCCCATAACCCTTTGTATTTTGATTAGGGTTTCTCCATTATACTAGCAAAAGCAAAAGCAAAAAATAAAAAAATAAAAAAAAAGGTAAAAAGTAAAAAAGAAAAAAAAAAAAAAAGAAAGCTGCGGAACAAAAAAAAAGAGAACATTGTCTGTGGAAAAGTACATTAATTATGACCAAATAGAAGACTTGAATTCTTCATCACAGGAGAATCAGTACTCTAATTATGTACTTAAGCAATAAAAACTCAGACTAAAAGAAAATGAACAGACTTTTCATTAAGTATTAAGCAAGATGTCAGTTAATATTCTATACGTACACCATCAGTAATATAAAAGGTAGGATGAGTCCAGGGTTAGAGGCATAACCAAATACCTTCCCAAACCAAGAAGGGAAGTCATGCTCCAGAGTTTCTGATATGACTTCAAACATTCTTGTTTTCCCACTATTAAACAGAAAATGTGAAAATATGTGAAAAATGAAAATATTTTGGCAATGTTAATACAGTAGCAAGCACATATAAATTAAACATATCACACCAAATCTGGGTAAAAGGCCAAAAAAACCCTGCATTTTGGCATTATTTAAAACTTAAAATTCTGTAAGCATCTTTCACACTAGAACCCATAATAGTCTTCTCCGTAACTTTGCCATATAATGCGGTTAATGTAGCAGGTCCGTATTTTCCAGGGTTTTCTCTCATACACTTCATGGGTATAATACTGTTTAGCTTCCAGCTGGCAGGCATCTCTCCAGTCTTCCAAGACCATTGCTAAATCGTTGATAAAAAAAACCATTAACTGCTTCAGTACTTGGATGAATCCTGTCAGGCTCTACACTGTGACTCAAATAGTAAGAAACCTTACTTTGCACCACTTGCTTTGTTATCATCACTTCTGTAAAATCTAAGCAACATTATGTCTCAGTAAACTTTTAGAATGTCATGCTATTATCCCTTTAGGTCACTGTGACAAATGCAAGTGGCTAGATGAATATACCAAAATAAACCAAAATCAGAATTTCACATATTGACGGTTGTGTGCTCATTAAAATCATATGTCATGCTAACTACCAATTAAAGATGCTGAAAATGGTCTTGAACTTTCCAATTGAAAGTATGGCTATATTTAAACTAGCTTGAATAGAAAGCACACATTTGCACTCATGCGGCATGCCTAAGTATTTAGAGAAGACTAGTGAATACAGAGGTCCTGAGAACTCGAGGAGCATATTCAGGATCCCAGTGGAAATAAAAGAGCATGAAATATAGTGTCAGCTAGAGGTGTCATAGCAGTCAAAGACTGTACCACTACTTTGAGCTCAAGCACACCAGTATACATTCTATCATGCCACTATTACAGTGATACATAGACATTTACTGAAAATCACCACCCTCAAGCCAGAAGACCACAGTGGCATAACTGTCCCCCGCTCTACTCCTCAAGAATAATTTCTGGCTTAATTAGAGCAAGAACAACAAATATTTACGCTACAGCTAACTAAAAGAAAAGATTTTCTGATCTACTCTCAAAAAAAAAAAATATTTTAAATCATTAATCAGTTTTTTTGGATTCCAGCTTCAATAATTATTATAGTAAGAAATGTCACACAATAAAAGTTCAGCAAATCAGGTGCTAACACTTATTAAGGAAGCTTATTTTCATTACTGGATCATTCACTGATGAGGCAGTACATCATATCATTAGCAAAAGATGTACATAAAATGCAAAAGACCTGAAAGGGCCACAGTCAAAAGATGGTGGAATGGAGACAATGGTGTACACAGCAGGCAGTGTAGAAAGAAAGAGAATGAAAAGCAACATGGCCATGTAGAAGTTGTTTGATCTGGAGGCTTTGAAGACTCTCTCCTGGGGAACATTGCAGCACATCACTGCCCAGCATTGCAGGTACATTGAAGTATGAAGTCGGAACACATTGATTGCTGGGAGACATGGAGCATAAAAAGATCCCATCCTAGAAAGAAAAGCAAAAAAAACACAATCTCACAACATTTTCTGGTAGAACTTCTGCCAGGATATACTGCCTGTTCTCTACTTCATTCTGCTTTGTATTCATGTACACTGCACATTATTTCATAAAACTTGTTGACACTTTTTTTTTTTAATGGTCTTGTCTCTCCTTGCTTTAAGAAATACTGGAGGCACACGGACAGAATTCTCCATATGTAGTTTTTGTTTCAAAATTCCAAAATCATCTTTCTCTGCAAATGAGATCACTTAATGAAACGTTACTCATTCTTACCTGGTACGGTTAGCTTAGGTAGTATTAGGTTAGTCTAGGTTGTATTATATAAACATGGACAGCACAAAAGCCAAGTATTACCATAATAATCTAGTTTATTATATTTCTTAATATTCTAGCACCATTTTAGGAAAGAATTATTGTTGCTACATTGACTACGTCCGGAGTACAGAGACGTCATTTCAAAGTACATGATATTAACATTTCCCTCTTCTTTTCATGTATATTCAGTGAAAAGGAAAGATAAAGGCTTTTCAGATATCATTGAAGACAGAGAGCACCTCATGGCCCTACCCTTTACCCACATGGAAGTCTGTTGCAATATACTCTTCAATTTCAAGAAGATTCTCAGTAATCTATATTTTTAGTAATGTATATTTTAGTTTTTAGGTATAACACTTTTAACAGGTAGACAAAAATTTGCCAATAGCTTTTTGATACAGAGAAGACTTGCAAATGATTCGTATCCCAATCATTTTGTAAATACACAGGGAAAGAGAATAAAGGAGCTTTTCATGGTCTATCTCATCTACAGAAATAATACACACATACATGTCTCATCCCTTCTATTTAAGTGGCAGTTATAACTGCACCTGAGGCTCTTTTTATTATGTTTCATATGAGCATAAATTTGTAAAAACTGAATTTGTGACACCAAAACAAAACAGAAATGAATGTATCCTATGTACATATTAATGGTAAATATGATTTTGGCAGTGAAGGTTCATTACTGTTTGTTCAATTTTTTTTGCCATTTTGATGTGTTCAATTCATCAGCCTGTAAGAAGCAGTTAGCAGGAAGAAAGATTCTATATCAAAATGACATCGGAAACACACAAGTCACAGATTCTGTGAAGCCCTCATTCTACTGAGAGTAAAGACAGAGCCATTGTAATGGTATGTGAAGTGTCCAGCTCAGCCCAGAGAGCTGCCTTCAGCTGCAAACCTGTACTCAGCCCTTCCTCTGCCACCACATCCATGCTGGGACCTGGCCTGAATCCAGGGACCACGTGAACCACCAAGGATGTATTCAAGTTGCTCAAGAGGGACAAGCTTCTGTGGCTGGACACTGGGATGAGGAGCCTGAGCAGGAGAGGTGCAGTGGGAGTGCATGGTGCCAGCGAAAACTCACTTCCCCAGATGCTGGAAACTGAGCACTCTCCTCATTTCTAGCAGTGCCCAAGGCAGGACTATGCCTGTGCATGCACAGGAAGGAGGGTATGTACAGCTCTGTTCATGCTGCACAGGCAAAAAATAAATAAATAAAACAACATCCTGGGAATTATAGATGTGAGAATTTTTACTCAAGCAAAAACTGTAATTCACAGAGTACTGTTAAAGGCAAAAAGCTAGGCTCTAGCAAGAATAGAGAAGTCAGCGATGCTTGAGGAGGGCAGTTCTGAAGAAGGCACAGCATCTAATATGAGGATAGATGTTCTTTACCCCTGAGCTACACTCCAAGAATGGGATGAAATTTAGATCTTTCCTCCTTGAGGGCTACTCACTACCACTGTAGCAGAAACATTTGATGCACACTCACGTTCATACAGGACATATTTAAGGCACTTTTGCACATTATGCATTGGAACAAACTAGAAGATATTTCCATTTCAAAGCATTCAAATGACTGGAAAACAATCAACAGTAAGACAGGATTTCACCCAGCCTTTTACTGCAAAACTCTACAAAAGTCTGATGCATCTAGTCCCAGAATATCAGCACAGAACTAGTTTAGAAATACTCCCACTTATTTCCCTGTACTGGAGTACTGCATTACACTGGCATCAAATGAAATCAGTGAGACAAGATTGGCATTTCACAGATTCTGTTAAGTCCTGCAGTACTCAGTGAGTGCTGATGCACAGAGGTACATTACAGGCATAGCACACATTGCCACACTTACCAGATCATGCCTTGATTAAATATCAGTCCAAGCACATTCCCACTTATATCAAATTCTGAATATGATGGCTGAAAGAAATAACACAAATGTTTTCATTAAATTTGCTCAGAAGTTTCTGAGATGATTTATCTAGATTAAAACTGTCACTTCCAACAGCAGTGCAATACTTGCACTGTGTTGTAAAGATGTTCATTGCATATTATCAGTGAATAATGAGACAAATGAGGATGGCTGAAGGCCAACAGACAGACTTTAATACCGGTTGCAGAATTTTATTGATGATTGCTTTTGGCTCTTTGCTTAGAAGAAGATGCTAGTGGAAAATTAGATCTCTGGGTACTGGATAAATTTTAAAACAATAATACATATTTTATCCACTGGAGTGGACTCAAGATTTGGTGGTCCGCTCTCCCTCCCTCCTCTCCCCGCTCCCCCCCAAAAAAGGGGGCTGTTAAAATTTAATTCCTTTTCAAATTATAGAACTATGTTTATATTTTAAATTTAGAAATTGCACTGTTGAAGAATTAATTAATTAATTAAGTGCCTAGTGTTAGATTTTAATACGCATAGCAATTCTAGGAATATAGGGTACTTCACAGAAATAGTGTGAATATTCACATGTTAAAATGTATCAAATCTATGTGTTTTAGCACCTGGGGTGCATACTAGGAGCAGTGATCCACCATGTACCCAGTACAGCAGAAATGTAATGCTGGCTTCCTAACTAGTCATTCATGTTAGCAAGTGTCATTCACAGATTCCAGTGACATTTCCATGTCTTCACTCACTCTGTTAACCAGTCTCTCTTTAATTCATGAACATTTTCAAGCTGCAAGCACTGAGTACACTGAATATGAGCAACAAATTAAGTACACACTTATCAGTATGTACGCATGTGAGTGATGATCTGACAAAGACAGTTAAAATAGCAAATCAGATACTTACAAATCCATATTCCAAGTCCCAGCACCAGCAGTAATTGAAAAACCTAACAAAGACAGCTCTCAAGAAATCACCAATTAGAATTGTGATATATGTTGTCATTGTGTCAGAGACTGTCAGCCGTACAAATTCCTGTCAAAGCAATATTTTCTTTTAAGAATACATGTATGCAACAATAGTTACAATAATAATAAAACACCAAACTAGTGTGTAACTGAATATGCTTCCTCTGCTCAATTTGGCAAAGACTCTCTTCTCCCAGTCCAACAACTGAGAAATCTAGGAGAAAGACTGCCCTACATTTGTTACAGATATCCTCTGCTTCTTCTTATGCTCATAACAAATGACATTTCCCAGAGCATGATTAGTCTGAAAGATGTTTTCAGACAATACTGCTTCTATATAAGAACTCTAAAACCCCTTCTGATTACTATAACTTTGGGGAGATTCAAAAAAAAAAAAGAAGAAAACCCTGCAATACTTATTCCTCTTATTTTATTTCAGTAAGTTCCACTAAACTCTACTGTATCAGGGCTTACCCTAATTGCCCAAAAAACTACTATTATTCTCTCTGATCTCAAAAGACATAGCAAATCAACACAGTAATGAAACCTGGGTGTTCTTAGCTAATCATTCCACATCAGTGAAAAGAGTTCAGTGTTTGTTTTCTTCCCGCCTTTCTGCTCCCTGCTGCCACTCAAGAGTGTACATTGTAAGTGAGGAGACTGCCACAATGAGGGAGCAATAGCAGAAGTTGTGATTCAGTGGTGAATTCAGTCTCATGGCCAGGGAAAAAAAAAAAAAATAGAAAGATGATCAATCGGAGAAAAGAAAGATGTTGGGAAATTCTTTGTAAGTATCATATTATATGAATACAAATAATTATGAATCAAATAAAATGAGTAGATTTACTAAACTGATGTTCTTTATTTTACATGATATTACTTGGCTAAAGATAAAAATGCTTTCTCAAATATACACTCCTAACAAGAGCTGATCTCACATATTTCCTTGTTGAGATATTCATCAGTCTGTTCTAAGTGTGTTGTCTTCAGAAACTGATTTGGTTTGATACAAACTTTAATCAGAATTACTACATTAATTAATTGTTACCACTGATCCAACTTTTCATAGTTGCAGGCTTTGCAAGACAGAGATGAGATTAAAAAAAAAAAAAACAAAAGAAGATGAAGAAAAAAAAAGAGAAATCCTTTTCTGCTGTTAACTATGCAGAGGGATCTCCCTACCAGATAAAATTCAAATAAATTAAAATAGCTCTTTCTGAGCTTTGCAGCTTGGGAAAAAATAAGTCTTAAATCTTCATTTCCTCATGTTTTCACAACTGAATTTAACTTGTCAGCAGGAATAAATAGAAGTTTGATATGATTTCTTGTAATAGACTATGTTTTATTTTCAAATATGAACTCAAATTAGTTACATTACCTGGCCTACCATTGTTTCCCAACAGGGTCCTCTGGGAACATCTGCAGGGTCCACCTGTATTGGAGGAGCAGTTGAATTTTCTGGAATAGTGCCATTGTATAGACTGGCTTCCCATATTGTCATGTTATACTTGACTATCTTTTCCTCTTCCAACTAAATATTTAAATTAATGAGGGAAAAAAAAAAAAAAAAAGGAAAAAAAAAAAGATTATGAGGTTATACTACCAACTTTTAATCCTTTCAAATCCAAGACTCCCTCATCTTTCACTGATACATCTGTGACACAGCCATAAACAGATATCTTTGACCTGCTGTATATTAAAAATAGTGAAGAGAAGTAAATAGCTTGCCTTGAGATTGATTTCATCCATTAGGGCAATAATGAAAGTGTAGAGATTGCCAAGAAAAAGAGCAAATATGCGTCCGAGCTGCCATCTTAGAGCTATTCGAGGATGGTAGTTTTCCAGAGAACTGATTACATCAAATAAGGTTGGACAGAACATTCCCAAAAGTGACATGACCATGTTTACCTAGGGAGGTGGGAGAAGAAAAGAGAAAAAGTATTATTATTAATTGTAGCAGTGAGTATATTTTCAGTGCTACTTTTCATTTGGTATTTGGTTGAAATGAGTGAAGAGCAGAATACACACCGAGAGTTGCAAGATGCTTTCACGAAGAACAAAGTGAAAACTTACTTATGATCTACTGTAGACAGATATATGGAGGCTTTTTTTTTTTTTAATTTTATATTTTCCTTCAATCTCAGAAAAAAATCAAGTACTAGATTTTTAGCTACCACCTATATTTTAAGCAAAATTCTATCAGAGAATTTAGCAAAAATTATTAGTTATGTGAAAAATTTCTTTAAAAATACAATGTTAAATTAATGTCTGAGACATCACCCATATACTCACTGAATAAGTAAACAGAAATTAGTCCTGATGCTTTCTGCATATATTTTTTTATGCCTCTAACAAGATTAATTCATCAACATATATGTATGGGAATTGAATAAGTTCACTGAAAGCAAACTGAGAAAAATAAGCTTTAATAGAAAGTTTGAAATTCAGCATAGATTGTGTATGCTACTGACAAGGGAGGCATTCCAAGGATCTAACATTCTTAAGTGACTGATAAAATGTATTGCAAATATGCTTGAGTCTTTTGGTGAAATAACACAAAATCTAATTGACTGTATCAGTCAAAAATGAAAATCAAAGAAGTTTAGAAGTTCATTTTTAAATTTCAATTTCAAATAACATTTCCTTACCAAAATTTCTTCCTTAAGGGACTATAAAAAACCAAGTAACTGAAAACATTATCTCAAGTTAAATCACAAACCTCTGTGGAAAACACAAAGATTCTCGGTATAGATGACTCATATTAAAGGCACTGAGTAAAAATAAATTTATTTAGTCACAAAAAAAAACTTAAATACATAAATGTCTTCCAGTTGCTCTGAAAATAACATCTCTTAAATATCCTGGAATCCACTTTTCTAGAACAATTTAATTTTTAATATGGTCTTACTTTCCTGATACCAAGAGAGATAAGATGTGTTTTTGTTCTCATAAATAAGAACATAATATGGTAACAGAAAAGCACTATTTAACAAATAAATTCACTGTCTTTTTGTATTTTCACACTCTTACAAATGCTAATTTTCTGAACTGGGCTTCTTAATTAAAATAAGTAAATGGTTTGATGTATTTCTTTTGTTGTTTTTGTTGGTTTTTAATGTTCAAGAACAAATTTCTGGATTTTTATATTTCTATTCCATATTCATAGGAAATCATACTCCACACACTTCTTGTAGCACCGCAGAAGAAGATTTTTTGATTACAGTAATCTACTCTTTCATCTGTATTTGGTGCTATTTCTGATACTTGGTTTGGGGTGGTGGTGTTTATTTTATTTATGTTTTTAAAACTAAAATTTCACAAAGTATCTGTTTCTAACACATACACTCTCAATCATCATTAAACAAAAGACTTCATAAACAGTATGAGATGGCTGGAAATGGCAAACCTGCTGGAGACAACTACATCCAACACTGCAAATAATGAATTATTAAGACACAAAATCATCATAACTGGCTGAGTATCTAAGTTATTATTAGACACATAATGCTGTCAATTTTAAATGCTGGAGAGTGGAAATGTAAGCATATCAAGAGATGCCTTTGGTCACACTTGACCTAGCCTAGACCTTGGGCCTAGCCCAGTTGCAAATGAGGAAGAACAAGAAAAATGTCTATGAGTCTCAACTCCAACTGGGACTCCAACTCCAGTTTTCACTTGAAGTATTGCTTTAGTCAGGTTTGCTTTTTTTTTAATCTTTAGTAGCTCCCAGACAATCTGTCTTATCTTAAACAGTCTTCCTTCAGACAAACATAAATTTCAATATTCACAGTATTGGCATCCATCACCCATGCATTCCATTTCTTTTGCTTTTTTTTGAACCTTGCTCCTACTTGACTCATTTGTTATCCCCTACTTCCTTGATTTTGGATGATAGAAGAAAATATGGCCTTCTTCTATGGATAGAAGAAAATATGGATGATGGAAGAAAGTATGGTCTTCAAGTAGTTTTAAATATAGTGTTTGTTAATGTAATTGAAAATTAAGAAGTTTCCTTGTTGCTGTACTGTTGGAAAGGCAGGAACAAATCACTGGTTTTCTTTATCATTCAATATTTTGTATATTTTTATTATGTTCTGCTTTTCTTCTTATTTGTAAGAAGTAAGAATATTATTTCTCATTTTCTTTTTATCTGCATTGTCCCATGCCTTGACTGTGCTCCCCACCTCAAAAACATTTCTAGTTCTGGGACAAAGACATTAAGATAAGAGATGAAACAATGCACAGAAACCTGTAAACCTGAGAAGTGAGAAATGAAATGATTACAGCCAAACATGCAAGTACTCACTGAAAGAAAATATGGAATATTGAGCTTTCAAAATTAAAAAAAAAAAAAAAAAAAAAAAAAAAAAAAACCTAATGGATTCCACATTGCAAAAGTTTAAAAATTCCTAATTTAGTTTCACAGGATGTTATCATTATATTTTTTAGTTACTTATAGAATTTTTCTGAGTAGAAGGAAATATGTCATTCATTGAATTTTATCATTTTAGTTTGATTTCAGAAGGGAATGGGTTTATGTTCTGAACTTCTTGTCAACTTCAAGTTGAAGTGCTGGAGCAGATTTTCTTCCACTGTTTATATCATGGACAGTTCCACTGTGAATGATGTTTTCTGTGATCTGGAAACTGCAAGCTGGATGAGTGAACGGTGAGGTGGATTGAGAACTGGGTGCACTGCAGGACTCAGAGGGCTGTGAGCAATGACACAGTGTCAAGCAGCTGGCTGTGTCCACCAGGGGTCAATACAGGATCCAGTATTGTTTAACTTACTCATTAGAGACTCGGATGTGACATATTTCTTTAAGCAATACAGTTTTGTACATGACTTTTCCAAAAAGGGAAAAATAAAGTAATTTTTTTGTCAACTGATTAAATCCAATTTAAGAAGGCCCATTTTTCTGCATTTTAAAGGCAGATTGCTGAAGTTTGTATGTCAATTTCTGTGTGAAGTTTTGGTGCTCTAAGTTAGAGAATGACTTTCTTCATAACATCATCATCCATTCCCATCTGCTCTGTGAGGCGGGCATTTTTTTGCTTTGCTGTAAATCAGAAATCAATTTCACACTCTCACTCAGAGCTTTAAATAACAAACAGCTAGTTTTACAACATACATAACAATGTGTTTGTTAAGAAAGCAAAGCCTACCCAGGTTTTTATACAGCACAGCTGACTTTAGATGCTTACTGTTCTGTTACAGCAAACACAATCATTTTCACTATTTCTCTAACAAGCAAAGCTCCATTTGCTCTAGATGAAAGCAGATTAAACAGAAGAAAAGAAAGACAGTGGACTCCTAGACTGGCAAGTGAAGCTAGAAGGCATGTTTCGTTACATTGCAGGCTTGTATCTTTGAAGCCTCAGTTAACTTTGGACATGGTCACATACAAGTCACTTTCCTTGTACAAGTCTCAACAGAAAAGCAGCACGAGAGCACACTTCTTGAAGAGATATTGTGAGACCATAGCGTAGCAAGAAAAATAGTTTTAAAAGCCCCTCCAAAAATAAAGGTTAAGTCCATAAAGGAAAACTGAACATGAAGAAGCATTTGAAAGAACAAACCAAAGAGTATTCCTTTCATGAATTGGGAAGCAGAGAGACTAGAAGAGTTCTTTTGTTACAAATTTACCACCCCTTATTACTTACTTATTACAAGTACTTAAGTTCTCAAGGGGAAAAAAAAAAAAGAAAGAAAGAAAAGAAAAAGAAAAAGCAACATGCAGAGTAAAGGAACAGTTTCAAACCACATCTATTTCAGAAATGTGCTAGCACGAACTTCATTTCTTTCCCACCACCCGTAGTTCTCCAGACCTTCCAGGGCAAATTTCTGGGATCTTCTCACAACAAAAAATATGAGGTAGCCACTCCCAGCAAGTGTGCACAGGGCTAAGAAGTTAGCAAGCACCCTCAGGAACCGAGTCAAGTGAATATTTTCCTCCTTTCGGCTCTCCTGCTCCTCCACAATAGCTTCCTGCGCTTGTTAGAAACAAAAGAATATTATCAGTACTTTAATGGTCAAGACTCTACATTGCTTATCCAGTTAGAATTTAGTTAAATAAGCTATGACAAAGCAAATGCACACCTGGGCATCATGTTTTCAGGCAAACACATATTGTATCAGAAAATTCGTTTTGGATCTTTATGGACTCTGGGGTTTGGGATCCCCAGAACCCACTTTGCTTTGATTTAGTGTATCCCCGCTAATTCTCATTACACCTTCACTCATGTTTCAGTATGAAATCAGCACTGTCCGCTTACGAGGTGCTGTGAGATTGAGTCACCAGCAATGCACACATGGTTAGCTGCCAGAAAAGGAACTGTCACACTAAAAAGAAATGCACATTTGTGATAGAACAGCAGTATGAATTGAAAATCAGAAAATGAGGAGGAATGAAAAGGCTGTTTACACTTAGAATTGCAGGAAAACAAACAAACAAACAAACAAACATTACACAGCTTCAGACTGTAATATGAAATGTTTGCCTAGTATATACCGTTGGCCATGACTCTGCTGTAAATGAAATCTCCAACTTCCTGCTTTTGCCAACAGAAAGACTTTTCTCTCTGTAATGTCTTCATGAAAAGGAAGTTTGGTTACAGCTTATTTTGGTATAGATATCAGTCATATAGAAGGGAAGCTGGATGCCTGAATTGTAAGAATTTTTTTTTTTTTTTAATCTTGGTTCCACTTTTCCTACTGCACATGTTCATTATGTAAAGGAAAGGAGATTGCAGAAGTTCTTAAGCAAAACCTCAAGAACATCAGCCAAGTTAAGACTTCACATTTTCCTTGTTGGCAAAAATTACAGTAAATGTTCATGAGTGTTTTTCTCAAAAATAAGTCTCCATCTCAACTGATTTATGTTCTTCTCCAAATGTCATAGCTGACTTTCACAAGCAGGCACGGAAGTCACACAGACATTCGATGCTTAGTATTTCGTGTCTGTTTTCCAAAGACCTCTTCTTTCCACTTACCTTACATGCAGATAAATTTTATGCCTACAGTTGGGAAGGTGGGCAGTATGGAGAAACAAACTGGTTATACCACTGCTGCAGAAAGGAACAGTGTTGTGTATGATAGGACATTATATTCTACGCTTGGTCCTTCAGTTCCTATTGCTGTTTAACATCATGACTGCAAATCTAGTGTCCTATCATTGTAACATGTTGCCAGTGTGTTCTCCAAATGTTATTTGAAAGCTAAATTATCATTTACATGACATACTGGCATTTCCCTATATAGAAACACTTTATTTAGCATTCAATAGGCAAAATACTTCCCCTGTATTGTTTTTGCAGCATTGCATCTCACATAGCACCCTAGATTACCCACACAATGACTGCTGAAATCATCATGCACTTCAAACTGAACAGAAGCCTGGCAAAATCTTATATTCTACTGCAAACCGGGCTACATTTCATAATTGATTTGAATATAAAAATTTTCTTATGAAAAGTAAGT
Source organism: Phasianus colchicus (assembly GCF_987193195.1). Taxonomy (NCBI): domain Eukaryota; kingdom Metazoa; phylum Chordata; class Aves; order Galliformes; family Phasianidae; genus Phasianus; species Phasianus colchicus. Next base: position 56,055,491 of record NC_143476.1, read on the forward strand.
ATACACTCAAAATTTTGATGAAAATTCTTATATGATGAATAGCCTGTTTTTGTTTGTTTGTTTTTTGATATTGCAGTCTTGTGGTATCTCTTGAGTAGCAAGAGAAGAATGAATAAGCCTTTTTTAAAAAGTTTTTCAGGCATAAGCATGATAGAAACCAGGAAAAGGCAAGGATTATTTTTTCAATATGATCATTTTTCTACAGTTAGTTTTGCAGTCACAGATGACAGAAAAACAGGATGGAAATGCATAAAGACTCAGAACCAGAGGCGTATAGAACTGCCCACTTTGGTTAAGCATCTAGGTTCCAGGTAGTTTATACTTGGCCTTAGTTCCATCTGATTCACAATAATGTGAAAGATAAATCAAATTACATCTCTCTAGTGATCTTTGTTTTACCTTAAAGCTGGTAGTGATAGAAGCAAACTTATTATCTGCTGTCTCAGGATTGCCAATCAGGTAGTCCCAGCTTGTGAACATTTTCCAGCTGAAATTAAAGCTAGTATCATCCCCACCACCGTCTTCATTTGCATTCCTTGCCATTCTACAAAAATCAGAAACATGCAGAAAGGCTCTATTAGAGCTAGTTTTGCTCTGTATGCTTTTTAAATTCCACCTAACGCTCTAATTTTATTCTGAAAAACATATATATTATTATTACAATCAGTCATGAAAAAAATCTGCTTTAAACAAGGGAAAACAATAGAGATTTTGATATTTTTAGAGAATTTATCAGATAAAATGTACTCATTTTCATGAGAAAAAAAAATCAATGTATCTCTTGAACATCTCAAAGGAATTCTGCTGAATAAGAAACTCAAACACAATGTTAGGTAGATCGCTCAAAGAGGAAGTTGCAGTAGATTTGATTAGAGACTTCATTAAGAGGAAGAAAAGAATTCTAAAATAACCAGTCAAAACAAAATAAAAAAATCATTAATAAAGCTCTTAGGCTTGTCTCTCATCACACATGTATTTTTAAATGAGATTTGTAACAGTATCCACAAACATCAAATTCCTTCTTTATTGATTTGATTTCATCTTGACTACTAAATTTACTCATTTAATCTTGGACATTGCATTGATTTTTTGGTCAGGGAAATGCAATCCTTTTTTTAAAGCTGACTAATGTAGTAGATTCATTTTGTTAATATCAATACATAGCATATAACACATTTCTAACTGTTCAGTGAAATGCATACTCTCAAATAGAGAAATAGAATTATAAGTCAGGGACACAGCAAATGCTTTGGAACTGGCATAATCTAATACCAGTTTGTTGTTGTTGCTACTGTTTATTTACAGAAGGGCGTATTATGAAACACTCTTGATAGGATCTGCCCTGCTGCTGATTTTAGACTAAGGCAATTTTAGACTAAGCTAATTACTTTTAAAGACTTCCTAACAAACTAGAGAACAATCCTGTGCTCAGAATGTCATTTTATTTGAGACCAGAAATGTTTCCATATTGTTTCCGTAGGATGAGTTGTAGAGTGAAGAGTAATTCTAGGTGTTTCCCCTAAATATAGTAACACCACTTATACTCCTCACCAACTCTTCCATCCAGATGTCAATTAACAGGACAGCACACGCGTTGCACTACTTTCTGGAAAAACAGCAATAATCAGTAGATTGCAAGAACTGCTCTAAAGATCACCTAATAATAGACCAGCAGTAACATCACATGGCCAGAGGGAAGGAAGATACTACATACAGCATGATTTCCTTCTGTTTTGCACTCAGGAATTCTCTGCTAGAATAATTTTTAGTTTTAGTTTTTATTTGTCTGCGTGACTATCAAATATTACTCTCTGAAACTTAAACTTTTCTAATCTTCACAAATACATAATCAAATAAATATTTTGAAAGATGCTTTCAACCTAAATTAATTACTTTTATTATTGAACAAGTTTTTTGTTCGCCAAAATACAAATGTGTAATTGAAGCTTTTTTTTTTTTTTCCTTCTGGAATGCTTTTGCTTCTTCCCTATGCAAGAAACCATGTAATAGTTGAAAAACTGAACATGATTTAATCTAGTGCTTTTGAAAGTGGAAAATGTTGGCTACATCACAGAACACTGGAATATTTTAACTGTGGTTTTCTTTAAATTGACAAATGTCCTTGAATCCTGACCTACAATGCTCCAATTATTCCAACCTAAGAAACTTCTAAATCTGCATTTCTAGCTAATGACATTTGTTGGGGTAGGTGATCACTGTACTTGAATCAAGGTTATTTACACTATATTTACTAGCAGCGTATCTCCTCTGAAACTATTAGAATCATCACTGTTTATATAAATAATACTGAATAATAGTGAATGAATATTCATCTAATGCTGCTCGTAAGACAAAATTCATGTCCAGAATTTGAGAGCCAAAAGCCTAATTCCTCACTAATTGTACTGCCTAGGCCCAGTTTCACTCACACACATGTTTCCCATTCATTTAACTTTATGTTTACTGCATTTTATTAAGCATAGTTTTCCTGAAGAAAACACTGCTGGAGATAATTTTTTTTTCAGGACATTAAATCTTTACTATGATCAATATTATTCTGTGATACTACTGTGTAAATTTGACTTAACTGCTATAGACTTGTGGACAGTCATTTATTGCTGGCTATATAGAGAGAATTATTTTCCACATGTTTCTTTCTTTTTTGCCTTCTTTCTTCTTAAAATAATTTAATTCACATAAGATATCACCGAAAAAAAGAACAGTTGAGTTTCCTGAATGTTAACTGCCATTATGCTAGATGCAGAGCATTATGAAAATATGGTCTGACGGTTCTGTTCCTTACTTTATGCATTCATTTTACACTTTGAAGTTGCAGGAGGAAAGTACTGGTATTTCAGTAAGGATTTTTCCTAGTGACACAACACTGAAAGACAGCTGCTGCAAAAATAAATAAGAATGGGCCCAAGGAATTATATACGACTTTAACAGAATTCAGCTTTTTCTTGCATTTTTGCTCCAATGATTTTGCATTTGTCCTGCTCTTAAGACTGCTACATTCCAAAGTGTATTTTCTGAAAGAAAGTCTGAGTGATTAACATTCATATTACTTGTTTTTATAAATGTGAACTTACGTTCGAATGACAATCATAAAGCTGTAGCCAATAGTTCCAACACCAACAAGGAAATAGGAAAGAGGCATCCTGAACTTGAGCCATCCAATTGTCCTCTGGTTATTGTAATAACCATAAAAAAGCACAGAATACTGTGCAAAGCCCTGAAAATTCAACAAAAAGATGTAGCATCACACATCTGTTAGATATGCACATAATCAGAATCCTACCAGTATCAACATGATGAAGCGTTATTTTCAAGTGTGTTCAAAATGGCCATAAGCATCACGGTAATAAAGCTCACAGGAAGTAAGAAAACCATTTTTGTAATATTAAAAAGCATATTTAATGTAAATTTTCAAATATTTTACCTTTAGAACTTTTCACGGCAACTCTATCTACAATAAAAAAAAATTCATCTTCATATTTTGTTTTATAAATTACTTGCAACAGAAATGAAATATTTTTTGCTTCATTTCCACATTCTTGCATAACTTATTTGACATAAAATGCTCATGTAACTTCTTTGTCTACTAACACTCTTTTCTGTTCACTGGGTGATCATTTAATATGTTAATTATATGTTATATAACTACATTTTTTTGGATGATTATTCACTATGTGAATTCACTACCCACTATTTTTAAAAACACTTAGACTCCAAGGCTATACAGTGTGAGGTAAGCATAAGTTTCTTTTCAGCAGTTAGGAGATTTTTTTTTTCCTAAAAGCAATGAGAATCCCCTTCTCTTCTACAGATCAGTTTGCTGATTTTTCAGAGTAATTTGTAGCACATGGTTAACTATAAACAATTGCTGGTGTCTAAAATGATCCAAATAAATGAGGCTTTCTGATAATCCTCAGGTTACAGCAGGAATCTCTTCCTAGAAGACTGTATGCAGAAACTTTCTGACAGCAGCTCACCATGGCTACAGCTCCAGCTGAATGCAATGAATTCAAGTCAAATACAGTGTTCTGTCAAAATGCAATTGGTGGACAGATCGTTTTGACACTGATTCAGTAATCTGAGGTTTCTGTTAGTTGAAGGAGCCATTTACTTCCCTTCTGGTATTCAGTATCTCATACTATTTAAAAGACATCTCTCCCTTACACAGTGTAACATGCACTTTGTCTATAGTAGCTCTTGCTACAAATGAAATGAATCATGGTATAAACTAAAAGAAAATAGATTTAGCAATTATTAGCTGAAAATGAAGTATATGCCATAAATAATTATTAAATAAATAAATTATATAAAATAAATAAAAAAATACTCATAACTTACTTAGTAACACTCCATAACTGCTACCAAATCAAAGACTGCTTAATTGAAGATATCACTGTCTTCAGGCAGCATTTTTCAATCTGACATTCCTCGAGAAAATTCTTTTTTACCCTCAGTATTTGAGAGGATTCGTTCCTTTCACTGCCTTATTCAATTTTAATTTCCATTGCATTTGCTCCTTCTGTTAACTGCTGCTTTTATTTACTAAACTTTCTACGTAGCTGTCAAATCCTATTTCTCTCTGCTCTTATAACTTCCTCCTCCTTCTACCATCTGTCTACATTCATCATGTCTCAGCTCTATTTATTTTTAAAACTTTATTCCTATTTGCTGCATAAGCCTCTTTTAGTCTGTATTCTCTGTATAAAGGTTTCAACTCACTACACAATTCATATTTCTCCAATAGCTCCCTGACATTTTAATATCTGTTTAAAATGTCATCATTATCTAAATTCCCAGCTACATGTCTAGACATATTCTTCCTGTCATTCAAGTATGTAACTCCTGATGAACTAAACATAATGTCACCTTATGCAGTAGTCATTGGAAAATATTATACAGATGTTTTCTTAGAAAAGTAATGTTCATTCACTTCTATCTGTATCTATACAAAGAGGGACCATAAAATGTGGAATTAGTAAAGCAGAAGTCATGTGATCACTTAATATATATTTAAATCAAAAGAGAGTCAATCAATGTATTTTCTACATATTATTACATTAGTTTAACATACAGTGTTTTGCAATTAACAAGCCTGAAAGACTTTGCTCATAAATGAGAAAATGTGTTTATCAAGTTAAGTATTTTCCTGTGTTTAGTGGTCTTATTACCAGATTCTTCTTGCACTATTGGCTGAATATTTAAAATAAAGCCAAAAAAGAGCCAAAATGTGAAGGCATTGTAGGCACTACATAAGACTACTGAGCTACAAAGAACCCTGAGATCTAGACGTTAGAAGATTAAGGATCTCTATACACCTGAACCAGAGTAAAAAATGGTAAGATTAAGGAGAGGCATTATCATTCTACATTTCTATGTCTTTTTTAGGGAAGATCAGAGATGGTTTAATGCTGGATAAATCCAAAATTTTCCTGTGCCCTGATGAAAATGCTCATTCAGAGCTTAGCTTCCAGCACTGTTCCATGCCACCAGCACAGGTGGGACAGGATCTCAAAGACACCAAAATCACACAGAGAGGCTGTTTCTAAACATAAGTCAGTATGCTAATAATTGGATGCACTGAGCTGTAAGTTGGAGGAATTTGCACTTGAGTTTATTTCCCTAAGAAATTAGTTTGGTTGCAACAATCATATTTGCGTTTTCTATTGCTGCTAAAGCTAAAGTGCTAGAAGATACATCTTTATAGTATTGGTGCTCCTTAGAGAAAAGGAGTGCAGCAGATTGAGGTCGATTACTCACTCTTATCTCAATAGATGCTGCTTCCATCAATATGAAGGAAAATCTTAACTAGACTCACACCATTTCACAGGTGAAAAGTACCTTTCATTGACCACTGTCTATAAAGAACTCTAACAACCCTCTAACTAATGTGCTGCAATACAAAATTTATGATCAGCCGACTTTATACCAAGTTGGATCATCTTTATACAAAGAGGAGAACTGCAGAGACACATCATATGCAAAATTAGACTAGCTGTTTTCGGGATGAAAAAGGAGAATGACACCTTTCAGAATAAACTGCTAAATACAGATGATCAATTTCATCCTTAATAGACCCTCAGTATATAGAGATGTAGATCCAATACAGAAAATTTTTCCAGTGAGTCTTTGTATTGTTTAAAATACTGAAATGTCTGAGATTTGTCATAAATTTTACCTCTGTGAAAAATTTATGCTCAGAATTTGGGTAAAAAATGAAATAAATTACTTGTACTTCAATTTTCTCCTGAAATATTCCACATTAAATCTTTGAATATTAAATAATGAATCCAAAAAAGTCATGTGAATATGCATCATTGTAAGATTATGCACTTACACTAAAATCCCAAAGAGTAGCAAAGTTCATAGCCGTTGCTTCTTCAGCTCTTGGAACAGTTTTTCTAGGTAAAGAGCCATATGGCTTTCCCATCAAAGCCTAGAAACAAGAAATGATAGCAATTTACATTTTAAAGCAAAATACCAACAAAGGGAAGGGATAGTGATCTGTCAGTTCTTAGCAAGACTCTCCTTGTGCTCCTTAGCGCCTTAATGAGAATGACCTACTTCCCCACCTTCTCACATTAATATTTGAAACTATTCCTAAAGTATGCATCAACGATATTTTCTACATTTAAAGTGACATTTCACAAGCATGAATGTGTTACCAAGATATGTCACAGTCAAATGCAATAAAGTTCAAATTCAAAGCAGAGCTTGTTTTAAAGACAAGACCAAAAGATTAGTTTTTCTTGTAAAATGGGATTTCATTGGTTACTTAATTGAAATACGTGGGAAGATGCAAGGGATACCATTTTTGGATTCTGAGTCCCAGTGTTCTGGCAAGATGCCATGAGTATACATACTCGTGGGGTACTTTCCAGATAACTCTCTAAAGACAGCCTTCTACGAAGAAAGTATGCCTTTATAACTTTGGTACATCTTAATAGTTTTTAATGGCACATAAAGAGATTACAAAATTATTTGAAGGTCAGGTCCTATGAAATGTCACAGCAAAGACAGAAATTCACACACCAATCTTCAATGAAAATTTTTAAAAAATCACACCTCAGGAATCATTACAAGTCCAAACGTCAGCCCAAAGAGAATCATGTTTATTCCATACATCCAGCGTAAGAATATGAAATAAGATGCTACCGATGAGCCAAAGTGACCTATGAAAATGTAAGATGTGAAAAAAGGGAATATCAGTTAGTCTCTATATGATCCTTTTCCTTAAGATGAAGGACTTATCTTTCCAGAGAAAGAAATCCCTCTCTTCACAATCACAGCTTATTCATGTCATTGCTTTTTGGCAGTACACACATTTATGAAAAAAATATTTTTGTGGAGGAAGCACAGGATGAGAAAAATTGCATTTAAAACCTCCAGTGAAAACCTTAAGAGCTCACTAAGAATTGCAGTCACTTCCATTGAACCAGACTGATGTGCTAGTTTCACAAAAACAAGGTCAAATATCCCACTACTTTTATGGTTTTGTTCCTCTCTCTGTGTTTTAATAAAAGTATATTTTAAAAGTTAGGTTTTGTACATACATTATGTGGCCCAGGCAAGCCATAAGGTTGGACTCACATGGTCTAGAGCTCTGCCTGTTTCATGAGTTCTTTTGGGCCAGTCTTAATATCCTCATTCTTTTGGGAATGATTTCAGGAAGCAGAAAGCAACATGGAACATGGTGAGAACAAGGTCCTTATTCACTACAGTGGACAGCATAAAACTAAGCAGAGTTTAAAATGAAGTTTTATTTTCTAGGGCTTATAAACTGCAATTATCTTTTTCTTCCTCTTCCTTACTCTGTTTCCTTATTACTTCATTTCTTAATACTAAATGATGGTGGTGATTATCACAGAAAGGACAACTCTTTCAAGATTTTTTGTGTGTGAACAGTGGTGGTCCACCTATTGCTTGTCCACAGGACGAGAAGAAAAGTCTCTATAATTTTTAAATGTGTGGTTAATGCCAGTCTGCATTCAAAATATGAGTGCTGATCTGAAAGTAATGCCTCCTATTTTACTATGCTGGCCCACAATGTCAAAGACAAACAATTGTGGTATGGAAGTAGAGGTTGAACCAGGGGAGGTTCAGGTTGCATATTAGGAAAAATTTCTTCTCCAGAACAGTGATCAAGTGCTGGAATGGGCTGCTTAGGGAAGTGGTTAAGTCACCGTCCCTGGAGGTGTTCAAGAAATGTTCTTTCTACTAAAGGACGTGGTTTAATGAGAAAATATTGGTGGTAGGTTGACAGTTGGATGATCTTGGAAATCTTTTCCAACTTTGCTAATTCTGTGATTCTATGATTCCATGATTTCCATCAATACCCTGTTACTTTTTGTTGCCATGAGACAGACGGCAACAGAAGGGCACTCTGACAAAACAGTGTCTGACATGGAAGTGAGCATGAAGCAAAGGTTTGTCATTGAATGATGCCCACTGACATTCGCTGATGCTTGATGGACATTTATGGAGACCAAATAGTGGATGTGAGCATGGTGAGGCAGTGGGTGGTACGTTTCAGCAGTAGTGACAATGATGTGTAAGGCAAGCCACAGTCTAGATGACCATGCACAGATGTCACACCACAAAATGAAAAGTGTCTCAGTAAGTTAATCCACGCAAATCAGCAGATTAAGACCAGGGAACTGTATGGAATTGAATATCACCTTCAATGTGTTGAAAACGACTGTGGCAATGTTGGTACATCAGGTGGGTCCTACAGATCAGGGTCTTGTTCTCAAACAAGAACAGAAAGAACATTTTATGGAAGTCAATCAGGGCCTATATATGAGTGCAGCATGCAGACTCCTGTTCATCACAGGAGAACAAGTGTAGTTAATGGTGGTGGCTACGTTGAAAAACAGTGTTCTGTTATTGTGCTCCTTGTATCTCTTATAGGAGGCTTTACTTTCAGAGCAATCATTATATTCCTGCATTAATTCTAATCTATAAAGCAAAGACTGATTTGAGACAAGTCATACTTTCTTATTCAGCTGCAAGTTTTTAGAAGGACTGAAGAATATGAATTAGTGTTTCCCAGTGGTAAGAATATTCTACTTTCTGCCAACTGTTAACAGTTACTGCCTCACCTGCTTGGAATTCTTTTATAAACAACTCATTTTGAGACCAGAAAATGAAAATTGTCTTCATGTAATAGCACAGAAATGACTTATGCTTAAAAATAACTAGTTAGAAGCTAACAGCTAAGGAGGTTTGCTGAGTATTAACTGCTCCCTCACATGAATGTATTCAGACAGATAAGGAAGTTTCCTAAAAAGAGCATTCTGCATGTAGATGACAGGCTTTTATTTCATTCATGAGCTTTCTACTTACATTTTCTATTAGTTAGGATCAACACTCAGAAACAGAGTTTGAAGTTTCATAAATTTTAACTCTTTTAGGTGCTGCTGACATCACCTACTGCATTTTGTTGGTATTTATACCTCTGTGCTTAATGGCCACTTTTGAGTTCAAAGAAAATAGCTCCTAGCATAATATTAGCACTTACCCTGGAGGATTACTTTAAAATTTTACCTCTGGTTTCTTTGGAATAAGAAGCTGTTTGTCTATTTATAATTCCTTGTTCCTTCTGTTGGATAGAGCAGATGCTACTTAGAAACATTCATTTTCATGTATGTTTATCTAGTGAATAAAATATACCAGATACTCTTCTGATGGTAAAAAATTATCACAAAATAAATTTTAGTGTGAACTTGCACTACTGTGTAGTAATATGGAAAGCAGTTGTACAGACACAGTTCTGAAGCAGTGAACTGTGCCGATGCATTTTGTATGCATTTTATATAGTGCATCAGGTTTCTAAGACTGGTCCAAACAGTCTATTTTGCCTGTCACAATCTGACATTTTGCTGCATATTTTACTGTACTGCCTCCTTCAGAAATGAGCAGTTGAGTAGACGGTGGTTGACTTCTTCAATGCAACTACATTTTGCCACAAAACTACAACCCATTGGAGCTGATGTGGCTGAGAACTCACAGGCACAGCGGTGCCTAATGATGATATCTGTATGCTAAGCATTGATTCTGGAGTACAATCCTAGTGTTTGACCGCTTTCTTTCACCTCTCCTCATTCTTTTGTGCATTCAGAGGGATCCAGTGTTTAAGTGCAAGGTAACTTCTGCCAACAGGATTCTCTGAATTCTTCAATGTGTTTCCTTTAGCAAGACCTGTTATGTACTTAAGTCAGTAATATTACTGTTGTTTCACAAGTAATTAAAGTTAGCCTGGAAAGAGAAAGCCACTGGCACTGTGACATAGGAGTCAAAGGGCAACAAGGTCTTTGTTCAGTTTGAAGCCATCTAGAAGCACATTTCCCCCTGCAAAGTTGCTTCTGCTGTGTCTTTAACACAATTGCACTGCTGCAGACAGCAACAATTAAGAAAATTTAATTTCGTGGAGTTCACACATACCAGCTTGAAGCTGTGTGGAATATATTCTGTATTTGATTTCTAATTAAATCTGGAGGTTTTGACCAGAGTTTGATAACAAAATAAGGGTTTTTAAAAGTGATCTCATACTATCTGCTAATCCGAAATTTAGACTAAGCTAATTCTTGATTCAGCATGATGGGAACTAGTAGTAGAATTATCAGAATCAAGCAAACGGTGATTTAAAACTATTTTAACTATTTTCTTATTAAATATATCAGACTTGTACCCTTGAGCCTTTTTCCAGGCTACATAGTTCTGGATCCAAATGTAGTATAATTGTACTTCTTCAATTACTAATATTCAGACAGAGGATTGTTTCTGAAAGTAAAAGCAAGTTGCTTTGACAATGAGATAAATGAATTAAAAAAAAAAAAAATAGTAACAGAAAAAAAGTAAACTTTACAATCTTATCTCCTGAAATTATGAAAAAGTGTTATCCTACCATGATTTTGAGAGCTTCCAGATGACAGCAAAAATTCTACTCATTGCAAATGAAAACAGTATATTGATACAAGAGCAAGAATGGAGAGATCACCCCTTTCTACTTTTGTATTCATCGTTTATAAGGAAAGAGAAATGCAAAAAGCATTATTAGCAGAAGAGCTTGTATCAGGACTCCTTTATGGAAAGTAGTAGAAACACTGTTCACACAAAACCTCAAAATGTCTATTACATGCCCAGATCAGTAAATTACTATGTGTACCTTGCTGCTGAGTTTGATTTTTACTATAGCAGCTTCTTCTAAACTTCACTCAAATTGAATATGTAATCTATTCACTAGTCTGTACACTAGATGTTAAGGACATTATGAAAGTTCTCAAGAATTATTTTGCTGTCCAAAACTCCACAAAATTCACAATTTCTCATTCCCTATTCTTCTGCTGTTCTGGCAATTACTTTTAGATGCAACTCAGAGTTCCTTCAAAAGTCAGGCACTATTGCAAATTCTCAGCTCTATTTCATCTGCAGCAGGTCCTCACTCAGGTACTCATGAAGTCAGATTTCCTTCACAGAAAGGAATACAGTTTAAATTCATCACTGGAACTCTCAAACATAACAGAAGTACTAATCATACTGATTTATTTATATTTATGGCTAATACATAGTGATGTCCAAGACCACTAGTTTTCGATCTTTATAGATAACTTTGCAACACTTCTTAAATAAATCTAAAGATTATAAAAAAACATCATAGAAATAATTATGATATACAGACAAAATAAAGTGGAGGCAGACAACAACTAAATCCCAATATCTCTTCTCCAAGTTTAACTTTGATACTGGGTCTTATTAGCTGTAAGGTGCCTAACATTCTCTCAAGGATATTTTGAACAGGTTAAAAATCAAATTTAATAATTATTAATGAAAGAAGAAATATTCATGTACCTGTATGTATACCTGTATGTATGAACAAGAAGGTATTTCTAAAGTACTGTAAAGTAATTTAGAATTTTGGCATGCATTAGAGATACGATACTAGATAGTACTTTTCATTAGCATTCACAAATACTTACTTTCAATCTCTTTAATTTTCATCTCCCAAGGTATGCAGGCTGTCTTAAAATTCTCAAAATCTCTTTGGAATTTCATCCATTTCTGAAACGTTCATAGAGTTTAAAAAAATCATTTCTGATACCTGATGTTCAATTTCCCCTTGAGCTAACTAATATAACCCCTTAGTCATACATACAATTCTTTGGCAGAACACACTGCAGCAGAAGCACTAGCTTATGAAAAGTCATCTCTTTTTTTTTGTTCTGAATATGTCTCCCACTGCCTTTATGTAAAGTTCCTATTTCTTCAGCAAAAAAATGATTAAATAATCCCTTCCTTTCATGACATTCAGTTTTTGGAATTGTTTCTAAGAATTTAATTTGTTCTTTCCTTTGCTATACATAATTCAGATTTGGAGCTCAAGCTGTGTCATTTAATTGCAATTACTCTACTCACTACTTTATCTATCGGATAAGTGGAACTTCTATAATTGAGCTTCTTGTGCACAGCTGAGTTTTAAAACCTAATCCCTTTAATATTAATGTTAATGTTAATAAGATGTGACTACACAGCTGCCCGCACAAAAGCCAATCTACCTAAGGGTAAACCTGGATAGATAAGTAGTCCTGCCAAACATTTGTAGTATTATTCCACAACAGCATTTTATTTTGAGCAGGAGTGTACTTTAGAAGTGAATCTCCCAAACCAGCCAATTTACCTGATTCGCTTTAAAGATCTATCAAAGTATAAAACTCATATAAAAATATACTTTAGAAGCGTACTAATCCATATCCACTGCTGCTGTGTATTTAGTTCATGGAACCACACAGGACTTGGATCAAAGTAAAACTGACCAGAACACATATAATGTGGACATGGAGTCCTCAGCAATGATTTTTCAACCTCTCAATCACCCTCCTACAGTGTCACATAGCTTCCTAGAAAATATCCGAGATATTGTTTATGTTTTTACTCAATGGAGGTGCCTCTGGTATTTTTACAGCAGGCAAAAAGGCACTTTCTGATTCTCAGGATCAAGGGAAAGACTAGGCTTAAGATCCAGACTATAGAGAAACATCTACACCAACAGAAATTTTTTTCAAGAGATGTGTCCAGATATGAGTCTTTATAACTCTAGCAAAACAGTTAATTTTTCTATTGATAGAGTCTCAAACACCTGATAAGCAGATCATAAGTCCCAATCAAACTGTGAGCTTAATTAGAAATTGTTCCATGTGCAAGCAGAGGAAACAAAAGCATAAAAAACCAGATAAAGACAAGAAAATTTGTTTTGAAAAATGAGTACATATAGCAGTCCAAGGCTCCACTTTTCTGTTACATGAAGTTAGTGAAGTAATATACTTACCTTGGTCATCATAACTTTGTAAGCATAGAACTTTTTTCCCTTTCCTTTTCCAAGAGCACCTTCAAATTTTTCAACAAAAAGCTGTGCTTCTCTGGAAAATAAGGTAAAAAGAGAGGTATCAATGATTATGTTCTTTTGTTTCAGTACTTCCCAAGATTATGCAGACTACTGAATTCAGCTTTCACTCTTTGAGTCCCATCTGAGCACTCTCTTTCCAAATGCTCACACCTAAATCCAGCTAAGGTATCAGGACTAGTGCCAATTCTCCTGATATCCTCAGGATTACAGCAGGCTTTTTCCTACCAATTTTCCGTTTTGTTGTTGTTGTTGTTTTTCTTTCAAAGATTTGGGTTGGTAGAAGGAAAAACTGTTATACATTTAGACATGAATCGCAAGACAGCAACTTTTCCTCCCTACCCACCCTTTTTTTCCCTGTGGCAAAACGCACAGACAGACTCAGAGAAAAAAAAAAAACTAAAATAGCCAACCACCACCTCAGATACACAGCCACACATACCATCTCTTCACCACTTCAAAGTGTTCTTCAGGATCCTTTTAAGACTCCAGAGATCTCTTACTCTGTGCTGCTGGATCTTGGCATCTGATTTTTTTTTTTTTTTTTACTTTAGCTGATTCTGACATCAAATTGAGCCCTTTGCATTTTTCAAATCACCCAAGTTCTTCTCAGGTATTCTGGCTCACATCTCATTCTTTCCTTTTGACTCTCAAAAGACTTGTGTCCTTACTACTACTACTTATCTCAAATAAGTGTGAGAAAACAGGTTCTTCCTCTTCAGGAAAAATGGCCAAGAGTCCCATTTAAACACACGTTCAGGATTTAAAATCTTATTGTACCATCTGGAGAGATATAAGGCACTGTTAACAGCAGGTGGCAGCGTCTTCACAAAGCTGCACTTGCAGAATCAATTTGGACACATACCTACCGATCCCCTAAGTCACCATATCATATTTCTCACTTAAGAGTAATACCTTTTACCATCACTTCTCAAATAATCAAAACAGTGGTCTATTTCAAGAAAAACTGCTGAAATTGAAGCCTACAGATCTGTAGAAAGCCTATGCTTTAAGTCAAAAACTACATAGAGTTATAATGCAGAACAAAAAGATTTCAAAATATAGGTATTGGGGAGCATTTCATTCATTTGTTTTGTGTTGTTGTTGTAATTCGTCTTTTTAATGAAGCATTAAATTAGAAATTTAAAGGGGAAAACAACCAGTAACACTTTAAAAATCCTCCGTATTGGACAGTTTGCATCTGTAGCTGAAAAAGGTACTGAACAACAAAAAAAAATCTACAATGAAATTAAGACAGAAAAAGAATGAATTTTATGCAATGTAAATCATAGAAAGACTTACTTTAATCTCAATCAAAGCCTTCTGTTTTCTTGTTTGATATGTCTTATTGAAATTTTTCTTTAAAATTTAAAAAAAAAAAATTATGTCTCTCTGCTCCCTGGACTCTCTATCGAGCAACTTTTCAAGAGTTTTAGTACTATTTAAGCTTTTACTCCATTTCTGACTTTCTACAACAAATGAAAACTAATTTTTGACGCGATGATCCAAATCTCAAGGACTGACGTTGCCTGACGTCCCTGAGCATATCCTTTGTTTTCACTTTGCTGGTGGCTGAGATTTTTCTGTCTTCTCTAACACTGTCCTATGCCCATTTGAACCTGATGAGGTTCAACAAGGCCATGTGGAAGGTGCTGCACTTGGGCTGGGGTAATCCCAGGTGCTTATACAGACTGGGTGAAGAACCACTTGAGAGCAGCCCAGCAGAGAAGGACTTGGGGGTCCTGGTGGAAGAGAAGCTGGACATGAGCCAGCAGAGTGCCCTTGCAGCCTGGAAGGCCAACTGTGTTCTGAGCTGCATTAAAAGAAAGGTTGCCAGAAGGGAGAGGGAGGTGATTGTCCCCCTCTACTCAGCTCTTGTGAGGCCCCATCTGGAGTACTGCATCGAAACCTGGGGCCTCCAGCATAGGAAAGACACAGAGCTCTTGGAGCAGGTCCAGAGGAGGGCCACTAAGGTGATCAGAGGGCTGCAGCACTTCTATGAGCAAATGTTGAGGGAACTGGTCTTGCTTAGCTGGGAGAAGAGAAGGCTCCCCAGAGACCTCATTGTGGCCTTCCAGTTCTTGAGGGAATGTATAAACAGGAAGGGGAACAGCAGTTTACAAGGGTGGATAGTGATAGGGCAAGGGGAAATGGCTTTAAACTGAGATAGGGGAGGTTTATGTTAGATATTAGAAGGAGGTTTTTCACGCAGAGGGTGGTTAATCACTGGAACAGGTTGCCCAAGGAGGTTGTGGATGCTTCATCCCTGGAGGCATATGAGGCCAAGCTGGATGTGGCTCTGGGCATTCTGGTCTACTGGCTGGCGACCCTGCACATAGCAGGAGGGTTGAAAGTCAATGATCTTTGAGGCCCTTTTCAACCCAGGCCATTCTATAATTCTATGAAAGATGATTGAAATAACTTTTTCTGCATGTCATCTCCAAGCAATTGGAAGAGAAGATGGTTATCAGGAGTAATCAATATGGATCCACCAAGGAAAAATCATGCTTAACCAACCTAGTAGCTTCTGTGATGTCATCACTGGCTGGGTAGATGGAGGGAAAGCAGTGGATGATATGTTCCTTGATGTTTGTTTTTTAAATACAAGACATTTAACAACGTTTCCCACAGCATCGTTCTATAATGAAGTGTGAGACAGATGAGGTGGGCTAAGAACTAGCTGACTGGCAGAGCTCAGAGGGTTGGCATCAGCAGTGCAGAGTCCGGTTGAAGGCCTGTAACCAGTGCTCCTCAGGGGAACACCTGGAACTCTTCAGCCTGGGGAAGTTTGAGGGGCATCTTACCACTTTTTATAAATATCTGAAGTGCAGGAGTCAAGTGGGTGGGGCCAGGCTCTTTTCAGTTGTGTGCAAAGACAGAACAAGGGGCAATAGTAATAAACCGAAACACAGGAAGTTCCATAAAACACATGAAAAAATGTATTTACTGTTGGACTAGCAGAATGCCAGAACAAGTTGCCAAGATAGGTGGCAGAGTCTCATTCTGTGGTGATACTCAAGACCCATCTGGATGCCTACCGAGCTGCCTGCTGAAGGGAACCTGCTTTAAAAGGGGATTGGACTTAATGACCTCTGGAGATACTTCCCAAACCCTTCTGTGATTCTGTCATTATGCAATTGAAATAAATGAAATTATTCTGTAAAAATCTTGGAAAGTTCAGCAACAACACGACAACATTCAGTCAGGGAACACACTTTCACTGTATTTTTCAAATCTCTGCTACATGTTCTTTTTTGTTAAGTATAAACCAATATGTTATTTAATTCAGCTTTCTACCTTGATATTTAATCCTCCTCACTTAAAAGGCCTCCATTTATACATCCTAGTAGGCTTTTGCCACACTTTGTCATTTTCTCTTTTTCTTTTATTCTAAAAGTAGAATGTGAAGAAACATGGAATAATCAAGCAGTATAAATTAGTCTGAAACCCATAGAATTCTTTTAGAAACCCCAACAATTACCAAAACCACACACATACACATGCACACCCCCTTGGAAGTAGTGCAACTTTACTAACATGAGGACGTGTCAAAAGCAACACAGGGCAACAAAACTGAGCTTTGTAATCGCTGGTATCATGTGTTATAGGTAAATTATCTATATCACAAGATAGGCCAAAGTGTGCCCTGTTAGCTAACTGTGAATTTAAAGAAGCTTCAGAGTAACCTTATTAATTGAATTACAGACACAAGGAACTTATAAATGTTGCATAGAGTCCAGCATTATTGTCCCAGAGAAGCCTGAGCTAATTATTAATAAGAGGTGTGGAGTTACAGCTCCCAAAGTGCTAGGTGTACGGTACTTCGAGCACTTCAGTGTTGCAAAGAGAGGATAAATTACAGCACTCAGAGGTTGCTGCTAATGAACAGGATTCAAGCAGATTGCTCACATTTTTCAGTAACAGTTCAGGAAGGTCTAAAAACTCATTAAAAACAAATGTTGTATAAATATTGATCACCCAGGACTTTTCCAAGTCTAAAAAGACTGGCTTAAAACTGAATGTCAAACAGCTGTTGCTGGGTCCATCTCACTTGAAAGCAGTTCAGCAGTAATAATGAGCAAATTATAGTGTTATTCAATACCCAGCTGGCCTTCAGGACAGCCAGGCTGTCCTCCAAGACTGCCAATATGTCCATAGTAAGGCACATGAAATACAGATTCATTGGACTGCAAATAGCACATCCAAAGTTACATATAGTGCAACTTTATTTATAAGTTTGTATATGTAGATACACATATATAAGGAGGTGCATGTATATACATATATATATCCTTGGGTTTTCTATGCTTAAAAAAATATTATATTTTCACTTGATCTGTGTTGATGTGTTCTGTGATGAAATAAATGACGCTTTAAAAAGAAAGAAAGAAAGAAAGAAAGAAAGAAAGAAAGAAAGAAAGAAAGAAAGAAAGAAAGAAAGAGAGAGAGAGAAAAAGGAAGGAAGGAAGGAAGGAAGGAAGGAAGGAAGGAAGGAAGGAAGGAAGGAAGGAAGGAAGGAAGGAAGGAAGGAAGGAAGGAAGGAAGGAAGGAAGGAAGGAAGGAAGGAAGGAAGGAAAAGTATAACCTGTCCCCAGCATATAAAAATAAGAATGCTTTTCTCCTTGGATTATTTTAAAAAACTAAGTTCTCATAGTTCTCTGTATAATCTGTATTTAACTGGAATTTCTTTGAGAGGCCAAAACCTTTCAAAAGCCAGTTGTAATTTTTCTTGTTTTGATAATTGTTACAGTTCAAAACTGGAGTCACTGATGGAACATTTCTGGATTCTTGTGTATAATCCTCTGTCTATATTATAAGCATCTCAATAAACTTCTATACATAAACTGCATAGCTATTAATAATGTTTACTATTTTACAGCACAAACATTTGTCTATACAAAGTGCAATGTGCTCTAATGAGGGGAGTACTCCAGACCCTAACACAGCAGCTCAGCTTTTGAACCTTCCCTTTCCTTCATACTCATGCAAAACCCAACAGGGAGAATGCACAGATAGATGATTAAGTTCCCAAAATCAAACCCTCAGCTGTAAATTGGGATAGCCTTCCATGGAGTTCTTACTCCTTGCAATGCTAGAAGCTATGGCCCATTGGTTTTATCTTTTGTATCTTTTTCTAATTCAAAAATCTTTCTAATAGTTTAACACCCTCTGTCAAAATCTCAGCATCATAAATAACAGCTGATGGTTGTTATAATCTAATGGCTCTTATAATCTATAATCTTATAATGTAATAGCTCCAGCTACATGAAGGCTGTCAACAGCAAGGACTACTACATCATCTGCTCACAGCCATGCCTACTAATTAGGTGAGAGAAGCAATGCTATTTGCCACATAGCATCCTTTCATTCCTCTCCATGTCTTCTCTCCCTTTTTCTCATCATCAGACTTACTGAGACCTAAACATGATATCTGAAGATCCAGCGAGGGTCAGAATGTGCTGGTACAGCTCAACTCCAAACGCCAGAGGGACACTCTGCTATAGAGGAATATCATCAGTCACATTTCTTCAGAGAACAGGCAGAGGCTGTTGAAATTCATCTTTCAAGGCTCAAGGATAAAAATTAGAAATTAGAGCTAGTCTAATTGTGTACTGCATCCCAATTAAGAATGCTATTTCAAAAGTGAGTGTAACAGTCAGGTTTTGACTGAAGGCAACAAAGCAACCAGTTTTGCTTCTATGTTCTAAAATTAATTCCCTAATCACACAATTCTAGAAAAAAGAGTGAATTAATGTAGCCTTCATGTGTGTCACCCTTATGGAAAACACTGAACATTTAATTCCAATGCTTATTTCTTTAAAAAAAAAAGTAATAACATTTTTTTTACATTTGAAAAATAAGCTGGGTTTGAACCAGAAAAGTGAGCAAGTTGTTCAGTCTTGGAAATACTTAAGCAAAATGTTTCAACAATTTTTATTTTTTTATCACTTTTTAAAAGCAGGCGAATTAGTAGAAATTGAATAATTCCTCAAAAAAGTTTTTTGTTTTTTTTTTTCAAATTAACTTTTCTTAAATATATACATAGATAAAGAACAAAAATTCATACATAACCTTCATAATTCTCTTCCAAAATACTCTGAAAAGTATTTTCTTGTTTTATATTGTCATAAATATCATTCCAAGCAAGCACGGTTTTTCATTCTTTGAAAACAACAGCTACTAAAAAAATGCAATCAGGAAGTATTGTTTGGCTGACAACAAGCACTTTTCCTTTAATGTTGAGAAGAAACCTGAGTTTCTTTACTGTGGAAACTGAAAGACAAAGAATCAGGAATTCTGTTCTTCTAGCATTAAGTAGATAGGACATTTTTTTTCTGTGCATCCCATAGTACTCAAAAATCTACATAGGGAAAGAACAAGATGACAGTCCCAGGTGCTAGCTTTTCTTTATATTTCTTTTCCAAAAGTTTGTATTGATAGTATAGGAGTATACAAAACTCATTAAGGTACTTAGAGTCAGTTTTTGTCCATTTTCCATATATATAAGAACAATGTCAATATATCAGGCTATTGATTATGAGACTACAAATCTGAAACAAATATATCAGTATACTAAAATATGTTAATACATGTGCTCATAATTAATAAGATAATACGAGTAGACTAAAAGAAGCTAATCTGAAGAACTGACATTTTCTCTTAGAAAGCATTCTCTTCTAGGGCAAATAAAGTAAAGTGCCAATAGTTTGTAAGCCTACTCCAAAGAGGGCTATAGCAAAATCCAGAAGAATAAAAATATTGTTTTACAGCTCCTGTAGAAGTTTGTTGAAGAATAATTTTTACTAAAATAATCCCTCTGATGGTGACAAATAAAACTAAATGCAGGCCTTGTCTCCCAGTCTAGATTTCATGAATATAATAGTATAAAAGTTGATTAAACTGGTTGACATTTGGATAGAATTACTGCCCATGTTAAATGTACAAAGCCAAATTCACACTGAATATTAATAAAGAAATAATTCTCATTACTTGGGCAGATAACAAGAATAAGATTTTGAAAACATGTTATTGGTGTAACTGGGAAAGTCCACCTCATAATACTCAAAAGCTATGCCATTTTTCAGTCACTGAGGATGACTAGAAGTACTCGTCCAACTACAAACATTTCATAGTAAGGTAGATTTTTAAGGTAGGAAAGGACTAATATCCCGTCTCCCTCTGAGCTGGGAATGACATAGGCTGCAGAAGTTCACAAATAGATAGCAGCTATTCTAAAACATAAAACACACAAAAATGTTTAAGACTTCTGTCTCTAGTTAGTCACTATTTACTCTCACCGTAAGTACATTTACTAGTTATCTTCTGTTTTTATGTCATATAAACAAACAGAGAGAACCAGCTGATGGCACTGCTGGAATAGGATAACTATAAAAACATAGGCCCTCTACATTGGCACAATAAAATTCTAAGATTTTAATTTTATACACGTTGGTTCTTTACTTACAGACTATGCAAAATATAGTAACTGCTGTCTGATTATATAATCTGGTCACCTAATTCTCCTGAAATTTCCCTGACTTTCATAATACTTCCACTTTACATCTCCTAGGTACTCGATTCTCTTTTGCTTTGTCCCATGTATTCTTTTTTCACAACATGCCTTCATTATGTTCATTTGTAAACGTTTCCTCCCCAGAATAATTTTACTTTACAAAAAGAAAAAGTCATAGACCTTCCACAACACTTTTCATATGCTCTTTCATTCCATTCATGTTTTCTCACCATATCAAAAACCGTCTGGAGGAGAGTATTCTGTTATTCTGTTACTTGTGCCTAATTCAACACAACCATACATTTTGCTAATGTTTGGACAGTACTGCAGTGAATGAGTTATTGAAAACAGAGTACAGCAGCTTTGGCAAGAGAATAAAGTTCGATTTGTTAGCCCAGTTTCTAGTGATTGGTGAAAATATAACTGATAATTTAACTGAAATTTAACTGACATTTTTGCACTAATGAAAATGTAATGATAGACTTGCTGGCAAACTTATAAGTGGCAAACTTGAAAATGCGTGAGAAATCAAGCTCAATTTTCATTCATGTTTCCTTTTCTGTAACTCCAAAAAAATCTATTCTTCTCTAGAGAAAGTTAGAATAAAAAGAAAATTCTTCTCTCCTCACTACAATTACCCTGTGTTACTTCTTAAGTTGCATCATTTTTCCTTAAGAAGAGGTTAAACTTATCATTTGAAGCAATTGCCAACATAAATTTAGCAAACATAGAGAACAAAAGATAATAGAGGTTTCAAGGTTAATTGTGTCTGTAGGTCTAGAAATAAAGTGAAACTTCAGAAAAATACAACACAGTACATAGAAGAATGACAGATAGATATTATGAAATTCAAACCATACTTTAGAACTGACAACTTCTTTTTCATCTTCCACGGCTTGTTTCGTAACGTGGCAATTAGCTTCTTTTTTTCTTCTACCTCTTCTTTCAGCTTGGCCAATTCCTCCTCAGTAATCGGCTCCTCTTCAGAGTCAGAACCAGAGCTTCAGACAAAAATGGGAATAAAAAACATCACCAAAAATTAGGAAGGACATAAGTTTTCATGGAGCACATACATGGTATAAATTCATCAAAATTCTGAGACCCATAACAATGCCTTCTCTGTTGCACTGAAGGGAAAATAGACTCACTGTTAATTTTAGTATCAACACAAAGGCTGCACTGTGCTTCACCAGCATTACACCACAAGCAGTCACACTACAGATGAAAAGCAGCAGTCATTCTGGGATGCATCCTGCAGGAGTAACCAGCCCTCTGGGTCCAATCCAATTCTGCAAATGAGGACTATAACTGGAGCCATAAAAAATGAACTTCCTCACCATACTTCTGTGTGCCTCAGAAGAGAGGAGACAGGTTTAAACACCAGTTGACAGTCCATCACCTAATCAAAGCTGTAATTTTTCAGAGATGGGAAAGATTCAGAAAACCACATGGGTCTGCTTTTCTGTGAGCAATCTAATCACATGCAGTGGCATACAGCACATCTCTAGCAACAAGTGTGACTTCTTATGTCATCAAACAGGAAAATAATAAGTAAGAAATCACCAGAATTTGATTTCCTGCTCTAAAAAGCTAACAATGATGACTACCACAAACTGAGCTCTTAGAAAAAAATTTGATGCGTTTCTATTTTCTGTTGTCTTTGCTTTTCTTTAATGTTTCGAAATTTTGAAATATACTACTTAAAAAAAGTTTCATGTTTTGTTTTGTTAACAGTAATTCAAACTTTATCAAGTCTCAGAATCAGTCTTCTATGACATTCAAAATCCAGTGTCAGAGCTGACTCACTATGTAAGCCAAATAACAATATAGTTTTAAGTCCTCTGGAAACCTAAAGAACTTTTTCTTCTGCTCTCACTGAAGACAAAGACATAGTCAAACTTTATGTGATCTAAAGAAAGTATCTGAATGCATTCTCTCTCGTCACAAGTGCTTGGCAGCAAGAATATTTATGAAGTTTCAAAACAAAAGCAAAAATATTTGGTAATGTAGACACGTGAATTTCTCATTATTCATCTACCTTAAGGTTTTATAAAATAGACAACATTACATCAAAAACTGCAGGAGGATAATTTAAAAACTGCAGGCATACAAAAGTAAATAAACGGAGGTGAGAGACTCTCAGAGTAATCAGATGTAGCAACATTAATGACTCAACTGTTATTTACTGAACATTAAGAAGTTGAATTAATTGGCCTTCAAATTTCAGGATTCGTGTTATGAAAAACAGCTCCACAGAAAATATAAATCTAGAGATATCAAGATGTTTCTGAAGAATTTTGATACAGACATATATATGGTTGTTCTAACGTTGCGATGAAAATGTGAATAGGCCAAATGGATAAAGTCAGTAAAAGCATACATACGTACAATTATACAATTCTAATGCATTATAAAGAAAAAAGAAAAAAAGAAAAGACAAAACAAGTGATGTATTTGAGAAAAAAAAAAATAAGAAAAAAAACTCCTTTAGGAAAAGCTTTAAATCCTTGTTTTTTACAATCAGCTGTTTAGCATTACACAAAGCTCAGTACTGAGAACTTCCTTTGACAGAAGAAAAGAAGATGATAGCAGAGCTATGCAAAATTGAAATATACAGATGTACAAGGTTGCAGTGAAAGTAAAGGGAAATATGGTGGGCAGGTGTTAATATAGTTATCTTACTGAGGAGAGGAAGCCATGAAGAACACAAGCATAGTTATTAAAGGATCTTTTGCCCATTGCTCACTACTGCTTTATTTTCCATTTTTAAGTTTCCTTTAGAGCCAGAAAAGTATTCAAAATTCAGGCTTTTTTACCCATCTTTAAGAAATCTAATTGATTTTATTTACTTGGGTTTTTCAAGACTCTTTACAAAACACAATCAAACTTTGTGCAATTGTAACTCGTTTAGTGGTTGAACACTATGAGATTCAATCCAGGAAATTAGAATTTTGCCTTCTGCAAGCAAAAGTGTCAATCTTTCAAAAAAGGCAGTGTTTCACACTTTTAAAGGGTAGAAGAGATCACCATGACCTTCAGGCTAACACAGAGCAGAAAAGATTGCTCAATAATTCCAAAATAATCCTTGTTTTCCTTGACTCCAATTCAATATAGACAGGGCATCTTTTCTTAAGTCTGTAAAGCTCTTGAAATCAATGACACTGCCTTATTTTATTATACACTTGATGAACATGTCTGTAATATTCAGCTGTGTTCTGGTTTTAGTCTTATCTCTTTTATACGGATTTAAATTATATTTATTACTGTAAAAGCTATTTTGTAGAAGTAATATTTTATTTTATATATTTTATTTTATATATTTGGATATTTTCAGGGAAAAGAGCAGTAGGACTCTGGAGTGGTAACTGAATAAATTTGACTACTTTTTTCTTTCTGTGTGTGTGAGAAAATTCTACTGCTTAATGATAATCCCCATAACACCCCTTGGCACTTCCTAGAACCAAGAAGATGCCGTGCCAGTACTGCCTTATAATTCTATGTACCTCTGGACTCCCGCAAAAACTCTGTATCTTCCAATAATTCAACTAAACTCTGATTGATTTGCTCAGAGTAAAAACAGAAATGCATAGACTAAGAAGAATATAATATTACTTTTCTACTTGTAGCTTCAACAGTTACTACCAGGTACACTAGTTATTGGAGACAATTAGACAAGTCAATGAGGAACAAAAATCTAGCTTTTGAACCAAGGAGTATCACAGAAAACAACAAATATCACAGATCCTCACAAAGAGACTATATGGAGTAATTTGTCAAAATATCTTGGGGATGATATAGAGAGGTCCTTCTCACACCCCAGTAAGAGATATCAATAACTGAAGTGATCATGAAACAACTTCCATAGAATTGCCATAGAATTAAACCCTGAAACTCACTATAGGACGATCAAAACTTCAAGCAGATTGAAAAAAAAAGAACAAAAGATTTAGAATATGTATAAGTACAAAGTTCATCTAGGATTTCTTTAAGCAGAATGATTAGTTTATAAAGAGTTATTTCTGACTAAGGGGAAAGGCAGGATGTAGGAAAATGGTAAGCGAAGCAGAATCCACTGACTTCTGATACCTAGCCAAAAAGTATCTGTTCATTATTTGTGGACAACAAAATCCATAGAAACAAGTACAATATTCCCCTATGGGAATCTTCTGTATTCTCTATATTAATTTTACTTTTTATTTGTTTTGCTTTATCTCTACTTTTGGCTATTAAAAAAAGTACATCTTACATCAGTAAGAGTGGTGAGGCACTGGAACAGTTTGCCCAGAGAGGTGGTGGTTGCCACATACTGGAGAAATACCAGGTCAGGTTGGACAGGGCTCTGAGCACTCTGATCTAGCTTCGGATTTTGTTCATTGCAAGGTAATTGGACTAGCTGACCTTTAAAGGTCACTTCCAAATCAAATTTATATGAGTCTATGAGATACTTTCAGAGAATACTTAGCTTTTACTATGGTAGGTCCTCACAGACTTGTTAGATGGGCTACACTTCTGTGCTCACATCATTCTCTTCTGTTCTAAGATCTGCAAATCATTCACGTGAACAATAGTTGAATAGATCACCATCATTTTTCCCTTTGTTGTTGTTTTTTTTTTCTTTTTCTGTTGAAAATCCTTTTAAATATTCTTGTATTTACTATCACATAATTTTGTCAGCTGGTCCTCTAAATGTCTAAGAATATAATGTTCTTCCAGTATCTTCCAGAGCATCATCAGATTTTCTCAAAACATGCTGTTTACTTTCAGAAACAATGTGTTGATCTGGATAGAAACTAAATTCTTCAGACTAAACATGTGTATTTCACATATGTTCAGAGTATTGGAATACAATTAAAAACATCATATCTTCATTTAAATTTATATTTTAAGTGGCTTTTTTAAAAAATTAACACTCAGTAAATGCTTGCAAGAGAAGACAACAGCAATAAACAAAGGAAGATGGATTGGCAGATTCAGGCCTGTTGCTTATGTGAGTACAGGAAATTGCACAGTGGGGAACAATTGGCACCACAGAAACAAGCCAGTACAAAGGAAGATTTTAGATATTCTTGTAGGGAAAGGAAGTAAACTAGAAGTGTACTAAATGGGAACATGAACAAATTAATGCAGCAGCATATCTCATTGTATTTTCTTTTCCTTCTGACTGCTGCTGTGCTCTCTATTGCTGCCTTTGGGAACATAAACGGCTGTCGCAAGTGCTGAATGGAGGAAAGAAGACTTCTGTTCCTCTCCTCCGAGATAAAACATGCTGAGCTCCATTAGCTCTTTTGTACGCTGTTCTCAGGGACTGTTTCCTCAAAATAGGGGTATGCTGCCAGAGAACACCAGGATAACAGAAAAAGAATAAAAAGAGTTTTCAGAAGTGTTCTGCGTCAGAGCAATTTTCCAAAGACCCCAGATTGCACTAAATGCTCTGGAAAAGTGATAGGGAAATTTTCAGCGGGAGTTAAGTGGTAGACAAACTTTGGAAAATTTTATCTTCATTCTTGGTTCTGAACTCTTAAAGTTTTCATCTGTTACAAAAAAAAAGCTAGTTCAAGCCTGGATAGGAAATAAGAACTTGATCTTTTGGAAAGCGTCAAGAATTTGATTCTGCACTGGAAATAGAACTAGATCCTGGGATTATGGAAATGATTGGTTCTGGCTCTTGATTTGGTTTTGGTTGTTTGGTTGCTTAGGAAAAAAGTAGGAGATTTCACTCACTGTCACTCTGTCACTTATTCCTTTCTCTGTCACTCCAGAGAACAGCTCAAGAATGTGGGACACTTAACTACAGTAAGGGGACCCCAGCTGAGGTTTCTGTTCTGCTTTATGAAATTTGTCTCTAATGTCGGGATACTGGTGGTGTCAGAAGTGTCTGTATGGTCATTTTCAAAAGTTCCACCCTGGACCCATGACAGCCCTGGACCACATTTCACTGTGGTGGATTTGGCTCTATGGACAGTTTCCACTTCACTCAGTCAGAATTTCCTCACTCCAGAAAAAAAATAAAAGAAAATAAGACCTCCTTTTCAGCTTTGGCAGGGAATCATGCCAACCCTTGGCATTTCACAGCTATAAATGAAAACAGGTTTTACATAAGGCAACAATTGTTTTATATTAATACATATATATATATATATATGTATAGAATTACCCAGATCCTGATTTCTTTTTGTCCTTTTTCTTCTTGTTGGCCTTTTCTTTCTTCCCTTTCTTATCAACCTTTTTGTCCTGTTTCTTCTCATTTTTGCCTTTTCCACTCTTACCCCCTTTTTCATCTTCCTCTTGTTCATCATCTTCCTTTGATTTTTGATTTGCCTGGTTCTTTCTGGCTTTTGTAGGATCCCCCTCAGAATCACTGCCCTCATTTCCTGCTCGGCCCCGTCCTCTCCGGTTTCTCTGCCTGCGTTGCCCAGCTCTCCTTGTTCCATCTTCATCATCTCCATCCTCCTCACCACCATGCCTGGCTCTTCCTCTTCCATGTCCCCTTCTGGTTCTCGGTTTTGCTCTCTTCCTCTCTTTATCTGTGACAGAAATGAAAATATGAGGGAAGGTAGTATTTTAGAGAGAGAGACCTTCCCTCTTTCATTTAGATAACTGAACGTGGCCTCAAAGTTATCCACACCTACTGACCTGCTCCTCTGTCATTTTCTTGATTCTCAGCTGCACTGTCTTCTTCATTGTTGACTTCACTGACATCTGTAATTAGAAAACGAAAGCAAGTGCATGTGAAGTATGGATTAGTCAATAGGAACAGGGTGTTTACGAAATTACCACATTGTGCTCCATTACATCATTCCACAAATCCAGCTTTTTGAACAAGGAGAACAGCTTTCAAGAAATCAGATGAAAACAGAAATAAAAAAAGTTTTATCTTCTTTCCACACTAAAATAAGTAAAACTGAAAGTGATGGCACTGAGAACTTAATCTTACAGAGCAGATATGTAGGACAAGAGGACCTAAAAAAGGAACACTGTAAGCAGCAGCACCCTGTAACTGAAGGAATAAATGAAGGAAGATGAAGATGATTCTCAAGCAATTCTCAGATTTTCTTGGACGTGAAAGATAAGCACTGGCTGAGATTAAAGATGAAAAGAGTCATTAAATGATTTGACAGAATGGAGAGCTATTTGACGAAATTTTATAGCTGTAGCACTGCTGAAGAGTACAATCCCAGAGAAAAGAAGAAAGTTGCTCTCAGATCTTCAGTTTCAGCAACCAAATCTCTGAGCATATCATAAAAGTTGACACAGCTCTCTTGTATTCTGTACATGGTCCTCTTCTGTCCCTCAAGAGATGACAGAAATCTTGGAGACTTTGGAGGGAGAGCCTACTTACAGAAGCCAGTAGTATTTCTGCAGAGATGTCCTTGTTTTGGAGTGAATCCATTGCTTATGTTTGTTAGTCTCAACAAGTTCAACATGAGAGGTTGTTTCTGCTGTTTATCAGTATCCAAGACAGTGGATCATATATTTATGGAGAAGAAAAACACTCCTCTCTATCATGTCCATTATATCCATCATATCATATTCATATCATAATACTACATATTCCATATCATGTCACTACCAAAACTGGTAGTTCACCAGCAATGTACCTTCAGAAACAGTCCAACTAATACCTGAAAAACTAGGAGCTGAAAGGTTTTCTTCAGGTATCCTTGTTTAAGTTTGTAGGTGTGGAACAGCATGCCAGTGGAATATGTAGAGATACATGGCAGTAAGAGATCAATGACAAAGAAATCATGCCTTGAACAGAAGTAGACAGCTGTCATTAGGCTCCGATATAGCATGTATGTTCAGACGTATATGCTTGATATGTATAAGTATGTATAAGCCATCCCTCGTACAGACAGGATATGTGGCGTGTTGTGATCTCTGTGCTACAGTTTTCAGACAAGAGCAAAGTACAAATATTTTCCTTCTTCATTCATGCATAAGTCTTTTGGACTCTTCTTTACATTCTGTCTTTCTCCACCCATTCTCTAGTTACTTTTATAGATTTTATGAAGCCACAGAGATTAACTGAAAAATTATAAACAAACTGATTTATCAAGGAATTGTTACAGCTGTCAGGATCAATTTCTTAGTTCTATCTAGTATCAAAGAAAATATGGAAGACTGAAAACAAGAAAGAATCTAGAGTATTGTTTTACTGTATACAGTAACATGCAAAGTATTACTACACAGAATTTGACTGGCATTTTAAAACTAGGACTGATGAAGAGAGCTTAAGTTCCTTTCACAAAACATTTTATTGTAATTACAATTACTATCAAGTCAACAGCACCTGTACAATATTTTTTTTAAGACAACACAAAAAATGTTATCATAATATCATCGGTGGAATGTGAAAATAAGTGCTCCTTTGTTCTCTCTGGACATATGCCTTCTGTTACTGACAGTAACTAGATCTCCATTAGACAAAGATCATTACGTTGCTATTGAAAGTCTGCAAAGATGACAACAGGCACTTCTGAAGGGATACTCTGCATGCCACAATGGGGCATGGTTTTTTATTTGCAGCTAATGCTTTTGCTGATCTTCTGTAGCCAAAAAGAGATTCCCAGGGAAGCACTTAAAGATACAAGATTGGCCTCACTGCATATTCCCCAAGTACATACAACAAGCAATCAGATGGAGGTTTATCATGCACACTGAAATGTGCATTACCAGCCAAAGTGTGTCAGGCTGGAACTAACATAATATTGACATAATAGTGACATTAACTATGAACTATGTAATACAAGATTAAATACAGCCTAGTATAGATGTTGAACTTTAATTAATTTTTAAATTTTTAATTAATTTTCTTCAATTAATTTTATCATAAGGGTAAAAAATGTGATAGCCTGAATCAAGTATTTCAGAAAAATTAAATGTGAAAATAATCGATTCTTGAAGAAAGTATCAGGCATGCTGTTAGAAGGGAGAATAGTGAGGCCTGTGTGTTTAAATCTTTTTTTCATAAAAGTTCACAGACACAAAAATAATAACAAGTTTTCACAGAATTGAGAAAAAAGAAAAAAAGAAAAAAAGAAAAAAAAAAACAACGTGGAATTAAATGAGAGTGGCTGTTTCCCCAAAATGCGTCTAGAAAAAAACAACCAATGATAATAGATAATCATGTGGCTAAAAGAGTAGAGAGTACTACAAGCATCCAAAGAAGCATCCAAAGTACATCTTAAAAAATTATTTTATCTCCAAACTTCAAAACATTCCTGTCTCCACAGACCCATGCTCACCTACAGATACAAACATACCCAATTTGTTTCTGAGCTTACACTGAAAACAAAACAAAACATAACAAAAGAGCCTCCTATTCCTTTTATGATAAGTAGACAACTATTGTCAGCTGTTCTGAGACTCAATGGTATGCACAGTGCTATGATTCACACAAAAAGCACTTAAATGTTGCCTGTGCTGCACTCAGCTATAAAGATTTTGGTAAATATTCAGAAAGAAAAATGTCTGGGGTTTATCACTCTCTTTCTGCTGTATATATGAAATGAGAGCTCTCTTCCAGGTTGTGGGGTGTCATGCTGGAAGCATTGCACAGAATTTATTTTTGAAAGGCAGAATTCAGACAAAACTCTGTGTTGCATTGTACGTCGTGAACTGTGTGATAAGAAAAGCTGAGGCTCAGAGTAGAACTAGAAGTTCAAGAGAACAAAACTCACTAAGGAAGGGGGCAAAGGTTCTTTGCTATTCCTCAGGTCAGGTCTTGAATAGCATGTATGCACGCATTCATATAAGCTACATAGCTATCCAACCCTGCACTCACATTGCAGCAATCTCTGAAAACCTGCAATTCAGTATTGTATTACCATCCTATAGGAAAAACAAAGAGCACAAAAAATGCTCTAATTAAAGTAGGAATGTAGAGTCTTTGATGCAAAAACAAAATCATCACTGTGTAGGATCCTTCTAGGTGTACAGCTTGTCTTCTACATTTTTAAACGTATCCACATGGGATCTTACTTATCAAAAGTTCATCAAAGCATTGACTGACATACATGCTGCAGCAATATCCAGAATTACTCGAGGTTCCAGAAAAGTGTTTATCAGACCTTATTTCCTCACAGTAGTAGCTCTCATAGAGCTCATTTCAGGTAATTGTGGTTTGAGTCAGATAACTTGAATTTATAAGAAATCAGAGCAAACTGTTGCTCAGCTGCCACATTTTCTAGGATACTGCATCCAACCCTGATTAAATGTATATTATCAGGCATATTTCAATCTATATTCCATAACTCCCTATGCTCAAGGAAAGCCAATTGCTTACGGATTTCTTTTACCTAAGAAATCTAAGGGAAAGTTTGTCATTATTCTAGACTAAGGGCAACAGAAGTCTGATTTGAGTAAGTTATCACATCTCTTGAAGTCTTATTTATGTTTTGAAGTATAGCTAGATATGAGACAGCTAGAGTAGAGAGTGTACTGAATCTCAGTTCAAAATAATATAAAGGTCAGAGACAGAACAGTCTCTGACAGAACATACAGTTAATCTCAGAAGACAGTTCAGGAGAGAGCATAGAGTGCTGGCTGGCAAGGAAATTAAGGGCAGAATTCAATCTATAAAACCATAGGAGTCTTTGTTGTGAAGTGACCAACTAGCATAGTGAGGAAATGTTTTATTCTTATCTTCTCAAGTCCTTTGCATTTCATTACCAGAGGACATCTGCCAGATCTCATGCTTTTCTATTAGCATTTTTTTATGCCACAAGGTTGCCTTAATTTCTCATTATGAGAGTGATAATGATTCTTGGAACTACTCCATAGAACATGGCCTGCTATTGTAATATTGCTGCTTAAAATGCGACTGTGGAAAACCGACTGCTGCTAAGCAATTCTGAGTATCCATGCCTCGAAAAAACATCAGTGGAGACCTGTATA
Organism: Phasianus colchicus; assembly: GCF_987193195.1. Classification (NCBI taxonomy): domain Eukaryota; kingdom Metazoa; phylum Chordata; class Aves; order Galliformes; family Phasianidae; genus Phasianus; species Phasianus colchicus. The sequence continues at coordinate 56,087,314 of NC_143476.1, forward strand.
TGAATCTAAAAATGTTATCAGATTCTTTGCCTATTTTTTGTCACAAAATAGATGTATATTTATTAATTAATTGTTAAGCCAATTAGATGGATCATATGCAGATAGTGTTCTGCAAGCAATTACTATCGTATCTTCCTCTCAGCTTAACCAAGCTGGATTTTTTCCAGTGACAGAAAGATAAACAGCTAATCAACTGGGTGACTAAAAAGCAGAAATAGAAGCCATAAGGGACAGCAAACTCTTGTGAAATTTCAGACAAAAAGAATAGGCACATCTGTATAAAACTCAGTTATTGGAATTTACATAATTTCCATAATATTATTTCATGTAAATAATGCAGTTCCTCACAATACTTCTGAGAGGAAAAATATCTCTAAAAGTAACAGCTGTAAAGCACACCAGAAATAATAAATCAAGAACTTAAGGAAAGTCTACGAAAGTGTGAACTGGTACAGTTATCTACGATTTGAGACATTCATATTAGAGAGCTACTGCTCTCAGTGTAACTCCAAAATGCAAGAAACAGAGTTTGGTTGAAGTACAAGGCAGTATAAAGCCTGCCTACAGTCTTACTCTTTCTCCCAGTAAAGGGTGTCACCATCAATGAACTGTAGAATACCCATGGCTAAATACCATAAACTTCAGCCAAAAGTCCAGTTCCATTTCTAGCATTTAAAAACATAGTAAAAAGAGACTGAATGTATTTGTTTCATCTTTTTATTCCACTCCTCACATCATCACATAAGTTTTTCATACATCCCCAAGTATGCCTTTCAGCAAAAGTTTAGACCCTTGGAAGCTTTATATTTTAATAAGAGCCCAGTCCCATACTTGAAACACCAGATAGATAAAAGTTGCACAGCCAACAGGAGCTAAGGAAAACCAACAGATTTCCATTGTGATTTGGATAAAAAGTTATTGACAAGAGAGCTGAGGTTTAACAATAATGAACTAATTGCCTCGGAAGACAGTGGGCAAAGTCCCTCAGTATGTCCAAGGCTGCTGATATGCAAAATGTTTTTTTGTTTTGTTTTGTTTTGTTTCCAAGCACCTGTGTATCTCTTGTGCCAAGTTAAAAAAAAAAAAAAATTATTTGACTAATCTGATAAATATTCTTGAGTATATTCTTTTTTTTTTCTTTTTTTTTTTTTTTAATACTATAACACCTCATCAAAGGCTAAACCAAGATTCAGATTTGATGGAGTAACAGAACTTGGAAATGGTGAATTTTAACAAATTACAACTGCACCAATACTGAAAGCTTAACAGCTAGCATGTGAAATTTTTCTCTGGAGCAATCTAGAAAGACTGGGAGAAACAGAAGGGTTTTATAAGTATCAATCAATGTATTCCAAATTCAATTACATATAATTTATATCTGTCATTGTCTGTATCACAGATGTGGAAGCACAGCATTTTATCGTGTACAAAAAAAACAAACCAAACCAAACCAAACTGAAACAAAACAAAACAAAACAAGAGGAGTACATGTCAAAGTCCAAAACCATACATCAGATTATTTATTTCTTGTCTAATAAATATCATGCTTCTACTTTATTTTCAGATTTGTACCAGGAATCTGATGTAGTGTTAACATTGCAGTCATATTTCCAGACTTAAGGCTTCTTTGAACCTGATTGATAGTTCAGAATTGCTCTCTGCTCACTTCTACAGCAAATAAAAACACCGTAGAGACAGCCAAGTAAGTTATTTGCATCTTTCCAAAATGGCTTAACCTTAGGCCTTTTTAATGACTTTCTATTTCCTGCAATTAGATTCTGACAACTAGGTGAAACATAGTTCCTCTTTCCTATCTCTATCCCCAACAAAATAATTGCCATGTTTTATAACTAAAAGCATTTTAGTATTACCTAGATTCAGAATGTTATTATTAGGAATTCTCATTAGCTAAACAAATTATGAAAAGCAAACATAAAGAATCTGCTTGGAACTTGATAGGTTGTATATGTTCATGTTCCTCTCATGTTCTTCATTACATTTCATTAAATAACAGAATCAACAGAGTTGCCACTACAAGATGTAAAATTATTTAGATATTCAAACATTTTTGCCAAAGCTCAAAGCCTTCCATTTGTATTTTAATTCTTGGAGGCAAACGAGATAATAGTTACATGCCACGTATTGCTAAGTGCTAAATTTAAAGTCTGAGAATGGCTTCAGAAACACAGGAGAGAGAATCCTATTTTGAACATACCAGATTTACATCTTGTATGAAGTGTCCTATATAAGCAGAAGCCAAAACCTATTGTTGAAATTTTTTTTTGTTTCAGAATTCATTTATCTCTTAGTTTTCCAGCAACTTTGTTTGAGAAGGAAAGATAATTTCATAGTCATAGCAATGAAAAGCAAACCTTCATACTGCCCTTGAAAGTATCCCAGAATTTTTTTAAAACTAAAATATGAATTGAAACACAGACATTATCAATAAGAATTGCAATTCTAGAGTTACTAGAACACTTAATATTTGAGACCATGCCTGAATTTTTTCACAGATAGAGTTGTGTATTTTCTTCCTGTGGATTAAAATAAAAGTTACTGTCTGAAAAAATATCAGTAAAAAATATGTCCAGCGGTAGCTCTGAATTGATTAAGTAAAACAATAATTCATATTCAGTCACACAAGCAAATATATTGCTTATTTTTCTGCATCTAAACTGCCAATGATGCAGATACTAAAGTAGACAGAATACTTGTAGTATCAAGTGAGGGAGACACCAGAAGTCTGGTAAAGCTAACTATAACTAGTTTTAGCCCAGTCAACATTTGAAAATTACAGATAGGAACCACAGGGGATAAATCATTTTATTTTGATTTACATCTATGAATTGCTCGTTGATTGGTAAGGAAAAATGCCAAACGTTTTCTAAATGTTCTGCTGAAACAACAGAATGAGGTAGCATAGATTAAACAGGTATGGAAGGCTGGCAATATATAATCCATCTGACTACAGTCTGCTTTTCCATTTTCCTTTTGAGCTGTACTTAAATGCTACAAAGTGCTAGAATTGTTTCTCGCAGAAGGCAGGGGAAGTAGATAATTCAAAGAAGAACCCCTCAGAAAATCATCCCCTTCATGAAAGCATAGATAAAATTTTCCAGGCCACTATCTCTGTGGATGCACTTCCGTTTCCCTCCCTGGCTTGACTATGGGCAAGTTTTCATTGTTTTCATTGAAGTCTTTACTTCAAGTACTAGGACAAGAATATTAGATGTCCAATGCTTCGCACATGTGAAATGACAGTAAATGATACTGATCTGACCTCTTTAGGTTCTGAAATGTGATTTACTTAACTTATTCATTCATTGTACTGTTATCATGAGTCTATATAGAACATGGATTTATATGAAAAAAAATAGCCTATATTCAAGCAAGAAGAAAAATCTTACTTATGCTGATAAATATTTTGCCTACACTACACTAAATTTTGTTTTTCTTCTTTGATAAAAGGAGCTCAGTTAGAAAGTACTGCTTGGAAAATGTCAGTATCGCTATTTGTGAAAAAAAAAAAAAAGGGGGGGGGGGGGAAAAATGAAGATGCTCATATAGGAGGAAAAAAAAAAACATTATCACCACTAACTGTACTATGGGTTATATTCTGATAAAATTCTAAGTCCCTTCTGAATTTTTCTACAGAAGCATATCTTATTGTACTACTGTTTCATATAATGAGTGTGGATTAAAAAAAAAAAATAAAGCACAAGCACTTTTGCATAGCTTCAGCCCTGGTATTTAGCAAAACCTAGCAAGAACGAATTCATTCATGTTCTAACATTCTGAATGTCGTGCCAGCCTTATATTTAAAAAAGACCAATATTCTTGATCCTTCCTTTGAAAGAATGGTGTTGTCCATGAGAATTGAAACACTTCCCACATTAACAAGATACTTTGCACTCTGTCAGAAAAAAATCACATCATTATAATCCTACAAAAATGTTTCTTGTATCCAAATCATTCCAGTATCTGAACAGAATTATTGTTAATGTTTTATCTTGATTTTAACACTAAATGTTGAAAGGAATGAGCGAAAGAGCCATTGCATTCATGTATCTTACAGAAGCCAAACAATACCCTAATTTCCTCAATCTTTCCATCCAACTGCATATAAATGTATAATAAGTAACTGGACTGTGTTTGGACTCTTTTGATTTACTAACTAGTGGAGAGCCACACTGCTATCCCATAGCTAACCAACTTACAGCAAAGCTGTCTTCGAAGGGGAAGTAAAACACACATTTGAACAAAAGATGAAGAATTACAATAAAAGCAATTTTGCATCAAAAGAAACAAGAGGAAAACAAAACTTTCACATTGTTGAGCTACATGCAGAAAAAGAGTATATGCTTCATATATATAATTATAGTTGTAATTACCATTTCCTTCATTGGTGGCTGGCTTTTCATTTTTAGGCATTGTGACTGTATTTCACAGGGCTGCTCCAGATGCCACCAGTATTGGAGACTGTCTGAAGGTTGAGCGGTCTGCGATAAAGTGCTATCCACATCAACTTTGTCCTGTCTGTCACTGCACGGATGGTGCTGGTGAAGTTTCACCGACTGAAATATAAGAAGATACTAATTTCCTAAGTAATTAATCTTTCATGAATGTTTAGTTTACTACTTAGGTTTTGCATGCTAGGGTCAAAAGAATGGAAGAAGTTGTTCATCTTCTTATTACTGAAAAAAAAATTAAAAAATTCTGCAATGTACTCATCTATGACTAACAGCAATGTTTAAATGTAAAAGTGCACTGTTAGGCACAGATGTTGCATGGTGTTCACTTGGGGAAACTTTGACACTGTACGCAGGTCTACACTTCAACAGTGTTGCATAAGGAAGACTGCATACTAATGTTTTTTTCTTATGAAAAACAACCTTTGTTGTAGATACATATTTAGATGGCTTATCTTTACCAAAAAGAAAAAAAAAAAAAAAAGAAAAAAAAAAGCATCCTAAAATACATTTACAATAGAGCAAATGGAACTAGACACTGATATATCTGTTGGTTTGTATTTGCATCACTGGATGTAGAAATTCCCTTAAGATTCTCTGCTTTTCCCAGTATACAAATATTAATGCAGTATGCAGTATGTATGTGTATGCAGTAACAGATTTACCCTGACTCACCATGGACTTACAACACTAGAAAGTCTTTATGATAAACAAAGCAAACATTTTATTAATGAGATACAAGTCAGGCGTGGAAATAAAAGATTAGAAATAACGTGTTACAAGTATCATCTTTGGAAGAAGGGACAGGCAACTTCAAGATAGTACAAGAATGTTGCAAAAAGAAAATCAGAAAGGCAAAAGCCAAGCTAGAACATAATCTGGCTACTGTTGTGAAAAATAACAAAAAATGTTTTCACAAGTATGAAGGCTGTTCTGAAAGTAATGCTTCCTATTCTATTATGTTGATCAGCAATGTCAGAGGTAAATGTTGGTGGTATGGTAGTAGAGGCCAAACTTTCCAACCAATATTTTCTTACATTTTGTTGCCGTGTATTTTCCACAGAAATAAACGGGAGGGATTACTTTTGGGACAACCTACATACATAAACAACAAAAGAATGCCAAGGAGAATCTCCATTCTTTATTGCATGTGGCAGAGAATATTACCACCAAGGATGAGGAAAAGGCTAAGGTACTCAATGCCTTTTTTTGCTTTTGTCTTTAACAGTCAGATCAGTTACCCTCAGAGTACTCAGATCCCTGACATGGAAGACAGAGATGGGGAGCAGAATAAACCTCCATAATTCAGGAGGAAACAGTTACCTGCTACTCCAACTAGACTATCACAAGCATTTGGGACTCGATTAAATCTACTCAGGAGTACAGATGGAGCAGGCAGAAGTGCTCGCCAAGTCACTTTCCATCATTTATCAGCAGTCTTCATCAACTGAGAAGGTCCCAGAGGACTGGAGACTCACTAGTGTGACACCTGCATACAAGAAGGATGATGCAGGAAATGACAGGCCCATCAGCATGACTTCAGTATTAGGGAATGTTATGGAGTAGATCATTTTGAGTGCAATCACATAGCATGTGTGGTACAACCAGGGGATCAGGTTTAGCCTGCATGGATTCATGAAAGGTAGATCCTTGCTTGACCAACCTGCTCTCCTTCTGTGACCACGAGACCTGCCTGGCAGATAAGGGAAAGGCTGTGGACATAGTTTGCCTCAACTTCAGCAAAGCCTCTGGCACTGTCTCCCACAGTATTCTCCTGAAGAAGCTGGCAGCTCATGGCTTACACAGGTGAAGTCTTTTCTGGGTAAAAAAAAAATGGCTGAGGAGCTGGGCCCAGAGTGTGGTAGTAAATTGAGTGGTAAATCCAGCTGGGGAATAATCAAAGAATCACAGAATCATAGTCATATGTTCTGTAGGGGTCAGTACTGGGGCCTATCTTTCTCAATAACCTTATTGATCTGGATGAGAGTATTGAGTGCATCCTCAGTAAGAATGTAGATGACACCAAGCTGGGAGGAAGTGTCAATGCCTGGGAGAAGGAAGGCCCTACAGAGCAATCTGGGCAGGCTGGATAGCTGGGCTGAGGCCAGTGGGATGAAATTCAATAAGACCAAGCCCCAGATCCTGCACTTTGGCCACAACAACCCCAGAAAATGTTACAGGCTTAGGACAGAGTGGTTGGAAAGCTTCACACAAGAAAGGATAACAGGATGTGGGTCAGTAGCCAGCTGAACATGATCCAGCAGTGTGCCTAGGTAGCCAAGAAGGCCAAGCATCCCGGCTTGCATCAGAAACAGCACAGCCAACAGTACCAGGGAAGTGATTGTCCCCCTGTACTTAGCATTTGAGACCATACCTCAAGTACTGTGTTCAGTTTTGGGCCCCTTACTACAAGAAAGACAGTGAGGCCCTGGAGCATGTTCAGAGGAAGGCAGTGAAGCTGGTGAGCAGCCTGCAGCAGGTCTTACTTAAAAGGAGCAGCTAAGACAACTGGGATTGTCTAGGCTTGAGAAGAGGAGGCTCAGGGTAGACCTCATCACTTTCTTTAAATCCCTGAAAGGAAGTTATAGTGAGATAGACATCAGTCTCTTCTCCCACATAACTAGCAATAAGAGGTAATGGCTTCAAGTTGTGCTAGGAAGGTTCATGTTGGATATTAGGAACTAATTAATCTCTGAAAGTGGTAAGGCATTGGAACAGGATATCAGGGCGGTGGTTGAGTCACTATACCTGGAGGTGTTCAAGAAAGGTGCAGATGTTGCAATTAGGGACATGATTTAGCAGGCATGATCAGTTTTCATCTTCTTTACGCACATCAGTCTTGCAGAAAAATAAATAAAGACCCTAAATTTAATTTATCTCTATGTGACAGCAATCAGAACAATATGGAGTTACTGAATTCCATAACAACTGATAGAAAAAAATGGAGACAGGTCAAGGGAACTTTGGCTCATTTCTTAAAAACTTCATTGAACAACATATATATATATATATATATATATATATATATATATATATATTTAGCAAATATGCCACACTTTTATTTGTTCAAATCTGTACCTCCTCATCAGGGAAAATTTCTACACAGTAAAAATGCAGTTGCATGCACAATACACAAAGGCTGAAGATCAAATCAAATAATTATCCCTTTACCATAGCCAAAACTGATAAAACACCTGCAAAGAAGGAAGAGTAAACATATTCTTCCTCATATCATTAAATGGTAACTTGTTTGATAGCCAAAGGAGACAAAGTTGACATCAAACAATGACAACATAACTATGGTTAGTACAAATATTTGAGTTCCGGTAAATTTCTCAGGCTCAATTTTGCTTGTAGTCAGCATTTAAGTTATAGTGACATAACCTACTAACTGTAAAATAACCACTTTCCTGATGTTTCTGCCCATCTGTCCACTTCTGCGCACTGTCAAGGTGTCATTCTAGTAAGATGAAGATTTTGACTTTCTGCAGTTCAAGATGCATTTTCCATTGATTTCCATGTACACTGTAAAACCTAAGGCAATAAATAATTTTCTAGGAGACCTTTTCTACTGAGATTACTTTTCAGGATGGAATTCTAAAATGCTGTTTTGCTTTGGGTGCACGAAATGCATATCCTGATCTGTTGAATCAGATGGTAAAATCAGGCAGTTCTAGAAGTGGGTATGAAAGCAAGCAGAAGTCACTGCACTGCTACTGAAAAGGCCTTTTTTTACTATGTAAGGTAATACCAATACCTGCATTGATCCTTCCCTAACCTACTGCATCCAAATGAGTCAGACAAGCCTGAACAGCATTAATGGTAAGTCTGCACCTAACATCCTCATTATCCCACATCGTTTCACAGCTCAGTGGATGGTTACACAGATCATGTCTGGGAGCAAAAGGAGACTGCAATGGGAGGGCCAGGGCAGAATGCTGGTGACCCCAGGAGGGTCAAAACATCCTTAAGGGACACAACCCTACCGTATGTCAAAAGCAGGGTAGTGGTGGAAGCACCAGTAGTCCCTGTTGAGGCTGGGCAGGCACCGTGTCAGGTGACAAATCCCATTAATTACAAATCCCATTAATTAATTTCATGGAAGAAACATAAAAGCTGGCTTGCACCAATATTGACTCCCAAATTAGCTTTTCAGCTCCTGAACACTGATCAGGCACTATTGTGTAACAGAAACACAAGTAACCTTGCTCTGATGCCACACTGGTATTCATAGAAAAAGAAAAAAACACAGCTACTTCATAAATTGACATGCAGACAAAATTTGTGTGGGTAGAGGTCTCTGAACATCAAATGAAAAGATAAATCTAACACTTGAGCCAAACATCTGTATGAAATTTAAATAAAGTTTAGCATGTATTTTTTCTGGAGCCAATTGAGGCTTTCCTAGCATTTCTGAAATAATGTATTACAAATATTCTTGAAAATCTGGAAGCTGAACCAAAAGAAAAGCAGCTATATTATTAACTGTATTTAGGTACCCTATGCTCTACTTGTAGACACTATAATTGGGTTCAAGGGAAAAGCATTTGAATCATAAAATCACTGAGGTTGGAAAAGACCTTAAAGATTATCAAGTCCAACTCTATGGACCTAACTCTATCCTAACTCTAACAACCCTCCACTAAATTATGTCCCTGAGCACCAGATCCAAACAGTTTTTAAACACATCCAGGGATGGCAACTCAACCACCTCCCTGGGGAGCCTATTCCAGCGCTTAACAACCCCTTCTAAAGAAGTTTTTCCTGATATCCAACCTAAACTTACCCTGGCACAACTTGAGGCCATTTCCCTTCGTCCTGTCACTTGTCACCAGTGAGAGGAGACCAACCCCGCTCTCGCTGTAAGCACCTTTCAGATACTGGAAGAGAGCAGTAAGTCTACCCTCAGCCTCCTTTTCCCCAGACTGAACTGTCCCCAGTTCCTTCAGTCTCTCCTCGTAGGGCATATTCTCCAAACCCTAGAAGTCTTATGAAAAAAAAAAAAAAAACCACCACATTTTTAAGATTTTCTAACATGGATCACAAGAAATCAGGGTGGTATACATGGTTTAAAGGAATTTACCCAAACTGCTTTTGATCACTAAATCTGTGTCACTTCCATCAGTTAATCAGAATCAAAAACAGCTTTAAATTCAGGGAGAAAAAAATGCCAAATGAATTTGTTTTTATAAAGAAAAATATTTATTAAAGTTTCTACATATCCATGTTCTGTTTTTTAGATCAGTTCTGAAAATGTGAAAGCAGAAGTACTTGGAATTTTGTATGAAAATGTGTACATAAGTTTCCTTCAGTGATAATGCTTCTTTCTACTTCAAATTCTATTCTTGTTCTTAACCTAACCAAAATGAATGTCTGGCTGCATGGTCATGAATACAGCAGCTTTCTTCAATAATAACATCTGATATGACACACTGCTACTCTGCTCATAGCACCTGCTACACTGATGAAAAGGCACACTGCCTCAGATAATTGTTTTTGCTGCTTAGCTGCGGCTTCAGTGAGAGGAGGATGGAGGAATTCTCTGTAGATTTACACGTTGGTGCAACTATTTACTGCTTATTTGTTATGAGATTTGGAACCAGTGCTTCTTACCTAATCATTACATGTCTTGAAGTATTTATTATTAGTATCCTAAGAGCAACTGGAGCAGACCAAAAGGGGAGAACAGAACTTCTAGCCTGCACAGATTGCTTTAGACAGGATACGTTCAGGGGCATTAAAATCCTCAGACTTCATGACTCTGCAATCCTCAGTGCCATATGCAAATGACAGATTAAGACCTGCTAAATACTATACCCACTCAAACTACAACGAGCATCCTACAACAGACAAAATTTACTCAGAGAAAGTACCATTCACAGTGTCTATTTTCCACCACAAATTTCACTGCGTTTTTCAGGCAGCTTGTTTGCTAAAGACTGAGCAGGCACAGGTGGCGCAGCTCAAAACTCTCCTCACACCTGTGCACGCCAGAGGAATTGAAAGGTTGTAATCAGCTTTAAGCATTCCTCCCTGTGGACTTTCACCACAGCATGTTCTTGGAGCAGACTAGTCTACAACTCGTGATGGCATTAAGCGCCCCTTGCATTCCCTAGCTAAAATCCATAACCAGCTCTGGTTCTTCTGCTGACATAGCAAATGACAACTGCTATAAAAGTAACAATGATCCATTTTATTTTGCAAGGAAAAGCATCGAGCAAGAAGCACTAGAACCAGGTTCTAACATGGTTAGGAAAAAGAAGTAAAACCTTAAATATGAAGCTCCAGCAAAGTAATACAATTCTGAGGTACAAAAGCAAATTCAGCATAATGGTTGAGAGCGTGCTGTCTTCAGCAAATGAAGCGGTCTATTCACACCTCTTTGCTTCACAGTGCTTGGAAAATCAAGTGGATATCATACAAATGAAATGCAGGAGACTAGGAAAGTATAGTGCAACTAGTAGTTTACCCAGTGACAAATTCTGCAGCTACCAAATGAAAGATTATTGATAGTACTGCCCATGGTCTTCCAACACACTCAGTCAGAACCTTCTCCTAGGAGAAGGTATCCTGAGAGGACAAGGTTAAACAAGAAAAGTATACTGACAGCCCTTATGTAAGTTCTGGGAAAAGTTCAACATTAGAAGAACAGAATTTTCCCATTAGACTGGAAAAAAAAAAAGCATAGCACTGTAGAGTCATTTCAACTACCAGTAAGGCAAACTTCCCGTTAAGACCCATTATGTTAACTGAAACATACGAGTGAAAAGCTATTTTAACTTTCATACGCATTCAGCATTAGTTTTCTGAACTGACAGGCCAGAATAGAGGTCAGTGTCAATGATAATTTCAGTTTCTGATATGTGGACATCCCTTCATTTGTAAAATTTTTTGAAACTATGAACCCCATTCTCTACTGACTTCTTGAATAGCTGCTGAACAGCGATAATTTTAATAATTTGGCAAACCCAAAGATACAGCACAATTTTCTAACAGTTTAACTGCAAGATAGGAGTTTCCTCCATTATTGCCGATGTCTTGAGACGCAATCCAATCTTTCAACTTATAAGGGAAATAAATATACGCATATTAAGGGAAGATAGCTAGCTTAGCATAAAATAAAGTGGTTTGAAAGCAAAATTTGAAAGCCTACAAAACACAAATATGCAGAAAGCAAAAATGACTGGAAATATACTAGTATGCTCCAACCCTAGATATACAAAGTTGTAGCTTGAAATAAATGCTTATAACCATAAAATTACTTTCTCATTAAAACCAAAGTTGTAAAGCTAAGCCCATAAAGAGAATGATTTGCAATATCAAATATGTTTATGAAAAGAAAAACAGCAAAGGTAGCAGAGAGTAAAGCTTGTCTTAAAACTACTATGATTCTGGCAAAACAGAAATCATCAGCTACAGAATTATAGAAATTATAGAAAATATATAGAATATATATAGAAATATATAGAAAATGTATAGAAATTATAGAAAACTACCTAACTATGACCTGCCAGTGAGCTTTCCAGTTTACATAGATGTTGAAAGATGAAGACAAGTTTGGAAGATTTTTTCAGATTACATCCTTTTTCCTAAAAACTGCAGCATTGTGTCATCATTTATCAAGGCAAGATCCTTGAAAAACAGCTTCCATACCTAAGCAGAGACAGTTCTAGCACTGCCATGATATGATGCCACAACCAAAGTTTTAACATCAGAAGTGATGCTCATGCTCTAAATTCTGTGTCGGATTTTCCAACCATCCCCCAGAGGAGGCAAGGCATTTGAATATGAGGCATAGAGAGGACTTTCTTTTTTTTCCTTCCCAATGTTTCTTAATACTTCATAATGTTTTGGAGGCTTCACTGCTTCTTTCTGTGTCTAATGTGCTTTGTCACACGTTTTTGACTAAGGCCACTGTGTCAAACACAGAGAAAGAATATGTGTACTTCTCTATTTGATGCAAAATTCACCTATAAATTCCAGACCTCCACATATAGATACACATATCTGTCAAACTGCATTAATTGACTTGCTTAAATATTCCTGATTTCTGGAGAAGTAGGGAAAGATTCTTAGTTTATTATTTCTGTGATTCTTTGACTATCACAGTAATGAAAAGTGTCTTTACACAACTAGGATATCAATCTGTAACAATGTGAAAAGCTAGAAACACGGGCAATGTTGATGAATTATTTCATATAAATAGCCTCTAGATCTGCTACCCTATGCACAAATTGAGCCTTTGCTAAATTATTTCTATTATAATTTTCTGTAGAAATTCCAGAAAGTCCAGTCAAGTCCCTTGAAAAGCTGCAGTTTTAGCTCCTACCAGCAGATGGCAATACATTTGATCTAGTCATATGTTAACACAAGAGACCCATTCACCACGAAATCTGCAAAATATTATGGTCTTACTACTTTAGAAAGCTGATTACTCAAGCAATAAAAACCAGGGAGAGTGGCAGAAGTTCACATTAGCATGAAAGACCTCTGTTGGCTGGAGTGATGGGTTGACAAGAACTACATGAAGGTCAACAAGTAGCGCAGAGTCCTGCTTTTGAAAACGAACAACCCCAGCCACCAAGACATGCTTGGGGCCACCCAATTCAAAGACAGCTGTGCAGAAGGGTACCTGATGGTCCTGAGAGATATCCAGTTAAGCATGAGTCAGCAATGTGACCTTACCACTAGGAAGGCTAATGGTATCTTAGGTTGGCAAACTATTGCAGGCAGATCAAGAGAGATGATTCTTCCATCCTAATCAGTATTAGTCAGGCCACACCTGGAGTTCTGTGTTCAGTTCTGAGGTCCTCAGTAGAAGACAGATATTGCAATACCAGAGAGAGTCTGACATAGGACCATTAAGATTATGAAGAACTAAAGCATTTCTGCATGGGAAAAGGCTGAAAAGTCTGGGACTCCTTGGCCTGGAAAAGAGAAGTCTCAGAGAGGATTTCACCAAATGTCCATAAATACCTGAAGGGAGAATGAGGCTGGAACCAGACTCCTTCCATTGGTGCCCACTGACATGATAAGATGTAATGGACATAAACTGGAACACAGGAGGACAAGTCTAAACATCCAGAAGCATTTGTTTAATAGGCAAGTGACTGAGCATTGGCATAGGTTGCAGAGAGGAAAAAACATTCCACAATTCTGTGAAAAGAGATAGCATGATATTAAACCATGTTAGTCTTGTGCCATGTCTTTTCATTACTTGTTCAGATTTCAATTGATCTGTCATTTGGAAGGCAGAGATTAAATGTGATTCTTAGCTGATATGACAGTGATATAAATAATATCCTCACCATTTTCAGTATGTTTGTATGCTTAAAATGAAACAAATATCAGAACAATATCCAGACTGCAGTTAACTGCAGGAGATAAAAACTCTGAAGATAGTCAAATTCTGGTGTTACTTGCATATTGCATTTTTTAGTAGATGTTTCTAAGATTAAATGGACACCAATGAGTAGAAAATACACTACTTTCAGATGTTAACTAGAAACATAAGCAAGAAAGATGCATGCACTTGAGACCAGCTATTCTTCCATCAAAGATAAAAAGCAGGTTTTGAATGACAAATAAATTCCAGTTTTTCTCTAGAATCAGTCACATTAAATTACTTAACTGAATCGTCCTTCCACATCTATGACTATTACTCTAATCATCACCATCACCTTTGAAAATTTCTATTTGAGTATATAGAGGTATTAGCTGTTTTCCAGTAGCTATGTATACATTGTTTACATACTTCACAAGAGACACTTGAGCTTCTATCCCAAGATATACCTGCAAAAGGCAGCAGAAAAGCAGAGATAAAGTGATTATAACAAGCAAGGAAGAGGGATGAAGAGATAGGTTTGGTGTTTGAAGCCTGGTTTGATGGCTTTGTAGAGCAAAGAGCTGGGTGCGGGCCTCTGTCCTAGGTGTAGTGGGAGATAAGGGGATCCTCCATGGAGAGCACGGTGAAGAATCTACCTTGCAGTCTTGGATAAAGGGATCTGCACCACCAAACTGAAAGTTGTTGTGAAGAAGCGGATGTGAAAGTACTTGTGAGAAAATGAATTAATTAATTAATTAATGACATGATAAATATGTATATATGTATATGTATATATATATATATATGTATAGCTGTAAATATGATATATGTAAAGTGCCAATAAGTGGCACTCCAGAGTACATAGCATCAATACATCTTCCTGAAATTTTCAAGGACAGCTAAAACTTGCTACTGTACATACATACAGACAGTTGTGCACTGCTCTTTACACACAGGAAAAGTTTGAATCTTTAGGGATGTTGCAAATGCAAGTGAAGGAACTGAGCATCTCCATACCAGTACATATCAGGAGCCCAGAGATGTCTAATCTGCACAGGTAGCCCCCAGGACTTACCATTCTCGGAGGTCAGCTTCCGCCCACTGGCACTGGAAGGACCTTGCTGCCTTTATCCTTAATGCCCTGGGCAAGCTGCAAAAGTCAGTCAGTCAACAGGGAAGTCATGCAGGCCATTTAGATGCTAATACAGGAAAGTGGTTTACAAAAACAGCAGACAACTGTTGTCTGAATACACAGACCCTTACTAGTCTTCCGAGGATTCAACTTTTCTAAGACCTCTTCATTAAAGACTTATTTTACCAACAGTAATGGATTTAAAACTACAGCTGACCGTGTTTTTGATTTTGTTTCCCATGAGTTGAGATGTATCAAAATGGTTCAAGGGGCAGGAGTGATGCAATAAGGATGTCACTTGCAGTGCCTGGACATGTACAAACCTGGAGGTGGGGGACAGCACTGGAAAAGCCAGAAGATGCAGTAAAACTTTCCAACGAACCAGTGAACTTCTTCACTGAAGAAATGAGCACTGAAAATCTCATGAAATCCAGATATTTCCTTAATATTACGATTCACACAGTAGCTAAATCCTAAACTTGAGGGTTCACTTTTTCAATGATGTTTGGCGATAGACTACTTTATAAAATTATTTCATGTCCCAGCCTCTTTTTGTTTTGGTGGAGATTTTTTGGTGGGGTTTTGGGGTTGGTTTTGTTTTTTATGTTTGTTTTGTTTTGTTTGAGGAGAGAGGAGCATTTGTTTTGTAACGATGAGGTTTTTTTAGAACTTTAAATTTTAATTTTCATATTCTTCTAATTATGAAGAATAGTTTTCATTGTTTTCAATGTATGTAAATACAATACGTGAATTTAAGAAGCACAGCAGAGGTATGGAGACAAAGCATTTTTCTGGAGCCTTTCAGAAAAGTTCTGCAAATAAAGTATGATTAAACTATTCTTTCTTCTAGCACAGAGTGGAATAAAAGTTGTTTCCATTAGTCACTATTTGAAACATGGTCTAAATCTTTCAGAGATACAAGGTATTTGATGAAGGGAACTTAAATGCATTTTCAATGGTGTAAACTATAAGTGCCTTAAAGAACATATTCCACCAAACTGAGCAAATGAAATCAGACTTTCGTCATGGGAACGAAAGACATGAAGTTCAAAAGCCTCCAAGCCTCAGTAACATTTCTATGATATTCAGGACTTTCAATTAAGTCTGCTTTGTATTCATATTTATGGACTCAATCCCCTCATCCAGGTCATCAATAAAGACATTGAGCAGGACAGGCCCCAGCACTGATCCCTGGGGAACACCACTTGTGACCAGTTGCCAGCTGGATTTAACTCCATTCCCCGCCCATCTCTGGGTCTAGCCATCCAGACAGTTCTTTACCCAGTAAAGAGTGTACCTGTCCAAGCCATGGGCTGCCAGCTTCTCCAGGAGAATACTGTGGGAGACAGTGTCAAAGGCTTTGCCGAAGTCTAGGTAGATTACATCAACAGCCTTTCCCTCATCCACTAGGTGGGTCACTTAACTATAGAAGAAGATCAGAATGATCAAGCAAGTCCTGCCTTTCATGAACCCATGCTGGCTGGGCTTGATCCCCTGGTTACCTCACAAACAAGGGGACCATCCCTCAATATGATCTGCTCCATAACCTTCCCTGGCACCGAGGTCAAGCTGATAGGCCTTCCAGATCCTCCTTATGACCTTTCTTATAGATGGGAGTCACACTGGCAAGTTTCCAATCCTCTGGGACATCTCCAGTTGACCAGGAATGCTGATGGATGATGGAAAGTGGCTGGGCTACCACCTCTGCCAGCTCCCTCACCATCCTCAGGTAAATCCCATCTGGTCCGATGGACTTATGACAGTTCAGGTGGAGTAATAGGTCTCTGAGTGTTTCCACCTGAACCTTGGGGGGTTTATTATGCTCCCCATCCAAGACTTCCAAATTAGAAGCTAGAGTACCCTGAGGATAGCTGGTCTGACTTTTAAAGATAGTCATAAAGAAGGCATTGAGAACCTCAGCCTTTTCCTCCCCATCCAAGACTTCCAAATTAGAGGCTAGAGTACCCTGAGGATAGCTGGTCTGACTTTTAAAGATAGTCATAAAGAAGGCATTGAGAACCTCAGCCTTTTCCTCAGTGTTCATGGTCCCCTATGCATCCCGTAAAGGATGGAGATTCTCATTAGTCCTCCTCTTACTGTCAATATATTCATAAAAATGCTTCTTATTCTCCTTTACCCCAATGGCCAAGTTGAGTTCAAGATGGGCTTTTGCCTTTCTAATTCTCTCCTGCACATCCTCTTTTCTGTAAATCTTTTTCTGTAAATCCTCTTTTTCTCCTGGAACCTCAGGAAAAGCTCCGTGTTCATCTATGCCAGTCTTCTTCCTTGCTGGCTCATCTTACAGTAGAGGTGTACAGGCTGCTACTGTGCCTTTATGATTTCCTTCCTGAAGAGCATCCAGCCTTCCTGGACCCCTTTACCCCTCAGGACTGAATTCCAAGAGACTCTCCCTACCAGAGTCCTGAACAGTTCTAATCCGCCCTCTGGAAGTCCAAGGCAGTGGTTTTGCTGCCTCCCCTACTGACTTCATCAAGAATTGAAAACTCTACCATTTCGGGATCACTCTGTCCAAGACAGCTGCTGACCACCACATCTCCCACCAGTTCTTCTATGTCTGTGAACAGCAGGTCTAGTGGGGTACCTCCCCTACTAGGCTCTCTTACCAGCTGAGTCAGGCATACACTCTAGAAACCTCCTAGACTACTTCTGTGCTGCACTGTTTTTCCAACAGGAAAGTTGAAGTTCTCCATGAGAACAAGGACTGGTGGTCATGCAACTTCTGCCAGCTGTTCATTTTAGGCACTTCAAACTCACTTAGTGCTTACTATGTAAGCAGATTTTCCTGGTAAGTCACAAATGATCTTTCCATTGCAGGATTTTAGCACATCTCTATTTCTGATAGATCATTGTCAGTTTTCTTAAAAGTTGTTATGAAACTTTTGAATGATACGAGTTTCACTTGTCTCTTTTGTAGAACAGAACAGGAAGCTGAGCAGAGCTAAAAACTGAGGCTCTGCTTCAATGTTATTCAAACTCTCTATTCAAATTCAGGAGTAAAATACAGGACAAAAATCTTGAAATAGCGCATTTTTCTGAGCTATACAAAACCCTGACATCAGCAAAGAAACCTTAGCTATCATGAGAGCAGATTAATTTATAGGATCTCCAGTTCTACAAGCCAGGGCAGAAAAACTGTGGTCTTACTGCTACTATATTAGTATTCTGATCAGACCAGGTAAGGAATGCAAATAAAACCAAATAGCAGTGATGCATTTTGGAACTCAGTATAAAAGCTTTGTTCAATTTGGATATAGACACAATGAAAAATTTTGCATTGCTCGTATTTCTTCCATCCCCACTTTTTGTTAGTAGCCAACAATAACACTGTTACTCGAGAAATTTATTTCAAAGTTTTATTCATACTCTTAAAGTAGTTCATCTACAATCATTCAAACATTAACATAGATAGTCCTTATCAGTACTTACAAATACATCCTTTAAACTTTAAATGCTAAAAAGCATATAAAAGCATTTTGTATTTTGTAATTTAGACTTAGCATTTCTGAACAATTGTGGCTGGCATATATTAATGAAATGATGAAGGGTTTTTTGTTGTTGTTCTTGTTTTTTGTTTTCTTGTTTTCTTTTGTTTTGTTTTAATTTAGACCAAATTCTATACACATATTACTGCTTCTTACTTTTCTTAACTCAGAATTAGCATGACAAGATTGGGCTATGCCTAGGAAATGGCTGCAATTAATGTGTGTTGCCTTCACCTTCAGTCAGAAAAAGAAGTTCAAAGACAAACAGAAGTGAAAAATCACAAAGAAGAAGATAGCTGAAACTATTCATAGGAATAGACAGAAAAGTGACCTCAAGTGTTTCAGACTTTCAGAAATCCTGCTAGTTTTTATCTACTGATCTTTACAGTCCCCTGAATGATCTGAGAGTATCTGGAGAGTATTCTGAGAGTATCTGAGAGTATTCTGGACTTCTTCATGGAGAAGGAACTGAGACTTGAGACTACTATCAGTGTATTGGGTGATTTTAGATTGTACATCTCAACTGTCTGTGCTCTTGCTTCCTCACTAGTTACATGGAATTACCATTGCCTTGAGACCTACTGAAAGAAAACTACATAGATGAAAGCTGGGTTGTAGCACATTTGTTACAGCAAGCATTTCTCCTTCAAAAAATTAGCAGCCTTGTTATGCTGGTGCAGACTAAGCATGAGAATTTTATAGTTCTTTTGTTTCTTTTATTTCTACTTGTGAATTCTATTGCTACCTGCTATTGGGTTTTAGGAATTAACTGAAGCATCCAGTACAGTAATATTGCAGGGGTTACTTATTGTTGGTAGTTTTATGTGCTGTTTTCTTTTTCATGAGCTTCTTTGTGTGCTGAATTAAGCCTTCAGAAATTATAGTCACTTCCTGTGGGCTACAAAGAGACACTGATGAACAGAACCGGAAAACTGCAGCAGTCTGCCCAGATGACCAACAGAAGCCTTGGATCAGATGATTATCAAAGCACATGCTTGCACGGGAGCAGCCTCATCCATCAAAACACTTAGCCATTAGATGCTTAAATGACTAATCTTACTCCTGCTTAACAAACAGCATAAACATGAGGTGTTTCATTTTCAGCAAAGGCAATGCTAAACCTCTCATGAAGAACAGATCATGTCAAGCCCAACCAAATGCTCCAGAGTCCCCAGTTCAAACAGTGGAGATTCATGGAAGCCTTCCCACAGATGATCGATCTGGCACAGTTGTTGCAATTCACTATTTGACTACTCTGGTTTCACATATGAAACTCCCCTGAAAACTGTTTTTACACTTATAAAAGTAATGCAGCACTGAGCAAATTTCATCTCTTTTGTGAATTTTTTCTTATCTTAACATTGTACTTGGTTAAAATCAATGATAAACCTAATATAAATTTCTCTCTTCTTTTCAGCTTATTCTCTTGTAATAGCAATCTCTGTTTTTCTCCTTTTGTTTTCCCTCCTATTTCTTGCCCTGATAATCTAATTAAAAACAAAATAAAACAAATGGATTATATGTTCTCAACACAATATATTTTGATAAGATTGAATATTAACAGATTTCATTATTGAAAGATCTGAAGAAGCTGCTTAATTAATAGGGCCTGTTCAATCATAAATTACACCTTCAAAGGAACCTTGCAAATTTTAATTGTTATGTTTTACATGTACGGCCTAGTGCAGTTGCTCAGGCAGAATGATGAGTTTGAACAGGCAAATAACCAAGAAAAAAGTATATCAGTTAATTTTCACAGCTAGAATTTTAAAGTAAGGTAGACTAGTTCTCTTCTGAAAAGTTACTTTTGTACTAATCTGTTTTTTCTTTTGATTTGATTTGTAAAGTCAAATGTCATTAACATACTCAGGTAATAAAAAAGAGAAAAATATATGCAAAATCACCTACAATGTACGTAGGTATATTTCTGCTTATATTTTTACTAGCTATATTATGTCACATAATCAGTAATCTCTCTAGCTTTTTTTCTGGATGAAATGGTTCTCCATAAACAGAATATTAATCAGTGTATTTTGACTTGGTTAGATTTAGTATTATTATTGGCAATTATGTTAGTTTGTTTTGCGCTAGCCATTGAAAGGCAACTCATTCTTATACAAATACTATGTGCAAGGCTCCCAGGATAATTAAATCGCTATTGTCAGTAAAATCAAAAGGATGCAAGGTACACAGACAGTGTAATATTGCCAGTGATGGACTTCTGTATGGTCTTTAATACCTTCCCACACAACGTTTCTTGCCTATAGATTGGAGATAGATGGATCTGATGGATGGACTATTCAGTGGATAAATAAATAGGTGGATATATCTAAAGTTATCCACATACAAAGAATTCCAATCAATGGCTACTGTCCAAATGGAAACTAGTAGTGAGTGGTGAGCCCTTCAGGAGCATTTTGTTAATGATGATGGGCCAACTGCACTCTTAGCAATTTGCAGGTGACTCCGAGCTGAGTGATGCAGATGACACCAAAATGAGTGGTGCAGGTGATAAAACAGCAGGAAGAGATGTCATCCAGAGGGATCTGGACAAGCTGGAGAAGTGGGCTGATGATCACATAATGAGGTTCAACAAGGCCAAGAGCAAAATGCTGCACCTGACCTGGAGCAATACCCATTATCAGTGTAGTATAGGCCATAGACTGATTGACAACAGAGAAAGACTGATTGACAGCAGAGAAATACTGATTGACTGTAGAGAAACACCTCAGTGTTTGAAAAGCTCAACGTGAGCCAGAAGTGTGCTGTATCAGAAATGTGATGAGCTGGATTCTGATTCTCCCCTCTACTCCATTCTTGCAAGACAACATCCAGCACAAGACAGACTTGGAACTGTTAGAGTGAGTCCACGAGGCCAAGAAGATGGCTGGTGCACCTCTCCTACAAAGAAAGGCTGAGGGACCTGGGCTCTTGGAGAAGAGAATGCTCTGGGGAGATTTTATTCACATTTTTCAGTATACAAAAGGGAGTATGTAAGAAAGATGGAGAAAGTGTTTTAACCAGGATTTGTAGTGACGGACAAGATGTAACAGTTTTAAACAGAAAGAATATAGTTTTAGTTTGGATCTAAGGAATCAATGTTTTACAGTGAGGATGGTGAGGAACTGGAACAGATTCACAAAGAAGCCATGTATGTCTCCTCCCTGGAAGTGTTCAGGTCCAGGTTTAATGGGACTTTGAACAACTTAACCTAGTGAAAGATGTCCCTTCCTATGGCAGAGTGGTTGGATCAGATGATCTCTCAGCTCCCTTCTGGCCCATACCATTCTGTGATTCTATGATTCTATGAAATCATATGAATCCTCAGTTATTTCTATGCTCAAAAAAAAAACCAACCCAAAGTTATGTCTTGCTAATTAGCTGAAAGGTCTAGGATAAAATTATAACCAGGATTTACATTGTGCTATGCCTGCAGTTTCTTATGGAGTGAACAATCTAGTATGTGAGGTTTGTTTTGTGGCAAAATAAAATAAAATAAATAAAATAAAATAAAATAAAACTTTACATCATAGTTCTCCCATTATTTGTGCTCTTTTATCGTGAGCCAACATAAAGAGCACTACAACTGTAAAATGTACTTCAGACTAATTATTAACTTGGGACAATACGCCAGTTACAGTAATTAACTGCATTGATCAGTGCTAGTTATAAAAATTAACATGTGCTATTGTTTACACAATACCCAGTGATTTAAAATTTGAAGCTGTCCTTCCTGTTTTTAACGTCACTGCTCTGTCCTATGAGAGTTGTGCTATTCTTGTAGACAATGCCAAGTCTACCCACGTTATTCACTGCCTCATGATCTAAGAAAAGATTGCAATAGACTATCAGTGCCCTCCCAAAAACCTTAGGTAAATCCATTTTTGGTGACCAAAGACCATGTAAGAACGGTTTCCAGAGAAACCACATATATAAGGTCAAAAACAAATGTCACTAGACACTGTTTTTATCCTTTGGAGAGGGCATACAGCATAAAGGAAGATATTTGCTAAAATGCAGAAGAATAGCTGGTGAGTTTCAGAAAGGATGTTTATGTGTTTGGGCACTTAATCCTCACTGAAGTTAGTGGAACTTAGTCAGTTAGAGGCAGTTTCCGATGACATCTTACTTTGAGCACCCAAACATTGAGCCACTTTAAATCAACGTGTACTTAAGAAAGCATTGGCATCAACAATTAATATCAGCCTCCACAATGAGTCACAGCTACTGAAATGTGTGTGGGAAAGCTTGCTGCAAAGGCAGAGACTGCCTCTGGAAACCATTCCACCTACACTTTTTATTTTAATTTCCTCTGATTCCACAGAATTCCCAAAAAATATATACTACTAACCACTTGAAACTCTATGCTAAAGGTCTATACAGAATTTTCTGAGTTAAAATAATTTTACATTACAAAGGCCAGCACCAAACTGACAATAGTCCCACCAGCAATGTTATTATTCGTTGTCCACAGGCTAACACTTTGGAAAGTCTGCTCCACTCTCCTCCTCCTTTTTGTTCCCTTTGTGATAGTCTTCACTGTTCCAAGAGTTAGCAAGTATTGGACTGCAACTATAAGACACTGGATAGAGCCATGCTTGTTCACATCTGTAGCTGCAACCTGCATAGCTGGACAGCTCAACAGATTTTTACTCTGTAGATGTTCCAACAGATGACCAGTAAGTGAGGAGGAGAGTTACCAAAGGAGAAATATTTTATTAAAAAATCGAAATTTACAAAGTATGCAGGAAAATCAAAGTCCTCTAAAATGTTTGTCATCTTCAAAAGCATTCCTAAGCCATTTTTGAAACTAACACTCTGCAGCTTATTTCAAAATATGTTAGTACTTTTGCATCTACATAAATATGAACTAGATGAGAGGTCTATCAAGCCTAAAACCTGCCAGCAATGCAGCTCTCAGCATCATTAGGGAAGGCAAACATTTCTGGCTCTTGCCTCTTGAACTTTCCTTGCAGCTTCTAACTCTCCTCTTTTAACAAAACTCCTAATTCTGGCATGGTTTTGGTGTATTAACCAATCCTCAGGGGATTTTTACTAATTGAACCAATTCTTCAGCTCATTACCTTGGCCACACCCTGACTGTTTTCTGCTAGGCAAAGCTCAGCTCCTTCGCTTGTGCTGAGTCCAGCTCTCATTTTGGAAGGGAGGACAAACAAGTGATCCTGTCTGACTCATGACATTCATGATTTTATTGACTCCACTGCACATCCGCCTGGGCTTGAGCGCTCAGGCCTGGCTTACTTCAACCACACACTTCTAACAGAATTGAGGACCATACTTGTTTGCTTGCTGATAGCTCGATGTTGAGCTGCTGTAGAGCAGCACAGGGCAACATAGACATGATAGGGTGTACCTCTACTCTCTTCACAAACATTAGCTTCCTGAAAGTCTTTAATTTTTTAAGTAGCTCATTTAATTTGCATGTAGAGTTGATAAGGTCTAGAGAATAGCTGTCAGCATAGGTGTGAAAAAATTTTACATGCCTCTCAGAACCTATAGGAAAGCTAGGGAGGGACTTTCTATGAGGGCATGTAGCAACAGGACAAGGGGATATGGCTTTGAACTGGAAGAGGGTAGATTTAGACTAGACGTTAGGAAGAAATTCTTTACTGTGAGGGTGGTAAGACACTGGAACAGGTTGTCCAGAGAGGCTGTGGATGCCCTGCCTGGAAGCATTCAAGGCCAGACTGGATGTGGCTTTGAGCAACCTGGTCTAGAGGGAGGTGTCCCTGTCTATAGCAGGGGGTTGGAACTAGATGATCTTAGAGGTCCCTTCCAACTCAAAGCATTCTATGATTCTATGATTCTATGATCTCTGCACGGCGGTATGAGCAATTCCTAAAGCAAAAGCCACACATTTCCACCAGGAATGGAAAAGTCATATATTATTTGATTGTTTATTTATTTGCTAATACTCTATTTTTTTCTTTCACTGATTACTAAAAAGGAAAGAAAAAAAAAAAAAAACATCTACTGAGCCCAATGAACAGTGCTCTTTTCTTTTGTAAGGGGTGAGGGGGAGTTTGATTTTCTGCATGCAAAAAAAATAACTAACGCAATCTACTTCACACTGCAACTTATCTGTGCTGGCACTGTGGTTTTCTTAAAGCTCCCTTCTGAAGCCCCAAGCTGGAGCATGCTGAGTAGAAATGTTGTCTGCTTTTCAGGGTGCTCCTGCTGCCAACCCTGCTCTCTCCCACCCAGTGCTACACAGTGCATCACTGTGGCTCTATTCAGCAGGCAGCTTGTTGGACCTTCTTAGGGTGAAAGATGTACTGAGAGAGATGGCAGATGCATTGCAATAAGTGATCTCTCCTTCAGCAGTCTCTGACCTGCACATCCCCAAATCCATCCAGTTCTCCTGTGTTCACCTGGACACTGGTTTGTGTAACAGTCAGGAAAGAGGCAGGAGACACTGGAATTATCTCTACACTTAGGGAATGTTTCTAGTCATATACTTTAGGCAGCCCCTAGCTCCCTCGGTGCCAGCTAACTCTGTAGCTAAGGGCAACAACGCTCCAAAAAATGTACTCACTCTCTGTAGATCACAAAACCTCTCGTGACACATTCCAGCCAGCAAAATGCAAAAACATGAAGCTTAAAAAGGCCCCTCTCCCTTTGAGTGGCTTTCACCATACATGATAAATAAGCATAGTCCACAGTTCCAAAACTGCGTGTTTAACCAGACTGGTTCCAATGGTGAGGTGATGGCACAGCTGCCCAGAGAAGCTGTGGGTGCTCCACCTCTGGAGGCACTAAAGGCCAGGTTGGATGGGACCTGGGCAGCCTAAGCTGGTGGAGGGCAGCCCTGCCCATGGCAGGGAAGTTGGAACTGGATTTTAAGACCCTTCCAACCTAGGCCGATCTATGATTTTATGATTCTATCTATGAAAATCTTTCTAGCAGAAGCTGCTGCTGACTGCGGTAAACAGAAGGCATTAATTTCCTGCAAGACAAAGACAAAGCCACACCGGTGGCTTCTTTTTCTTGTGAAGTAAGACACATTCTGTTAACAGGTCAGGTTTTGCCTTAGGGCATGGCAGCCCAATCTTTTGGCTTGCCTGGGCCACACTTGGCAAACAGGAACTTTAATGTATATAAGTAACAAAACTTTTTTTTTTTTTTTAATTAAAATATAAAAGCCAGAGAACAACAAAAACACAAAACTAGTTGGATGCTTGACATTGTTTTTGAGAAACTGGTGCACCTGGCTGGTTCAATGGTAGTGGTTATCTTTCCTAGTGAGTTCTCAAGATGCTCGTCAGAGATTTCTGATGAAATATTACTATTCCTGTGTTTCATCCTTGACAATAATTGTTTACAAATGTACATACTTCCAAAAAAGTGGTCACATGAATAAGGTGTGACTTTGAAGTGAAGGATATTTTTCTCTAGTGAGAGAGGTCTGGTAATAAGACGTGATTCGAACTGCCTTAGAAGAGGAGTGGCCAGCAGGCAGAGGGAGGTGATTGACTCCCTCTACTCAGCTTTTGTGAGGCCCCACCTGGAGATCCATGTCCAGGCGTGGGGCCTCCAGCACAAGAAAGATGCAGAGCTCTTGGAGCTGGTCCAGAGATGGGCCACTAAGGTGATCAGACGGCTGGGGCACCTCTCCTATGAGCAAAGGCTGAGGGAACTGGTCTTGTTTAGCTTGGAGAAGAGAAGGCTTCCCAGAGACCTCATTGTGGTCTTCCAATACTTGAAGGGAGCATATAAATAGGAAGGGGAATGACTGTTTACGAGGGTGGATAGTGATAGGACAAGGGGGAATAGTTTTAAACTGAGACAGGGGAGGTTTAGGTCAGATATTAGGAGGAAGTTTTTCACACAGAGGGTGGTGACACAGTGAGACAGGTTGCCCAAGGAAGTTGTGGATGCCCCATCCCTGGAGGCATTCAGGGCCAGGCTGGCGGTGGCTCTGGGCAGCCTGGTCTGGTAGTTGGTGACCCTGCACATAGCAGGGGGGTTGAAACTAGATGATCATTGTGGTCTTTTTCAATCCAGGCCATTCTGTGATTCTGCAATTCTATGATCCTGATTCTGTGATCTAGTTTTTCACTGATTAAATGTCCAACTGTAACTCTCTACGCACCATGTGAAAATTTGCAAGCAATGTATTTATGCTGACTGAAAACAGAGTTGCAAATATTCAAAAAAAAAGGTGATTTTTTTTGAAATCTTGAAACATATTCTCAAATTTCTTTATTAAAATGGAAAGCATAGTTGTATATTTTTCACTCTTCATAGGACTATGTTTGTCCAGTGTATCAAAATGCATGACATTATCTGCCATAACTCAAGCTTTCCATAATTTGTTTCATTTCAAAAACTGTTATTTACCAAAATATAACAGAGATTATTTTGACTTTGAAGATGCACTTTTAAGTCATTTAAATGAGCAGACAAACCCACTAATGCTAAAAAAATGCTAAATCTGTGAGCCATTTTTAATCTTCATGATCTGGCACAAATTTTCATTTTCATTCCATTATTGCCTTGATTTCACTTTTCAAATCATAAAGCCTTTTTAGAATTTTACCCAGACATAGACACCTTCATTCAGAAAAGCAAGTGATGACCCCATAATCAGCATCCATACTTTTAAGGAACTCCTAGAATTGGTGATGATTTGGTCCTCTGGACCTTATGAAATTCACAGCTTTGATAACAATTTGCATGAACTTATCCATATTTAAAGCTTTTGCACATAAATCTTCTTGATGTCTGATGCAGTGAAATTTCATCAAATGGGAATTACCTGCAGAAACTGTATCATCTCATATTAATTTTATAAGTCCCTCTTTTTTCTACTGTGCACCAGGGCACCATCAGTAGCTATACCAGATTTGTTGACAAAGGTTAAAGAAAATTGCTTTAATATAATTCCTACTGATTCATACAGATCAAGAGTTTAGTTGTGCCTTTTAATGGCACCAAGAAAGCTGTTTATACAGTGATATTCTATTCATTATCAATACCTCTACTGAAAATGGCAAGTTGAGCTGTATCTGTAGCATCAGTGTTTTTGTCTATCGCCAAAGCATAAAATTTAAAATCAGCTTTGCTCGCCAATTTTTTTTTTATAGATTTTC
Organism: Phasianus colchicus; assembly: GCF_987193195.1. Lineage (NCBI taxonomy): Eukaryota > Metazoa > Chordata > Aves > Galliformes > Phasianidae > Phasianus > Phasianus colchicus. The sequence goes on from NC_143476.1 coordinate 56,114,856, forward strand.
CTGTTTCTCCAGTTCACCTCGTTATAGTCTCATGAGGCAAACTGATTTTAGAAAAATCTTTTTTTTTTTTTAACCAGGACACAGTATTTGTTGTGCTTTCTTTATACTGTTTAACAAATTCACCATCAGAAAACAGTTCTGATTTTTTTGTGATCAGATCACCTAACTACCCCTTATAACAAAGTCCATTTAAGTTCTATTTTTTTTTTTTTTGTTGAAATGACAGATTATTTTACAGTTCTGTTATTTTGTCTTTAGAAAACATTCCTTTATATCGATGCTGTTGCATCGAATTCAGCAGTATGTTTCTGTATTTAATGTCTTTTCAAATTGTAATCTTTGAAAACTGACACAATTTCCTTGCAAATTAAGCACAGTGCCATATTATTTGTCAGCACTCTAGTGCACCTTCCCCATGTCCCAGGGCCAGGGTGAGCCACTTGATGGGCAGATTTGCTGCCATGATGATGCAGTATTAAGGGTGCAGGCCGCAGTGTGAGCAGTGCTGGACCGCATGCAGCTGTGGGTAGGTCATGGCTGCCTTAGGGTATGAGCCTCATCCCCTTCAGGGATCCTCTTTTGTAAAGCACAGTTTCCTTCATCCATCCGAAGCAGCCTCAGTCCAGCACGACAAAGTAAGCCCAGCGAGTTTAGCTGCAGAGCAAAGCACTGTTGTGTTCTTAGCTGTCACAAACACCTGTCTTCGCTTTAATCCCCTTCCCTGGGCTGCTGGTACTTGCTGCTGAGCACTGAAAGCACGAGGGTGGCAGCTGGATCCCTCTTCGGGCACACATGGCAGCACGTGTCAGGTGCTGGGCAGCTGCAGGATCAGAGTGGGACAAGTCAGCTGCCAACCTCCTGTGATTTCGAATCTGTCATCTAGTGTCACCTGCTTATACTGCATGCAGGGGAGAGTGAAGGGAGGTAATCCAATACAGACCAAAGAGAAAGCCCGGGAGATGTAGAAAAAAAGCTGTCCTGATCTGTAGGCCTCCAGACCACCTCTTGCTAAGCACAGATCCATCTTTATCGCAGTCTTTGTGCACAACTGGTTGAAGCCTGCTTCTTTCCTGCTATGCCAAAGGGAGGTGGGTTACCCTGAGGATTTGGAATTTGAAACTTTGCAAGGCTTCCAAAATCACTTGCTGATGCCTAACTATTTTAAGAAAGCATTTGTTGCAACAGCTCAAATAGGTACATGCTTATGCACAAAAACAAGTCTTCTGCCTATTTGTTTGTGTGCACTGATCTTGCAGTTCTGCATGCATCAAGGCCTCACAGTTCTTCTGAGAGTCTAGCCTGAGCCCCCCCTCCAGCTCAGGGTGCACTGAACACATAAATCTTCAAGCTGTCACAGAGATCAACTCTATGCTCAAAAACACAGACCCATTTACCTGGTGAAACTTCTCAAGCCAAGTGTTCAATCAGTCTGTGTTTTTACAGCTAAGTCATTGTGGAAGGAGGAGTAGCCCTGTTCTCAGGTCTGCCTCAGAATTTCAAAACAAATAGTAAGCAATGTGAGACGTGACTCATTCATGTTATTGCAGGGTTTTTTTTTTTTACTGACGCAGATGGTATAGAGAACGAAAATAGAAAAAGCAGCACAAGCTGCTTTTGCATGACTTCTTAAGCCTGGTGACAACAGGAGCTTCTGCTGAGTCACCTTGCTGTATCTCCCAGCTAGCACCAAGCAGGCCTCTCCCACCAGACGCTTCCCCGTACTGCTCCTGGTTACTCGAGAAATTAATCAGACAAACGTCTGCACAGCAGCAGCAAAGCCTGAAAGTCATTTATTCTGAGGAGAAACCTGTAAATGACTTTAGCAGAGTCGGGACTCACAGCTGCTTTGCCAGAGTTTCATTTCTCATTCCCAGCAGGTACGCTGAGTAAGGCTGCTTGGACTAGTGAACATAGCAGGCAAGTACGCAAGGAAATGCCAGGTTTCCTCCTGACCTATTTTTGAGCAAGGAAAGTGTCTTTCCCCAGAGCTGATATCAGATGATGCTCCCAGTTAGCTGCATATTAAGTAAACAAGGCGGGGGTGTGGGGTGGGGTGTGTGTGTGCAGGGAGTGGCTGCGGAAGTAAAAAGTTTCTGCTTTCCAGTCTGCTATGACTGTGTTAACTTCATGTTTCAGCCAAAGCTGAACAACTGCATAAGCAATATGCTAGTGCTCCCTAGCAGAGCAGCTGTACAAAATGGGCCCCCTTTCCACCACACCAGCTTTACACCTCTGTCATTCCACTGATTTCAGTCAAGGTAACAGTAGGATTCTTGGTTTCAGCATGAAAAGCAGCTCTGTAGTTTGGAAAGATCCATAAAGAAAAACAGAAAAATTCAGTGAAAAAATGTGCTTGAAGAAGCCTTCTCATAATGTTCTTAAAATACTTCCTGATTTCATTGAGACAAAGCTGACAAATACAGCAAGATGGCATAAGGTGCTCAGGCACAGACGTAAGGGGCTTACAGATATGTACACAGTACTCTGTAGTTCAGAGTCCACCTTATCCTTCAGACAATTCCAGTTGTCTCTCATCAGCAATGTAAGAAAGCTGACAATGAGTAAAGTAGTTGGCATTCCTGAGTGTGCAGAAAAAGAACATCAAGAGGTTTATCTCATAATGTCTTCCATCCTCCCTTTCAATAAATGCAAGAAAATGTGAAAATTAGCAAACCATACTACTTTGCAGTTTCAAATAAGTAGAGTTTCCAGTAGTAAGTAGTTAGGTTTCTGCTTTCTTTTTGCTCTCTCACATCATTCTCCTGAGAAGATCTTCCAACTACTAGTCCAAAACAGTTCGCATTTTTCTGTAAAATATCCTACCAATATTCTACCTATAAAAAAAATTGAACTACACAATTCTGTATCTTCCTGTTATAGTTTTTATCATGTCTCAGTTATGGAGGTGAAATTACCCCAGAAATGTAAGCTAGTGTTAAGGCTGTTTATATTGGAAATCATGTAAGTTTCTGTTGCTCGAAAATATTCATGCAAGCAACTTGTCACCATCTGACAAAATGGTGTGACCCTCAGATAGCAGTTCAAAACAGCTTGTCATACCCCTTCCAGACATTCTCTGGAAGTCAGAATGATTTCTGATTATAATGGCCAGAATTACTTAGCAATCTCATTTATTAAAAAAACAGGCACAGATTTGTGCCTCTCTCCACATGCAGCGAAATGAGTAAAAGCTTTTCTCTAGGACTTGCACTGCTTCTACTACTCTAAGATTTGTGTCTTGTGATGTACAAGGATCACACAATCAAATCTGAATAAAACTAGTCTAAATGCAATGCTTTATGACATCATATGTGTGACAAAACAGACTTATTAATCATGAAACAGAAAAATTCTTGGCAGGGTTTCAAAGCTACTTCAGAAGTTGTTAGAAGTCAGTGTTGAGTCATGAAAGGGAGAAAAAGTCAGAGACAATAGCAGCACTGCTCAGCTATGTTAATCATTCCTTTAGTATGCTATGTGGTGGACAAAAATGGCAAAGAAAAGCAGGTAAAATTAATGTGCTACATGACTGCTAGCAGATCAGCTCTCATTTTATAGTTTGCTGAGAATATATTGCAGAGATGGCTTTTTTTTTCTTCTTTATTTTTCTCTTAAAAGAAGTTACAGAGATGAATTACAGGTTGTTAAGTTTTACACAGCACGAATAGTCTTCACGATTACTACGTTTTCTCTATATTTCTTGAGGATCGTCCATTCCAGCGATCACGTAACATAATAAATTGAATGTATTGATACATTTAATTATATTTATTGAAGTGCACCATGTTAATTTGGCATTTTGCCCATGCTTGTGTCTGTGGTGTGTAATACCATTTTTCTCGACCTCACTTGAGGAGAGGAAAGAGAGATTATTTCCCAGGCAGGTGGAAGTCTGTCCATTCTCTTTCCGCTCACAAAGACAATAGATGCTCTGGCCCCCGTGAAGAGACCTGTCTTCCAAAGATAGCACAGAGACAATGGGGCACACAACCACAATGTTTGAAAAAATCCTGTTCACTCCTGGTTACACTGGAATATGTCTGCTGCAGTCTTGTGAAGTCTGTATTATCTACTACCTTCACCATACAGACAGACAAAAAGCTATAAGGAAATGACACAACCATGTATGTCAAAACATTTGAGTTGGATACTCTCAGTTGACAGTGATATGCAGTTACAGTTATTCAGGCATACTGGGATAAGAATATATGCAAAAAGTAAGAGCCTCTAACAACAATACTGGTGCTAAAATAAATGCTCATCAGGTTGCAGTATAAATTTCCGTACAAATATGGCTTTTACTAACTGATACGTCTTTCTTCATTCTCTAGATCTATTCATTAAAAAAAAATTTGGTATGCAAATGTATTCATGACTGACTGGCTAAAGGACTACATTATTTTTTACATTGTTTACTTGAGTTTTATAATGAATGATATAAAATTAATACAACACTGGAAATGTAATATGAGTATATACCACAAGACAGCATCAGTAACAATGAGCTCTGATCTCCTAATCTGACCCTGTGAATTAGTCAGTACATGTGCTGAAGATGTGTACATGTTTCTCCAATTGGTAAAACTGATAATTTCATAATTTCAAACTGATAAAACTCAGTAATTTCAAGTAAGTGATTGTCTGAAATGTCATATATATATTTTTTAAGTTGAAGTGTTAAGTTATTTGCAGTTTAGGTCTTTTTAAAATATATACACAGGACAGAGAGAGAAGCATAATCTCTTGATAGGGTGTTATTTATTTACTCTGCAGGAAAGAGAACTGTTAAAGAAAAATGATCATGATAATATTAGGAAAGCAAAGCAGCACCTTAGAAAGTTTAAAAAAAAAAGAAGAAGAAGAAGAAGAAGAAACAACTTCTGAGAGAAAGCTAGCATTGAACAATAGGTGTGTAAAAGCTATCCTTTCTTCATCCTCCATGAAGCAATAAAACAAGTTAACACATCTTGATGTGGTTCTGGATTAAACAGACATAACTGCTGTTTTGCCTTGGTTTTGTTGTTTTTTTTTTTTTAATTTTAAGAAATATTTTAAACAACAAATAACAAAATTGTGCAGCAAACACAGCAAAGTATCAAGCTGACACAGAATGAAACAGGCTAATACTAGCAGCAGAAGTCCATGCACTGCCCATGGCTGTAACAATCACCAAACACATTACGCTTCCTATTCAAGATGAATCATTTATATCCACCTTGTCTTTATAAATACTTTCAAATATAACCTCCTTTTGATTGCAGATGGCTTACCAGGTCTGAACAATGCTGAACAATGCATCTCCTTATAAATGCTGACAAGAGAATCTATATTAATAGAAAGAGGCCCAAGACTGAACTCCTGGTTATTACTCTGCATTTAATTTATAAGCCATTGTGTTAACATGAGCCACTTGAGCCACTCAGATTTCATTCTCAGCTTGGCTGACTATAGCAAGTAGAATTAAATATGGCATGAGGACTGCAGGAAATTCACATCATAAGGAGATGGTTTATAAATTATAGAATCATAGATAGAAGGGACCTTAAAGGTCATCTAGTTCCAGCCCTCCTGCCATGGGCAGGGTTGCTACCCACTAGAAGGAAGGTTCTATATGATATGGAAATACATACGTATGGAAGGTTCTTATTTGATTATCTGACTCACAGATTCACAAAAAGATAAAAACCCAAATAAATTAAATATTCAGCTAGATTACTGATATTCTGTTTGAAAAGACTTCCCTGAAGAGCATTCCCTTGTTAATTTCAAAATCGGTTTAGCCAGCAGAGTGACCTAACTTCTCCTGATATGGATACTTCACACCTCATGTGATCTCTTCTGCTAGAACAAGCCCTGGGGTGGTAACCTTTGCTAGGCAGATGATAGCAAAAAAAAAAGCTGCTAATGATAATCTCATCTGGCAGAGAAACATTCAGAAGTGGTCAGTCCACACTATTGCTGACCCATAGTTCAGTGTTTAAGAGGCATTTGAACAACACCCTCATTATTATGCTTTATCTTTTAGTTAGTCCTGAAGTGGTCAGGCAGTTGGACTTCATGATCTTTGAAGGTCCCTTCCAACTGAACAATTCTATTCAGGTCTTCTAAAGAATGATGAAGCCTGAAGCTGCTGGATGTGAATGTCATGAGAAAAAAGAGTCTCCCTGATCATATAAGCTCATTTCCTTTAGACGCTTATAGATTAGCCACATCCTTAAACTAGATCATAGAAAGATAGAATCATAGAAAACTTAAGAGCTGGAAAGGACCTTGTAAGATCATCTATTCCCAGTTCTCTGAATCACAGAATCATAGAATTGCTTAGTTGGAAAAGACCTTAAAGATAATCAAATTCAACTAAAACCGAACCGTACTACCCTAACTCTAAGAATCCACTGCTAAATCATGTCCCTGAGCACCACATCCAGACAGTTTTTAAACACATTCAGGGATGATGACTCAGTTGCCTCCCTGGGGAGCCTATTCCAGTGCTTAACAACCCTTTCTGTAAAGAGGTTTTTCCTGATATCCAACCTACACCTCCCCTGCAATGAACTGGTATATCCACAGCTAGACCAGGTAGCCCAGCACCTGGTCCAGCTTCACCTTGAAAGTCTCTTGAAAGAGCAAGGCAAAAAAAATTCTTAAGTCCTCAACCTTCTCTTTGTCTGCTTTTACCAGCTTGCCTATGTCACTCTGTAGAGAGGGATACACACTCCTGGACTTTCCTTTTCTGGTTGAGGTACCCATATAAGCCTTTCTTATTCTTCCTGGCATCCCTTGCCAACTTTAGTTTAAGCAGGGCCTATGCTTTCTGACTCCATCCCTACACAGCCTAGTAGCTTCTCACCAGCAGATCAACTTCTGACAGCCTTACTCCTAGCAAGAAAGAAAGCTCATTTACTATTCCAGTTCCTCCATTCATGCCAGCTATTGCCCACTGGACTGAAAAAGTCACGCAGACTCACCAGGAGGTCAGGTTTTGCTCCTAGCAGCCAATAACTCCCCCACTAATATATAAGAACTCTCAAGTGGTTACCAAGAGTGGTTACTACTCATGGCAAACTCCTGTTTCCTGTTTTCCTGACAGCACCGTTAACCCAATATTGTCACACAGCAAACACTCTAATAATCAAGGAAGCACACAGAAATTATAATGATATTCCACTGTAACTCCACTGTCTGCCTTCAGTTCCAATGTGTTGCTCCTTCCAAATGCCAATAGCTCATCTCACACATTGTGACTTGTCTATAATCATATTTAATCTATCTGGGAACTAAATGCATGAAGAAAAGTTCATTTTTTCCATGTGCAAGTGTATGCTAATCAGGGGAAGACTGTTCTGGAAAGGAATGCATACTGTAGCAGATGAAAAATGCAATCCACTGTGGGCAGATCTTATTGCCACAAATGTAAAAGGCAGCATAAATAATTAAGACTTTTAAAACTACATAAAATATATAATATATAAATACATTATATTATATATATATATATAAAATATGTTGTAACGGAAAAATATATATGAATATTGGAAATCAAGCAGACAGCAGAAGTCTTTCCTCTGACAAGGGAAAGGGTAGGAAAAAACTACATCCAAATCGAAATAGAAGAGCATCAAAAGCAGTAGGCAGCTTTGAAAATATCTGGGAAGTGGCTTTCGATTACAGAATGTCACTTAATTGATACCAAGCAAAGAACTTAATTTAGATTTGTTTTCGATAAAAATGGCATAACACTGCTGTTGTCATTTGAGGTACAAGCTAGGTTAGGTGTGGCAAAAGACTTTACTGTAATTCCTTTTTTTGTGAACAGTATTTGGTTTTGAAATTGTGGTTTCTTTTTGAAAAAGTAGCTGATTCTTGCCATTAGCAGCATTTTTTCCATATCAATTCTATGCAAAGTGACAACTTCAATGTTTAGCTTATAAGTACTTGTCAATTATAATGTTAAAAATGGAATGAATTTACCTGCTTATATCTGGAAATGACAACTGATAAAATAGCGGCTTCAATAGGGCAGGTAGAATGGTAAATAGTCGTGTCATTGTCTTCTGACTTTTGGATCTCAGCAGGAGGAGAAATGTGCTTTTTGCTAATTACATAGAAAACTCTAGTCTTCAAAAAATTAAAAATTATGAGACTATAAAAAGTGCTCTTGCATGAAACTGTATCTCCCTGTATTAAAGAGAAGCAAGGAGTGCCCACCTGCTTTTTCAACTGGTTAAATAATTATCAGAACATTACTAATCTATTGCATTTTTTTTTCCATAGATTTCTGATCTGACCACAATATCTTGATTGTGTTCTTCTGGACAGCCATGCAATGTCTATAAAAAGCTCAGCGAGGTCTCAGACTTCTGCAGTGGCAGGATGCATAAAGAACAGAAATACTGATGCACTGGGAAATTATTCTCACTTTAACTAGTACAAGAGAGGAGAAGATGTGTCCCAGTGACCTTTCCAGTCCCTGGACTCCAACTTGGATCATGCTCAGAGTTATTCCTGTCACTCCATAACCATGGGAACTTCCCACGTATTACAGAAGGCTTTGGGGCTATTCTTCACTTCCCCATCCCTGTCAGTTGATTACCCCTGCCAGATCCAACATGATCTTTCGGAGCACGTGAGACCACTCCCCAGCATTTGCGGCCTCCTGATTGTGTCTCCTTATGACAGCTTTCCCATGCTTTCTACTGCTCAATTTGCCCAACAGGATTTCAACCAGTACTACATTTGATTAAATAACATTATTTCACCTACATTCTAAAGTTAGAGTCTCACTGAGAATAGAATAGAGGAATAGATTTCTTGATACACACTGGCCCAGACAAGTCTTAATAAAACAACAGAAAGTATTTGTAACTCTTCTGACTACTTTTTGCATTCACTGGCAAAAATAAAAGTATGTTCTTTCATTTTAAACCTTACCACCACCACTCTTTAATCTTGTTCACTGTTTATGTAATTGAGTTCTTATCTTGATGCCCAACACCAAAGCATCTGATGTCTCACAAGGATTAAATTAACAATAATAAATCTCTCATCTTTCCCATCAGGTAGAAGTTAGAACTTGGTTAGGAATAATTTAAGCCATTGTTACTCTTGCATTCCCCTCAGGCAGCAAACAACTCTTGTTGACTGAAACATTAGTAAACAGGAACATGATGAAACAAATCATCAAAGTGAAAGAACCTGGGTGTGAAACATGAAGCATTTATAGAAATGGATTAGTCATATCTTGGAAATACATCAAGAATTTGGGGAGAGGGGCAGAAACCTAGAAAGGCCAAGAGGTAGTCAGATCTAGCTATAAATAACTTCCCTGAAGACAGCTGACTAATATATAGTGCATAAGTTGAAACTTCTCTGTTTGTTTGAACCCTGAGAACCCTGTATGGGTTTTTCCTGGTCAAATGTCTTGGTGATGGAGGAAGATATAAGTGACAGCAGTTATCCTCCAGTTACCACACACCCTCCTGCAATTTTCCACCAGGGCTGGTGTAGCAATGGCTAAGTAAAGTGACCTGTTCCTTCACTTCAGGGAAACACATAGGTGGTTCTTTCTTTCCTCACATTTCGGTATCGCCTCATCACTATTTTCTTCACTGATGCAAATAAGTACTTCCTTGTATATATGTGAAAATTGCATTCTAAAACTTGTTAGAAGGAATGTTTTAAGCAGTTTTTAAAAGCATACTATCTAATTACTTTACCAGTACTTTACCAGTATACCTCTGGGTGGTGGGGGTTCAAATGTCTCATCACTGCAATTCATTCTTCTGCAGATACTACCTTTCTTTTAACTTGTCTCTATTATAAACAGTAAACATTAGAACTGGGCACCAGCATAAAAGTATTTCATAGCATTAATTCATCTCTCACATCCTGGTACTAAGGGTGAACTCTAATTGATACATCAAATTATTCAAAACTCCTGTTATAAGTTTTGTCTTCTGCTGTAGCACAGGTTACCTGGGACCAGTCTTCTGATTTCTGCCTCACTTCACAACTGAACTAAGACGGAATTCAAATTAAATGCTGAATGAGTTTCATTCCAGCTATGTAGGACACATCTCTGCTTCCTAAGACCAGAACATCTCAAGATACATTCCTCTGCTACAGAGGATGCATATTTATTCATGCAGGAAAAATCATGACCCAGAAGACATAGTTTTAATGGGATGGGGATGAAGGTTGTATGTAATTGCCTGCTGAAGTGAGAATACTCTGAGTTCAGTGCACAGCAGGATCAATGCAAAACCTCTTTTTCACACAAACTCTCTTATCACTTCGGTAGTGACTTCTTTCCTTGACTCTTGTACTTACACGTATCAGTATAAAGAAGCTCACTAATGCCCATTTCTTACTGGAAGAGAAAGAGGAGAACACAAAATTTGATATTTTTACAGCTGATCCACATTTCCAGCTAAAAAATTCCCAAAGTATTCATTTACAGTGGCGTTTTCTCCAAATAAAAGTATCAGTGTCTGACTTTTTTCCATAAGAAATTATGAAATGACATTTTTCTGTTTGAACTACAGTTTTGTCATGAAATCTCATTTGAGCATTTCTGAACAGCAACCCACAGGAGTTCCAGCATAGCAAAAGCAATGAAGCGATCTTTGAAAAAAAGATGTTGTTTTGGACAGTGAACAGGCTCTTCAACAACATCAATTACAAATTAGCATTCATCACAAGACTGGAACTTTGTTATTGCTATTTCAAGGGATAGTATCAGTATTAGAAAAATATCAGATTAATTTGCATAAAGTAGGCTAATTCAATGGGTTGCTCCAGAAGGAATATGATAAGGCACAAGCAGGTTTTGACTACTGATTAACTAAGTTAACATGACATATTGTGTGTGCATGTTGGATGGGGATATTACTCTTTATGAGGTATTATGAATGTGTCATATCTGCAGTAGTAGTTACTCATCTCTGCTTGCAGACAGCCTGAAAGTACTTGCTGTTAGGTGTATGGATCGATTTAGTCAGCACACCCTAATGCATTATGAGGAAAACATTGTCATACAGTGTGCTGGTGACTCAAATATTGCAGTTCAGTGAATGAATTCTGATTTATTTATTTTTTAGTCATCTTCTGTTCCCTTGTGTTACAGTAACTTCAACTTCTCAAAAAACTGGAGCATGAGCTGGAAAACTGTTTGCATGATGTGGCTAGTATTAGCCCTGCATCACAGTTCTGAGTTTCTCTCCAATGCTTTTTGTGTAAAATTCACAGAATAAATGGATTTAGCAGCAATCTGAGCCTACAACATCACATTCATTAGTATTTTCTGTTTTTTATCCCACAAAAGTCAAGCACTGTCATCTGGATGCTGCTCTTTATGTATCAGTCTGCAGTCACTGAACTGAACTGAAATGCTGGCAACCCTTTGCCACATAATGCACTTGGAAGGGTAGAAGGCAAGAACTACACCTCTTGCCTCACATCATCGTCAGTCTTATTCTCCAATCAGAGACAAATCACAGCGCTCACAATTTTAAGAATACTTTTCATTTCCACTGACAATATAGAGAAACATCACAGAATCAGATTGGTAGAATTTTTGTTTCTATTTCCTGTGGTAGGAGAACACCCACATTTCTATGTGGTTTCAAAACTACTGAAAAATTTTGTATAAAATAATTCTAAACAAAGTCAAGGCCATGACCCTATGGATCCTAACAGATGTTTTCTTTTTCTTCCTAAGAGCCATATGTGAATAAAAAAATGCCGGTCCTTACAAAGACTGGTAGCTAAGAGCAAATTAGCAGTCTTGAAGTTTTAAGACCCTCAAAATCATACCTGCAGATAAAGAATTTGAGACATCAGCTAGAAATGCAATTCTTCCACTTCTGCAGAGAGCTCCTACAAATTAGTTTGGCTTCAGGAAAAGCACTTTCCTTCTTCTTGCTGAAGCAAGCTAAGGCTAGAAACTGAGATGCCCCTGTTCTGGAGCAGCATTCCAGGAGTAGGCATTCCAACACCTTGGAGTCCTTGGCCTCAGTGCCACCTGCAAATAGGTTTATCAGCAGCCTCTCTTGTTAGTTTGAAATTTATAAGATATTTTTGCAATGGATCTTGATGAGATTTCACCTGTGATTCATATGCTTTTCTGAAACAGTTTTGAGTTTCAATGAGTTTTTTTCTTTTTTTTTTAACAAAGCTCATATTCTCTGGTTTTTTCCTAAACAGTTTATCTCCTCGTTTTCCTGCCTATCTACAGAGATGAGGGTTAACTGAAGACTTAGATAAAGGCATTTTTAAATTTTATCTCAGTATTTTCTTGCTGTTCAGTTTCTCTGTTTGGGTCTATTTTACCTAGTATTTTTCCTAAGCATGAAGTATGGATTAGGACTCCTTAGTGTTCACAGCTGGACAATTTACACTGCAGTCTAGAGCATCATTTTTACTAAATCTTTTTAAATAGGAAAACTGCTACTATAGCTAATTGAAGATGGCAAGTAATTTCTATCAAAGGGCGAGCTCTGTTGATAGTTCATAAGGCCATTTTAGAGGGTACGACCTTGCCTTTATATTTAGTAGAAAAGCTCTGGATTTTGGCAGACTTCCAAAAATATTTAGGACTTATGGAATACTTACACCGGCTGAAAATGACCTCATAAACCCCAGTTTTGTTGTGGATGAATTGCAAAAGAAGTGTTCCAATTATATAAGTGGAAAGATATGACTGAAGAGGTTTTCTTGTAAATTTCATAATGCTTTTCAATACAAGCAAGATGCTGCCAAAAATGCTTACCTAATGTTCTAGTTCTCATGTACTCTACTACACTGGGGACTACTAAAGACCAGTAAAAATTAAAACAAAACCAATAAAACTCTGTTCTCAAAAGTTATCCCATTAAAATCAACAGCACTCATTTCCAACGATGTTCTATATTCGAAAATGTTTTAGAGAGATTGTGTTAAAATATCAAAGCAGAAGTAAATTATTAGTAAATAAAAAGCCTCAATATGCCTTCAGTATTCCACAAGATTACCTGAGTTTTAAGATGTAGCCTTCCATTTTGCTTATGGGGTAAATTATTTCCAAGGATGTAGTATGTAGAGGGACACCCATAGATCCACAAAAGAAAAAAATCAGAGAAGAAAAATAAATACTTCCTTGCAAAAATAAGGGAGTTATCACGTTTAATTTTTAAGCACAGATCTTAGTTAATATTTATTGATGTTTTGTTCCTTGTATAGGAGGTTTCTTTGCCTGGTTATTTCTCATCATTCTCTTTTCCTAGATGAATTTGATTGAAATACTAACTGTAAATGCTTGGAAGGTAATATGTACTATCCAGGTTTGGAATTAATAAGAAAACCCATGAAATTTAACATTTGTATCTGTTGTGAAATGAATAGAAGAGGTAATCTACAGATATTAGAGCTTACAGAAGACTCATGAAACTAATTTCATTCCCAACTAGAAAAGCTGGTGGCTTGATGGAAGGGTAGGACAGAAGTCATCTCCAGCTTAGTGACCCAGCTAGCTTCTTTTACTTCCTTACTTGCTCTTTATCTACTCAAACACCACATCATAGCAGGATTGTATGAGCAGCAGAGAAACCCTGGAACTACAAAGAAAATACTCTTCAAGCATACACATTTTCTTAATATCAGCAGACTAGAATTTCTGGAAGTGAAAGAGAAGCATTACATGGGAAATACTGAATTATTACTATATCAAACTTAACCTTGTCTTCTTTTGTCTCAAATGATGCAACACTACCTGTCTGTCTGGTATCTCATGTTAACAGATTAAGAAGTGTACTACTGATGCCAGTCCAAAGATTCAGCGTATCCACCCAGGGAGACATGACTAGAGTTATGCTGCACAGTACCTACTGCATCACATCCCACACTGAGCCTTAGGGGCTTTTCTAACAGGTGGTTAGGAAGCTGTGGTTGGACTTGCAGACCCACAAGGTATCTTGTAGATGAACATGGGGTGGCAATGGCTTCTTTGAACTCTAGGTGCCTTCTGTACAAATGGCAAGTAACTCTGCACACTCTTACAGACTCTTATCTCATCATATGACTTAATCCTTTCTTCCTTATTCCCAGATTAGCTTCAGTGATCCAAAAGATTGCTGTTTCTTGCTCTCATTACATGTTAAAATACATGGTCCGGTAGAGCAGTCCATGCTCCAAATTACAGCTTTTATTCTGAATTTCTGTATCAAGTTTGGCCACTGTGTAACAGTTTGGGCACGCAGGTACCCAAGATATACGTCCAGAATCATGCTTCATTTTACAATAAATCTGTAATTCCTGGTGTATGCATTTAGTATGAGAACCTTTGGTATTTCTTACAGATTTTACAGCTGTTCAAAGAATCCAAGCAATTTTGTAACTGCTTAGAGATTTCTGAATTAGTAGGAGTAACACAACAGGGCTTGTACAGCCACTTGGCTTACAAAGTACATCACCATCCTTCAGGAGGGAGAACAAGTTCTTAAAAAGGTGAGTTGTTTTCTCCCTGGTAAGTATTTACTGAAAACAATCAATTTGTAAAACTGTACCAAACTGGCTGGCAGGGACTTTCCTCTCCCTGTACTGAGTGCTGACTGATAGGATATGAATCATAAAAGTTAAAGACAGAAAAGATCTATTAGCTCATCTGTTCTTCTCCTTCCAGGACAGACTTATTCTCTGTCATATATCTGGCACTGCTTTCAAGTTCTTTTATGAAAGATCTTCACACAGCCTCCCACCATATCTTTGGCATTCAACATACGTAATGGATATCAAATTAGAAAACATTTGCTTGTGTATAACTTTTGCCTAATTTCATGGCATTGCTTCCACTGCACGCCTGGCAACTTCTCAGTATGTTTGTCTTTTTCCACTCGCTTTCAATCCTGCCACATCATTCTTGTGTCAAGTGCAACAACAAAAAACCATATTTGCAAAACTGGCAGTTTTTAGCATCAACAGTTTTCAAAGCAGCTCTGAACAATACTCCGGCTGCTGATGTGAATGGAGAACAGCTATTAGAAGGAAAGGCAGAATTACACTAAAGTATAGGAATAGACCTGCTAGTGGAGGCACAAGTGAACCATTAATGAGGAACAACAGGCCTTCCTGCATGTAGCTACCTCTCATGCAGTCTGTTCATGAAATGCTAAGCAGCAGCTAACTGTAATACAAACTGAAAGACTTCTCTGCCGGGGCAATTCTAATGAGTTCTTAACATGTCATATTCATCACTGGGCATTTGTATATGGTGGTTACAAGATCGTAAGTAGCTTCCAAACATAGCCTTTCTGTATAAAGGACATTCTATTATTATTTCTACTTATTCTTCAGACTGAATTTGAAGGTCCTGCATTAATACCTCATTTCAGAGCATGACGGTTGCTTAAAATGCTCAAAGCCTGGGTTACATGACTAGAATTTTGAGGTTGTGTGCTTGTATTCACTACCTCCCTTCCTTCACTCCATTTCTTCCACTACAAAGGTGACAGTATCAGAGAAATTACATTTGTGACAGTTGTCATCTGCTCTGAGGTGATTCAGCTTTGACTTAACTGATATGTTAAGATGTCTTTATCTGGACAATAACTGTCCTACCTGACACATAGGAATGTAAGAAAAGAAAAAACAAACCAAGCCTAATTACTCCAGGAGCTAGTTCCTAGATTACATGGTAACCTCGAGGAGAGCCTCAGAATGTTAGCTCTTCATCTTCTGATAGTGCCAGATCACAGCCTACCCACTAGTGCCAGGCAGCAGTCGGAGCATGAGTAATACCGCTTGTTTTGTTTCGAAGAAGGGTCATTTTAGTTCACCTACTTTTGGGCTTGCTTGTTCCATAAAATATACTTCCTAGGGCTCTGTTCCTCCTGTTTGTGATTTTCTTGAATCAGTTTCTTCTACTGTCTTTGAAATATATGCAATCTATCATCACTGCTGAATGTCTGTCAATGCAGCAGTCATCACCAATACTGAGCAGTGTCAAGAAATTAGGTTTCATGAAGGGTTTTCACTTTTTTACACCTCAGTAATCAGTAATTTAAAATTTCCATTTTTTTTCTTTTTTTTTTCCAGGAAGAAAATTTTAACACCTGTGAAGAAAAGGGACATCTTGGTACAGTGCAAATACCTTAAAATCATCTCTTATTAATGTAAAATTTTCAGCTGTTATATTGCACTACATTGAAGACATACTGTAGACATAGCTAATAATTGGAATGAAACTCATTTCAATCTTTTAAACACAGTACATTTTCAGCCTAAATAGCAAGTGGGAAATGTGTATATGATTCTAATATTTTCTGTTGCATTTTTAAAGAAGTTCCATTCAGTAAAACAGGCTTCATTTCTACAGAATTCTGATATACTTTTGCTGTGCCTTTTCAAACATAAGTCTTGCCAGAAAAAAATAGTCTTGCACATTTATTTTTGTTTCATTCAGTCTCAGTAAATGTCAGTCCAGAAGCACAGCAAGTATCTTCACATTTTGTTCCTTTAATTTCTAACAAAGTACACCATATATGTACAGTGGAGTTACCCGGGGAAACTCCATCATATTCTAAATATCAGTATTTTCCAATTGCATTTAGAAGATTCAGCACATGCATAAGCCTCTTGTGCACACCTCCTCAAAATAAATTTTACTCAAGAGAGAGCTTCCTGGTGCTGTGCACCAGTTAAAAAGCTGGAAAAAGTTGTGGAGCAAGAAGGAAAGTTTTCTAATCAGCTCTGAATGGAAGAGGGATGCTCTGCTGCCACTTAAAAGACACCTGTGCAAAACTGCCTGTAATATTGTACTACATTATAGAGATTTCTCATGGTTTTAAGTATTAAGCAATGTTTATGTTTTAATAATAGTTCCCCAAGGGACTGTGACAACTACTAGCGTTGACAAAAGAACTGCACTGTCAGCTGTAAGAAAAGCTCAGCATTAGCACAGAGCCAGCCAGCTCTGATGTGGTAGGGTGGACCCAGCTTCTAGTTCTTTCTACAAAGAGTACTTTTTTAAAATGACATATTCCTGAGAGCAGAGTATAACAGCCTCAGAGAAGAAAACTTACCTAAGAGGTGGGGTACTTGTTGGTTTGGTTTGGGCATGGGTTTTTTTTGTTCATGTTTTAGTTCAAGGAAGGACAGTAAAATGACAATAACTGTCCTATCTGACACATAGGAAAGTAAGAAAAGATGTGTCCTACCTGACACATAGGAATGGAAGAAAAGAAAAAACAAGCCAAGCCTAATTACTCCAGGAGCTAGTTCCTAGATTACATGGTAACCTCGAGAAGAGCCTCAGAATGTTAGCTCTTCATCTTCTGATAGTGCCAGATCAAGCCCTGAATGGAAGTAGCAGAGCATCCCTCTTCCATTCACAGCCCTGTCAAAGGACAGGACTTTTGAAAATGTGTTCAGAGTTAAATAAATAAATACTTTCAGGATTAGGGCTGACATCGAATATGTCAGATATGTCTGATTTTTAGGCGATGTATTTCTCTTTCCTTCTTGAGCAGAGCTACTCATTACTGCAAGATCCTAATTGTTACACGTGCTCTCATTTCCCCAAGGAACCTCAGAAGAAAGATACATGCAGTCTGTATGTTGTGCAAAATTTAATAACAAGGCAACAACATATAACCCCGCCTACATAGCTTTGTGTGAAGATATTGTAGAGAGAAGATATTTAGCTTGATCCTCCATGCTCTGCCATTACAGTCTGCACACATACCCTACACACATGTAACAGCTGCATTACATTTTAATATTTCTATTTGTATTCTGGTAACGACAACAGTATGCTTGGCATTCTCTCACTGCAAACAAAGACAAGACATTTCTAACAGACACATACATGCGCACACACATAGTCTTTCATACAGTTTAGGAAAGGATTGAAACTGCAGCCTAATGTCATGTACGGCAAGCGACTAAGTAGCAGTGAACTGTAAGACAAAACATAATTCTGTCCTGCAATAGACAGTGTGGCTTGTCCTTATTAAATTTTGGATTCCACTAAAAACGTGGGGAAGACAATGAAATAAAGACAGAAAACTGCAAGCAGAAGAATGGAGCTTTTAATCCTAGTTTGAACTCACATCAGCACCTCAGCATTGGCTCTATTAGTGTTCAGAATGGCAGCCTTGTTTTACTCTCAGGCGCTTAAATTATCAGAGCTGCTGTAGGAAAAGAATTCTGACATTTGCACTGCAACAATGAAGCAGTGAGATAAATGTCCTTCATTACCCAGCCATTTGCCAACAAACTTTCTGAATTGGTGTTGAGGGAAATGGCAGTCCCGTGATGGCGTTCAGCAGGCTTTGTTGCCTGGCCTCCATGCCCTTACAACTTTGTGACTCTGGCCTTTAGCATTGCATGGCTGCACACAAATCTTGCCTGCCCATAGTCAGGCCATAAACTGGAACAAAACAAGAAAGACATTGCAAATTTTATTTGACATAATTAGATTTTGAATGGTAGATGATTCAAAGTATTTTTGTATTTTTTTCCTTACCACTGTGGTAATGTTGTTAGACTTCACTACCAGCTTACAGCTGGAGTGTCAGTGCAAAAAACAAAAAAAATAAAGAGTACTGCCAGACTGTTGAATGTTAGTTCTAGTGTCATTCTGGCTTTTGGATCATGTCTATCAAGTCAACACCTCTCTAAAAGTTGGTCTAAAGCTCTTGCAGTGAAGAAATATAGCTCATGTTTCAGTGACGTCAACTGAAGTCAGATCAGTGTACAGAAAAATTTGGAGCTTGTTTGCGGTCAGGTTGTGTGAAGATGTTTAGGTGTACCATCTAAGCAAGCAAAAATCCCAATGGCTTTCATTTTACAGTGAGTTAATGCTTTCAGACAAGGAAGGTTTCCTCTGATGGCTTCATTTGTTTGTAATGCTGCTGACCTCCATTCACTGTGGCATTCTTCTGGGAGACCATGGATGTGGGCAAGGAAGTAACCAAGGACTGCAGTTCATTACCACCATGCATCACACTGAGAAATCCTCAGCTCTCTCATCTTATAATCTTACTATTTGGAACAGCCAGCATCCATGAATAGCCATGACCACTACAGAGGCAACATGTGTTTCAGTCTGATACTTAGACACACAACACACACTGCATGTGTATTTGTGTATTTGTATATGATGCTGATCCCTGCAAGCTGGCTGCAGTCCAAGCATTGTGCTAGCCAACATCTATGACAGTGGTTTTACTGGCCAGTCACATTCCTCTGTCTCATATGGAGCTGCTCAGGAATGAGAACAAGAAAAAGGGCAAGAAAGAGGAGAAGCAAGAACAATGCTTAGAATAGCTTTCTTTAGTGTACTTTTGTTATGGGAGTGATAGAGGCACTGTCAGTGAGAAGCACTTAGTGCTGCAGAAACAAAGTCATGGCTGTGTAAAATGGAGACCCATGTACTTCAGCAAGAGAAACATATACACAGGAGACCTCCTTCAAGTACCCAGAGTACCTGGAAGTTCATGATGCTGAGTTGCTGCCTGCAAACACAAACCAACACAGAGCTGACAGCCCCACAAGCAGAGCTGCTGTGATGAATGTTGACACAACTCCTAAATACAGATATTGTCAGTGACTCACCTTTCACAGTCTTCACTGATTATTTGGACATCACAGTCTGTTTTTTTTTTTGTTTCTTTTTTAATCTTTTTCTTTTTTTTAATCTTCTGAGTCTTTTCTCTTTTACCATAGTTGACGAAGACTTTTGCATACACCAGGAACAGTGCAAAGCTGTTGCCCACTAAAAGCAGAACATGGCTTTAGGAAACAGTGATCCCCGGTGTTCAGTATCAACTTCAGAATCCAATTTTGATGCAATCATATTTGGCTGCAGTATTGTCCACAGCAGCATAGGAAGCACAGCAGAGAGACAAAGCTATCAATTTTCCAGGCAGTCTGAGAGTACTAAGAGATGCCACCACCTACAGGAGAATTGCCAGGGACACAGTATCAGGCATGTCTCCTTCATGAAAGAGGCCCGTCTATAGTACGTAGGCTTTGATTAATGTATTCGATCACCTGTCCTAAGTAAGGGGATGTGGTAGAATTAGCCAAGACCCATGCACTCCTGGGATCACTTCTTTGCTGCAGCTGCATGCCTTATTGAGGGCGCTGTGGTATAAAAATGCACTTATTGACAAGAAGGTAGTAAGCATACCACTACTGTGGCCCACAGCTTAAATAAACATTGGCTGTTTTTGTAAGGAGTACCATCTCAAATGTTTTGTAAAAATGTGTTTGTTTGTTTTTTTAATAGAAGGAGAGATGGGTCTTTTGCTAGCAGCATTTTGTTCAGTGGTCAAAAGGAGAAAATCGGACTCCATTTAAACAGTCTCTCTCTCTTGCCTAAACTGCAACATGCTGTGCAAACAGTGGGAGATTGACCTCCAGAACCACAGACATCTCAGCCTGGAAACTTTAAGTTAGACTCACAGTCACTCACTGCCTCTTCCAGCCCTCTTGAGAAACCCAGAGGCTGAAGTAGTTCAGCATCAGCTCTATGTTCAGAGGAATCAAAGCAACTCAGCTTCTGTGGGTCACTGATTTCACTATGGAAGAAACCACCAGCACCAGTTAAGACACTTTAAGCTATATTCCTTGGAGGAGACACAATCATTCAAAGAACTGTAGAACTGTAGAATCACAGAACTGTGGGATGGAAGGGACCTTAAAGACCATCCAGTTCAAACCCCACTGCAGTAGTCTAAGATCTAGATCACAGAGTCAGGATTTGGAAGGTAAAACACCAAGGACATTTGCTCTGCAGTAAATACATGATCTGAGTTACACTTGCCTCAACTCAGAATGGTATGCTGTCCACACAGGCTGTCCACACTGTATGCATCTAGATGGGATATCAAAGACATTTCTCATAAATATTGTGCATTATACATAAAACTATGAGTTTGTGTGTACTGATGTAGTACCAGTTCCCATCAAGGGTCATACATAATACATAAGAAGAAAAATATACACTTTGAAAAAAAAGAAAAAAAAAAAGAAAACCACCAAAACAGTGACAGAAAAAACACCTTCCTTCTTTTTCCCAACTATTACTGGAACTTATTTGTCATAGATTGTTACTGGCAGCTGTTCCTCAAACATGGGCTTTTCAGAGTTTGTTGCTGATAGAATTTCATGCAGTCCCATACTGTACCTAGTATAGACAGTCAGACACCAAAGATAAAGAGGTAGAAAAAAAGCAACAAGAAAGCACACTTTATCAGTTTACACACTTTGTTTGTTTACACCTTCTCCTGTAACTACTTTCCAGTTCTGGGATTACAGCAGTTTTCCTTCTTCAGCAATTCTTTGGTTTTGCCTTGTTGCCCTGCTGCTTTTAGATTATCCCCTTAACCTAATCCTCTTTCCTTTTCACTGTGTTCACACAGGTTACCAAAAATTTGTTAGCAGATGTTGTGCAGTGTTTAGCAGCAGTCTTCCTAGAAAGCTTTAATGTCCTTTTAATGTAGATTTTCTATAAACAGATAATAACATCATAATAACAACAGCAAAACTAAACACAAAACCCAGTAACTGTTAGTTATGGTTAAACTAAGGTAATGTGCATTCACGCAGATTCTATCCTGGTTGTGGGCTGTGGGTTGCGGGTTGCATCAAAAGAAGCGTGACCAGCAGGTCAAGAGAGGTGATTCTGCCCCTCTATTCTTCTCTGTTGAGATTCCACCTGGAGTACTGCGTCCCATTCTGGGGCCCTCAACACAAAAAGGACATGGAGCTATTGGAGTGGTCCAGAGGAGGGCCACAAGACTAATAATAAGAGGGCTGGATCACTTCCACAATGAGGACAGGCTCAGAGAGTTGGGGCTCTTCAGCCTGGAAAAGACAAAGTTCTGATGGGACCTTATAGCAGCCTTCCAGAACCTGCAGGGGCCTACAGGAAAGCTCGGGAGGGACTTTTTATAAGGGCATGTAGCAATGGAACAAGGGGAAATGGCTTCAAAATGGAAAAATGTACGTTTAGACTAGATACTGGGACGAAATTCTTTACTGTGAGAGTTGGTGAGACAATGGAACAGACTGCCCAGAGAGGCTGTGGATGCCCCCTCCCTGGAAGGATTCAAAGCCAGGCTGGATGGGGCTTTGAGCAACCTGGTCTAGTGGGAGGTGTCCCTGCCTACTGCAGGGGGGTTTGGAGTTTAAAGATCCCTTCCAACCCAAACCATTCCAGGATTGTATGATTCTATACCAATGCTTGAATTCTACCAAATAAATAGAAAACATATACAGAAGTCACCAGGTATAATCCTAGAACAAAACGATGGGTAGCTGAGCTGCTCTCAAGTACCTCACTGTAGATAGCTCAAAGGCTTGTTATGTACTGGCTGTGGGTGACTGACATTTGTACTAAGGATTTTATCTAGAAATTTATAGGTCAACCAACACGGGTATAATTATCTCCAGAGAGTTAAAACTGCATAGATTTTTACATGAATACTCTCTTTCCTAAGACTGCTCACATGGGAATTTATTCAAGCATAACTACTGCACTATAATGAGAGCAATATAGTTCTACTGGTATAAATTCTAATCTAGAAAGTCCTATCAAAACTGCTACAAGAAACAATACTTATTCACCTTGATTTGTTTTGCCACATTCCTCCACTTCCATTTTTGTATACAGGAAAAGGAAAATGCATGCATTATCTGGATAGTGCAGAAGAGACTTTTTTTTACGTTCTCTGGTATAGTATATCTTTCTGTGTCAATAGTAATCGCTATAAAACTTCATATCAGTCATATGGTAGCACAATGTGTCTCTGAAGCCAGAAAATCAAAATTCAATAGAGTTTGTTGTTGTTGTTTTTGAACCCCTCAAAAGGCTTGACAGAAATCAGTGAGCTACAACTAAGGGGAAAAATGGCAAATTTCCCACTCGCACTAATTAAATATAATCACAGATGACAAGTAACTGTTCCCCTGAGGGGCTTACCAAATCTGTTTGAAAGCATTTAATCTTATTCAAGATTAAACCAAAGTACAAGCAGTTCCAAAAGGCATCAGAGATAACACAGTCACTACTGGGATATTAAACTATAACATCAACTCTCTGACATGAATCAATTGATTTCTTATCTGTCTAGTTCTCATTGTGATGATAACTCCTGTTCATCCCAGTTCAGCACCATTCCTCTCTTCTGCCTGCATGCAATAATTTACTCCTTTCTCCACAGGCAGCAACAAACTGAGGAGGTGAAACAATGAACTTTTTCATGGAAAGAGAGAAGAAAATGAAGTGCCTTTCACTGAAAGTCTTTTGCTCTTAGTTTCTTTTCCTAAGACGATGGCTGCCTACGCATTTTCAGAGAAAGCTGTAGCAGCGATTATTAAAGTTGTAATGGTCAAAGAAGATATCCTTTTCATAGAGAAGTTCTTATCTACACAATTTCAACATTGAAAGAGCTAGACTTAGATCAGTTGTAGGCTGGTACTCATTTATAAGTACCAGAGAATTTCTGCAGGTAAATGTAGAGATTTGACTCCATCTCTTCATGCGTGGTAGCAGGCCTCCACACTGCAAGTTTCTGCACAGGAAGGACAGTTGTCCAGGCCCCTGAGCTGCACTACTGATGCTGGCCATGCTCACACAGCTCCAGAATTCCACTGGCCTGGAACGGCGGGTGAAGCTAGTGTGATTCCCAAAGCCTGTTCTTCTGGCCACATAGTGACCTCCAGGCTTCGACTCCTGGTTCAGGCCCACTCCCCACTTGCACACACACATGAGAAAGCCAACACAGCCCCACTATATGTGCAACATGTGTTGTTAGGTAGATGGATGCACTGACCAGACACAGCACCACATCACCTTACATGGCATTAGGCTGGGCAGAGCTCTTCCTCTTACCTCAGAGCTGCCTGCTGGTCTGCACAGCTGGACCTATGCTAGTGATGTTGGTATCATAAATAACCCCCAGTCAAACTAGGTAAAACCATAAAGAAGAGACCTAGCCAAGTACTGAGCTTCCCCAATACTGCCAGGTGGTCTCTCCCTTTAGGAACCTACCTTATTAATTAGTAAAATCAATGGAGCTTGTGACTGGTAAAAGAATCTGCTCCCATGGAGCAATTTGTGACACTGGAGCTGTCTTTTTTTCTTTCAGTGGTGCATCAGGAGGTCAAATAATAATTTCCATAAGGATTCCTGGATTTTTTTTAATAGGATCCCAACAGAACTTTATGGTATTAATTAAAGCTGGTAGAACTGAAATCTGTATTCCATCCGCTCAACCCCAAAGATCTTTCTTTCATGAAATTTTGATTTAAAAAAAATGTTCTTATTGTTCCTCTGAGTCTTTAAATATGCCTGCCCTTCTTCAAGAAGACAGTCTTAAGCTGTCTCCAGGGCTTTGTTTAAATATTATTTTCTCCTCCAACATATTCTTTTCATTAGAAAAATACTTTGTCATTTACTGCATGGTCTCTTCCTCTGAGAGGTTCAGCAGCTCTTGAAAAGTGGGAGTGCTTAGCTTCTCATAGGGAAAGCATCCCTTAGGGAGCACTGACAGGGAACTGGGAAAAGACTGAATGCAATTTCCATTCAACTGAAAAGCAGATGAATAGCTGCCCAGAGAACAAAGGCTGTATGAGCTGACAGTGAACTGACACTAATCCAGTATTATGAGCCTGGAACTTGAACTCCACTTGGAGCATCTTCACATTTGTTTCAACCTCTCCGGCTGGAAGAGGATAGGAGAGAGCCTTATATTGTATACCATTCAGGAAGAGAGGTCTATGGCCCAGGCTGATTTACATATTTCTTGGTTTACTGCTTAGCATTTTAGGAAACTTAAGTCACCTGAGCTGCTACACCTATCAGTTACTCTCTTAGCTCAAATATGTGAGAAGAGTGTTATAACTCCTTATCGCTCTCTAGAACTGATATGAAAGGTGGTCAGCAGAGCTCATAACAGTATGATTTCTTCAGCTAAAACAGTGACTTCCATTAAGTTTTAAAAATTTAAGGAAATTACATCCCCACATTTCCTCCACACCACAAGCCAGATGCTAGATAAAAGTTAATAATACAGAGTGTGATGCTGAAAAGTTCACAGATGTCAGTGTTAAGGAATGCAAGATTTTGAGAAGAAACACATACAACAAGTAATTAAAGCCTTTAGTGTAATGCACAATCTCAAGGAGCCTGAACTAAGTCCGCCCCAGCAACCCTGACTTTTAAATGCCATGTTCACTACATTCAGGTTTCTTTCTCAGAGGTTTCTAGAGTTTGCTTGTGGCTGAATGGACAGCATCATTTCTTTAAAAGCCTGTTTTAAAAGACAATTTGAAAAACATGTTCCCAGAATAATCAAGCAAAATACTGTGATCACAGTGACCATGAGAAGGCACATCCATTAGCACTTGGTTTGGAATTTCAAAAAACAACACCACCTTCTTCCTCAAAACATGCGTCTGACTCTTAGCTCTTACACTGAAAATGTAATCTAGTTGCTGGTACTCTGGTACTTATTTAGCAGATCCCCACAATAATAACAATATCATGGAGGCTGGGAACTGAAAACATACAGCACAAAAATGAGAAAGTGATCATGAAACAAGAAATACTGCTGAAGCAGCATTGCTGAGCCAAGAGAAACCCTGCTGAAGATGATGCACTGATCATTTGCAGAAAAATGTGTTAAAAAAGGATGCTAATGTTCTCCAGTGAGTGATAAGCATTAGCAAATATACAGTTCCTGTCCATTTCCCCAACCAGTAAGAGTGAATTTATGTGTGGATTAATCATGTCCTGACCCCAGAATCAGAATAAACTGTAAGGTTTTATCACAGTTTTTCATTTCAATGATATAAATAGCAATGCTTGCTGAACATCCCAAGTACGTATATATACATATTAATATACTTTTAAAAATAAGGGTTGGCCTTTGGGGAGATATAGATGAAAAATGACAACATTAAAATCTGAAGTCTTAGACACTCCAAAATTTAATCTGGGTTAGTAATTTGCATTGCACATTGAACACACACTGACTCATAGTAATTACTGATCTACTTAGACATAATTTGCAAATAGGTTGCATATTAAAGATGAATTTTGCAGCTGATTTGTTCTCAGCACTTTAGAGACTTTGAGAAATGCATATTTTAATCATATAATGATTTCTAGTAAGATGGTCCACTGGATTATTTCTGCACCAGCTCCTGTGAGTTGCCAGATAACTCATATGCAGGGTGTGACCAAAAACCCAAACAGCCCTTTTGTCATCCTTGTTTCACCATGAAATACGCTGGCTTCTCCTGTTTTCCAACTACAGACTCTGATTCTTTGTTAACATGATGTAATTCAGAACATTTCTGAGCTCAAAATAGAAGAGACATTTTACATTCTGTAGTGAGAAGAAGAAATAGTTAGATACAGGAGAGGAGCTTGATGTCCAGACTGGAAAGCAGGGAGAGGGTAGCATGACAAAAGTTCCCAAAAAGCGTTACAGATGTGAGAGTACTAAGTTGTATCTTTTTTTTCCAAAATACCACAGCAGGTAAAAGGGAGACAAAACAAGCAACAAATTATACAAAGTCTACTGTCCACATTGTGAGAATTCATTTGAATTTTAGGGGAGGGACAGTGTCCAGACAGTGGCATCAGACCAGAAGTTGCCCAAAGGCAAAGAAACACAGCCAAGTGCCCTCTGCATATCCCTTCTCAGCACCTTTGAGCCTTACAAGCAGCCAGCAGCCCTTTAGTCTCATTTAACGAAAGCCATCGTTTGTGACCACAGCCTCTCCAAAGTCACCAGCCCACTGACTTGGCACAAGAATTACAAGCATGACTAATTTCAGAGAAACAACCACAATCTTTGCACAAAGGGTGATGGGAGCCTGAAGCATGGAAAGCCTTCCACCACATTTCTGCCCAAATACAAACATGAGAAAAGCCAGTGGCATAGAGACATGCACAGCCCTTGTCTGCTTTTGTTCACACAGCACACACCATCACCACCTGCAAGTTGGAGAAGGACTTGCACATTAAGACTGCTCCACCAGGCATCAGGCATAAAATGCTAATTCCTGGACATTTAAGTGCACTGAAGCTGTAAGAGAAAGCTGGAAACCAGTGGTAGACTTGACTGTAGGCTGGCTCTGTCTTCATAAAGGGAATGGTAAAGTAAATCAGTAGTTGATTTTCCATAAAAGTTTTCAAGCCATAAGCTGTAACATTTTCATGCAATATGGCTGATATTTAATTTCACTGTATTTCTGCTAAAGGCTGCAAAGTCACCATCAAGTTCAAGTATAGATCCTTCATACTAACATAAATGAAAGCCGACGCATTAAGTATCTGTGTAAAGTGGCAGACTTGAGATATCTGTACTGTGGGAGGGGGACCAGACTGGATTCATCAAGACCTCCTACTCCCAACTACTGCACTACAGAGAGAAAATGATAGAAGATGGTTAAAAAATGCTCAAGCTACCATACACAAGGGAAGCAAACTCCCTCGCAGGCCTTGGTCCACGTGAGGAGGCAGATGCCTGAGCCACATCTCTGCCTTCTCATGTTCCTATTTTCAGTAAGGATGTACAGGAGAGCCATCTTAGGAAACTTCCATATAGCATCAATACAAAGCCTCTGGTGCAATCCAGAACACAGAGGTTTCATTTGACCTGAGACATTTTCTTTACAGAGATATTGTTAGTATGATAATTGAAACTTTTCCCTACTTACTCTTATCCCTGTTTGTATATCTGATAACATACCAAGCACAACTGTATGCCTCTATTGGCGTCATCTTTATTACCTAACATCAGTTATACATCTGCTTTAGGACCATCATACAGATAATCTTGAATGAGATCACACAGCATTTGTGGGACAGCAGAGGGCTCAGGCTCAGCCAGTACAGGTTCATGAAAGGCAAGTCCTGCTTAACCTGCTTCAGCTCTTTCAATGATAAGTGATCTGTCTGATGGATAGGAAAAGGTGCTGATGTTGTCTATCTAGACTTCAGCAAAACCTTTGACACTGTCTTCCCCAGCACTCTTCAAGACCCATGACTTGGACGGGTACACTCTGTACTGGGTACAGGAAATGGTTGGAGGGCCAGGCACACTGAGTGGTGCTGAATGGAGTTATATCCAACTGGCATCCAATCGTGAGCAGTGTTCCACAGAGGTCTGTATTAAGGCCCATCCTGTTTAATATTGTTACTGATTACCTGGATAAGAGGATTGAGCCCATCCTCAGGAAGTTCACAGGCGACACCAAGTTGGGAAGAAGTGTTGATCTGCCTGAAGGTAGGAAGACCCTACAGAGAGATATAGACAGGCAGGATCAATGGGCTGAAGCCAACGGGATGAAGCACAACAAGACCAAGTGCCAGGTCCTGCACTTTTGCCACAACAATCCCAGGCAACACAATACACTTTGGACAGAGTGGCTGGAAGACTGTGCAGAGGAAAAGGTCTGGGAGTGATAGCTGTCAGCTGGCTGAACATGAGTCAGCAGTGTGTCCAGGTGACGATGGCCAATGGCATCCTGACTTGTTTCAGAAATAGAGTTGCCAGCAGGAGCAGGGAGGTGATCATCCTTCTGTACTTTGCTCTGATGAGGTTGCACCTCTTGTACTTGTTAATTTCAGGGCCCCTCACTACAAGAAAGACATCAAGGCCCTAGAGCGTGCCTGAAGGGCAGTGAAGCTGGTGAGGGATCTGGAACACAGGATGGGGAACAGCTGAAGAAACCAGGATTGCTTAGTCTGGAGAACGCTCAGGGAAGACCTCTACAACTCCCCTGAGGTTGTGGCAAGGTAGGGGTCCGCCTCTTCTCCCACATAACTATGAGCTGGACTCAAATTGTGCCAGGAGAGACTCAGGTTTGATATGAGGAAAAATTTCTTCTCTGCAAGAGTAGTAAGGTGCTAGAATGGGCTGCCCATGGAACCAGTTGCCTCTGGAGGCATTCAATAAATTTTTACATGCTGTACTAAGGGACATGGTTTAGTCAAGAAATATTGGTGGTAAGAGGATTGTTGGACTAGCTGATCTTGAAGGTCTTTTCCAACTTTAGTGATTCTATGATCTTTTTGAGACTAACAACCTGATGTATGTTTCTTTTGATTCTTTTAATGATTCTGCCAATTTCTTGCTCACACTCTTCTTGTTCCCCTATTGTTCTCCTTGGTTACAATTTCATCAATAATTGGCTTCAATACTGCTTTCATCATTACAGCTTTGATATTAATAAGTATGCTGGTCAGATAACTGAGCTATGCACTTAAGTCTCCAGTGAAGCACATCTTCAGACTAAATTCTGGATGTCAGCATATAGTCCCCATTTGTACCTGATAAGTTGCCCCAAGGAAGAAACAAGCCAAATACATTCTGTTAGCTGGCAAATGCAAATGTTTAATTAGTGGGTTTACTGGTAAGAGTCCCACTGCCTCCATGGCCTCAGCAGTACGCAGGGGCCTGGATCTTCTGTCTGATTTCTTGTGTCCCCATGCCAAATGGCAGCACTTCAACTTTTAATTTTGGTTTCGGTGAAAGACCGTGCTGTTCCACAAACATTAGGAAAGTACTTCTACTCTCTCTTAGTAGGTCCCCTACTAAGTGAGGGGGGTGTTCTGGTAACGGGGGATGCTGAGAAGGCGGAGATACTGAACACCTTCTTTGCTTCTGTCTTCAGTGAAAAAGCTCCCCCTCGGGAATCCCAGGCCAAGGTGGTTAGTGAGAAGGTCTGGGGAATGGAAGACTTCCCTTTAGTCAGGGAAGAGGTGGTCCGAGAGCGCCTAGGCAACACCAATGTTCATAAATCCATGGGACCCGATGGGGTGCATCCACGGGTGCTGAGGGAGCTGGCAGAGGTGATTGCTGAACCGCTCTCTATCATCTTTGAGAGGTCTTGGAGAATGGGGGAGGTGCCTGAAGACTGGAGGATAGCCAATGTCACTCCGGTCTTCAAAAAGGGCAAGAAGGAAGATCCAGGGAATTACAGGCCAGTCAGCCTCACCTCTGTCCCTGGAAAGGTGATGGAACAGCTTGTGCTGGATGCCATCTCCAGACAACTGGAAGAAAAGGAGGTTATCAGGAGTAGTCAGCACGGGTTCACCAGGGGGAGGTCGTGCTTGACCAACCTGGTAGCCTTCTATGATGTTGTCACTGGCTGGGTGGATGGGGGGAGAGCAGTGGATGTAGTCTACCTTGATTTCAGCAAGGCATTTGACACTGTCTCCCACGACATCCTTATAACGAAGCTGAGGAAGTGCGGGATAGATGAGTGGACAGTGAGGTGGGTTGAGAACTGGCTGACTGGCAGAGCACAGAGGGTTGTCATTGGCGGTGCAGAGTCTGGTTGGAGACCGGTAACCAGCGGTGTTCCCCAGGGGTCGGTGCTGGGACCGGTCCTGTTCAACATCTTCATCAATGACCTTGATGAGGGGGTAGTGGCCACCCTCAGCAAGTTTGCTGATGATACGAAGTTGGGAGGATTGGCTGACACGCCCGAAGGCTGTGCTGCCATTCAGCGAGACCTGGACAGGCTGGAGAGCTGGGCAGTAAGGAACCAGATGAGGTTTAACAAAAGCAAGTGTAGAGTCTTGCACCTAGGGAGGAATAATTCCATGCACCGGTACAGGTTGGGGGATGACCTGCTGGAGAGGAGCTATGTGGAGAGGGACCTGGGTGTCCTGGTGGACGACAGGTTGGCCATGAGCCAGCAGTGTGCCCTTGTGGCCAAAAAGGCCAATGGCATTCTGGGGTGCATTAAAAGGAGCGTGGCCAGCAGGTCGAGGGAGGTGATCCTCCCCCTCTACTCTGCCCTGGTAAGGCCTCATCTGGAGTACTGTGTCCAGTTCTGGGCTCCCCAGTACAAAAAAGACAGGGATATCTTGGAAAGAGTCCAGCGGAGAGCCACAAAGATGGTGAAGGGCCTGGAGCATCTCCCCTATGAGGAAAAGCTAAGTGATCTGGGTCTGTTTAGCCTTGAGAAGAGAAGACTGAGAGGGGACCTGATCCAGGTCTATAAATATCTAAGGTGTGGGGGGCAAAGTGGCGAGGCCAGACTGTTTTCAGCAGTGTGCGGAGACAGGACAAGGGGAAATGGCCAGAAGCTGGAGCATAGGAAGTTCCGCACCAGTGTGCGCAAGAACTTCTTTACGGTGAGGGTGACAGAGTACTGGAACAGGCTGCCCAGGGAGGTTGTGGAGTCTCCTTCTCTGGAGATATTCAAGACCCGCCTGGACGCCTACCTGTGCGACCTGGTGTAGGGATCCTGCTTTGGCAGGGGGGTTGGACTCGATGATCTCTGGAGGTCCCTTCCAACCCCTGTGATTCTGTGATTCTGTGATATCGTATCTCCATTCTCAGAGGGTATTCAAAGAAGATTAAGACTGCAAAGCGAACCTAAAGAAAGTGCAGAGTGTCAGTACTCATGTTAACATCTGCAAACTCATTACAGTGAAAACACCTCCGTCTAATAGAGCAAGGTTCCCCTTGCATAAAGCCTACTATATCATACTGCCAAATCACTTTTATTCCAGAAAAGTATCTCAGGCACTAGTATAATAAAAACCTACCCTTTTTCCCCTTACAAGTGAAAGAAGCTAAGCTGATGAAAACACAGTTATACAGACTTGGAGAGCCTGTAGCACAGTCAGTCTCAGATAGCAGCACCAAGACGTATCTGTAGCATAAATTTGCCCCACAGGTATAAAATCCCAAATTTGGTAGGAGGCCACTGAAAAGCAGGGCCTTCACACTAGCAGTTGTACAAATATTCCCCTATTGCTTGTATTACTTTCTGCAGACTACAGCAGTGAAAAATTTGAAAAAAATCCCAAGTATAAAGCTGCCAGTTGTAAAAAATTTAAAATTATATATATAATTTTAGATTATTAGTTGTACTTTTGCAGTAAGTTTCTTTTCAAGCTAACAAAATCAGATTTCATGGAAGTCATTTATCCTGATCTTTGTTTCATATTTTATGAGCTGTAGTAATTATTTTATTCAGGACGCAGCTCATAGGTGCGTCTTTAAGACTGCCTGTCTTTAAGTTCCAGTCACAAGAACAGAAAGAAATGTTTTAAATATTAAAAAACACTATTTGGTGTTACGTTCTACCGTGCATTTCCAACGTTTAAGTGATAAATCAAATGAAGTGGAAAGATCTTAGTGATATAACCCACTTTCTTCCACAAACTGCTTGAATAAGAGAGAAGGAATAGGGCTGAGATGATATTTAGTTACTTTCTGAAAGCCACAAATAAGAAACGTATCTGATCATTTGATCTCTTCCTATGGAAAAAAAAAAGTTAATCTCATACGCACCTTATTAGAATACATGGAAAAGAGAGCTTTCTTCAGTGTGTAAAAAAATCTTGCACAACTTAACAATGAGATACTTACAGTAGAGTGAAGGCCTTGTGAAAGAGCACTGCAAATGTACTAAAAATGCTGTCATAGTGACTTCGTGGACACAGAACTGGATGAACAATTAAGGACCTCAGTTCCCACAGGGCTGAGAATCCCAGTCCTGAAAGTTCTGTGAAATCACTGGTAAATTCCTCCATGGACATCTAGCTTTAAAATCTTTATTTAGAAACTTTAAGTCTTTAAAAAAAAAAAAAAAAACACAACAAAGTCATCTTAAAACCAAGTGATAACAGGAAAGTTATCAACAGTAGAAACCTCACAGAAGGAAAAATTAAAAAAATAAAATCATATGTGCTTGAAAGAAGTAAGTTGTGCCCAAGAACTTAAAGTCTAAGACAACAGAAATATAAGTAGCATATTCAGGATGCTTAGATTTTGTGCAGAAAGAGATAATTATAGCTTGAAGAATGTATACTTCCTTGAAGTTCTGGTAAGCAGTAAAATATTTTTATTAGATGGAAAAATCTGTATGACACAGCTTTATTAGTTTTATTAGTTTTATTTTTTGTTGAAAATTTTATTAAAAAAAAAAAAAACACAGGGAATTTCAGACCCCAGATGACAGAGTATGCAAGATTACTGATAGGTGAACTAAGCTGAAGTGCTTGGAAGGTATCAACAGTGCTCAGTGCAACAGTGCTCAAAATGTCTATTAGTACACCCAGACTGAATACCATCCCTCAGCAAAAATTCTCCCTACCTCTGCTGCTTTTAAGCTCTATTTCCCTTTTTTTTTTTTTTTTTAATTATTCCAGATCAGAATGTGAGGGAGCATGCAGC
Organism: Phasianus colchicus; assembly: GCF_987193195.1. NCBI lineage: Eukaryota > Metazoa > Chordata > Aves > Galliformes > Phasianidae > Phasianus > Phasianus colchicus. Next base: position 56,148,053 of record NC_143476.1, read on the forward strand.
ATTATCCAAAATGGAAGGATAATCTGGCAAATAAATCTGGGAAGACAGCTCTGTCTGTAGTGTGCGTTTCCTTCTGCATCATCATTGCCATATATACAAACCCAGTTAAATAGTGTTCTTATTCTTTTAGAATATTTGTTTATATCTGTATCAAAGACTACCAAAGGGAAAGGTATATATAGAAACTGATGCTGTCAAAGACCTCAGAAGGGTCAGGAACACTTGACAAATTTCATGGTGCAATGGTAACAGATAAATGAAGTCTGTAAGCTCATGGTACTTTGCAGTGTAATGACAGAAATGCCTTCTCTGCTTTGCCAATTGTGTATATTCACTGTGTTTCAATCTGCATCTGTGGCAGCAGCTGCAAGTCTTCCCCAAAAAATATCTTACCTCTGGAAATGAAACGTGAGTGACAAACTTACAATTTAATGAAAATTACTTGCATTTGTCTACACTTCCAGTACTGTCAAAGCAGAGTAAGTAAGCAAAGAGTTAAAAGACTTGCCAAAACAAGCAGACTGACACTTCTGAACAGCTCGTGACAGAAAGATCATCAGGCATGGTTTTAAATTCACAACTTAAGTAAACATCCTCTAAGGCTCTTTAGCAAGAAGAATGCTACATGCATAGAAAATGCATGCAAAAAAATTTGTTTGCAGAAGTCTGAACTGGCTACTACAAGAAACCAGAAGCCATGAAGATAGATTAATTCACATTCTGGTTTCAATTATCTGCTGCATAGCTATTAGAAATACTTAAGTAAATATTTTTGAAGGCTTTTATGAATTTTGTCTAGATTGCCTGCTAGGTGTCATACCCATGATGCCTTGAAGGAAACATTAAACTTATGTTCAAGGTGTAGCTTAGAATACCTTTGCCATATTATCCATTTATTTTTCTCAGTCAAAGTACACATCAACCAGGTAGCTTCTCTTGAAAGTTGTGTTTTAACCTCAGTGAGAGCTATAGCACAAATACCAGGAGAAAAAAAAAAAAGAAGAAGTGAAAGTGAATATAGGCATTACATTTAAATCTTATGTTACCAATTAATTAAATGCTATTAATGAATAACTATGTGGTTACAGGGTAGTGCCTTTTAAGTCACCTATAGAACTATACAAGGTACTACCATGCCATTTCACACAGCACACTGCATCTTACACATGCCACAAAAAGATTTTAAAGGTCAGAATAATAACCACAATCTTATGACAGTATTTATACTTTAAAATTAAAGAGTATGTGTACTTTTGTTAACACTGAGAAACTCTTCTTGTAGCACTTTCTGAAGGGAACAATCTTGACAATATGGGCCAAATCTTAATTTGATCTTAGCTCTCTCAGAAGAGCACACATAATATGGAAAATTAGGTTTGCAGAGAGAAGTTATATGTATACTGATCACTTTTCATCCAGTTTTTCAGGCAAATACTTATGGTTGTCATCTTTAGGCATCTGAGATCTGAGTCACAGCTCAAATAAAGGGATTTTAAATCCCCAATATTCAAATAGTCTACCCTCATTGCAAAAGGCTATAGAAATACCATAACAGAAGTTCAGCTCTAACTAAAGCATACTGTTTCTATTTAAATATATACGCTTCTAAAGCATCTCAATATTTGTTGTGTTTATTTAGTTTATTTTGAGAGCACACAAATACTGCTTTTAAATGATTCATTCTCCTTTGAAGTCAATTTTTGAAGTAGTGGACCTTTTCTTGCTTTATCACATTTAACAATAATTATTTACTTTGGTCTGTAGATTACATTCATTTTTGTTCACCCATATCTAGTTTTGAAGTCAAAATATCATAAATAATATATAATGCAAATAATGCTAGAAAAGATTATAATAATACAACTAACTCTTAGAACTGGATTCTATCAGTAGCTCATACCACAGAAGACGTATTTCAGCAGAAGGTTAGCATAACTCAAATCCTTTGAAAATTTCAATAAGAAGTACATTTTCAAAGACCAGTAATTCTGAATAATGAGTTGTATGATGAATAGCATTCTCAAGTTATCAGGACTCTTTTCAAAGACTATATTTCTCCTTTTATATAAGAGTTATGCCTTACAGACTTTTAAATGTTCCATCTTAGTCATAAAATAAATTTGGTTTCTATACATACAACACCTTGGAAACACATTAACTACAACTTTGCTAGATTGCACAGGTCTCCATATGGCAGTATAAGCTTTTTCCTGTCCCATTCATTGATCCAGTAATAGCTTCAAGGCAAAAGAAGTCTGAGAGCTTTTTTCTGTAAAGGATCTAAGCAGCTTAAAAGGGTACATTTATTTTATGCCTCTACCAATCCATACTCTTCCTTTCTCTGTGGAAATGTACCGTAACTGAATTTGACCCAATACTATGCTACTAACAAAGTTCCCACAGAACATCACATGACATCAGAAAGTATGTTCTGAGCAAACTCAATTATCCCTAAATTCTTTCCAGCACCAGAGAAAACAAAAATAGCAAGTCCCTGAAAAGTCCCATGAGGAGAGATTTAAAGTTTTTTAAAGTTTCTGAGGGTCCTATGATTCTTTGATTCTAAGACAGTCATAGATCACTACCAGTTATATCTCTACCAAATGTCTCAGAGGTGAGCAAATTATAACCCATATCCAAACTCATAAAATCAGAATCATTTGAGTTGGAAGGGACCTTTAAAGGTCATCCAGTCCAACTCCCCTTCAATGAACAGGGACACCCACATCTAAACCAGTTTGACCAGAGCCTGGTCCAGCCTGGCCTTGAGCATTTGCAGGAATGAGACTTCTACCACAACTCTAGGCAACCTGTTCCAGTGCTTCACTATCCTTACTGTAAAAAAAAAAATAAAAATAAAAATAAAACAAACAAACAAACAACAACAACAAAAAAAACACATCTTCCTTATACCCAGATTAAATCTCCCCTCTTTAAATTTGAAACCATTTATAGAATCCTAGAATCCTACAACAGTTTGGGTTGGAAATTATATTTAAGATGATCTAGTACCAAACTCTTGCTATAGGCAGGCACAGCACATACTGGATAAGGCTGCTCAAAGCCCCATCCAGCCTGGCCTTGAACACCTCCATGGTCCCTTTGTCCTATCACAACAGAACATGCTGAACAGTCTGTTCCCTTCTTTCTTATAGCCCCTCTTTAGAAACTAGCTTAAAAAAAAAAAATCAATTTGTGAAATGATAGAAAGATGGCCTGCCCCAAATGAAGGCCTTGCCTTATAAAAGGATCTTATTATCTCATACAGAAATGAGTAATTTCTGTGCCCTGATGAAACGATACTTCATATTAGATGATATATTCTCATATTGGTCAAGAAGGGCTACTTTGCTACTTCAACTCAATGAAGTGTATTACAAGGCAAATTCTCCACAGAGCTGGGTAGACCAGCAAGTTCTGTACAACTGCACAGGCACAGCTGAAAGAAGGTACCATTATGAGAACAAGGACACAAATATGCTGTATTAAACCTGAAAATAAACCCGTTTTCATAACGCAGTTTCTTCGCTCAACTAAAGCCTCCTATCTCATTATCTGTCACTATCCTACAGGAAAATCAGACACGACTGAACAGTATGAACAGTTTGTCTTTCTGTCCTACTAAGAAAGAAGTAAACAAAAAAATAGCAGCTAAAATTTTGGCTATAATTTGCTAACACCTCAGCATGACATCTCTAAAAGTGTCAGCATTGCCATAATTCCCCTCTCAGTCCAGCTTACAGCAATAGTACATAGAAGCACCTTCAACTGTGATGTAATATGAATTAAAACCAGAGATTTACTACATTTCAAATGCTAATGTTTTTTAATCACTGTTTACCAGTCATCATGCAGCTATTCCAAATCTCTACAGAAGTAACTAAGACCAGAATTATGTCCAAGACTATGAAAAATGGAAGAAGAAATACTTAATGGTTCTATACCTATCAAGCCAGCTGAGATGAAGGTCCATCATCTATGCTGATGAACATTTTAAAATGTAACATGCTCCTTTTTCATAGAAGTTATAGGCAGCCAAAACTGAAACACAAAATATGAAAGAGTGGGATACAAAACATGAAACAACTAGGTGTTTTGCTATTGGACAAGATCAGCAGAAAAGTCACAGACAACTAGTTAAACTAGTTTACTGAAGTTTAAAGCAATGAGATAATAATACAGCAAAAATAACACAGTTAGGCAATGCACTAACCATTACTAACCATACATGAGGATAGTAACAGTGATTAAGAAAGATACATCACCAATTGCCCTAATACCTTACCATCATCCAGATCTGCAGTTGCTGGGGAGCCCTCGTTGCAGCAAGAATTTGGAGAGCCTTTCCCAGCAACTCACATATACGCTTTGGGACACATGACTGGAAACTGAAGTAGAAAAATTACGACATAACTTTTGGTTTTTTTGTAAGGCAATAGCTTCTGATGAACACTTCTGGAAAGTTATAGTTTTGCGTTTTCATTAAAAATATATCTACTCATGTTACATTCTACAAATTGCATACTTTCTATATTTAAAACATGTAGGCTTTAAACAGACTGAAATACAAACAGCATATCCCCAGCTCATACTGCATACTCATATTTCTGCACATCTTAACTGCAAAGGCGAGCAAAAGAAGAATCAGGAAAAGGTTCAGAAGACACAGACAAGTGTCCATTCTGATCTGCTTAAAGTTGAACAATCAACAATTAGTATCACATGAGCACTGTTCATAACACACGTGAGTCTTGCTTAAAAAGCTCCAGCGTTAAGATATTCTTTCAGATAACTAGATACATATGAGAACTGAGTTGCTTCTTGACACGTAAGAGTTTAGTCTATGAACACCATGAAATTCTTTTCTTGCAGTGGACAAGACTTGATGGGACGGACATAGTTCAAATCAGGGGTATCCAAACATTTTGGTCATGTACCCCTATTAGAGAAAGACACAATATCTAACACACATCCTATATATGTATACTTATGAAGACATTTCTGAAGTTCTAACATTTTTCTCCTGCACCCTAAAAGCAACACAATTTGGAGACCACTTATTTTTAGATTATATGAGTGACATAAACACTAGAGGTGCTCTGGATGACACAGACACTTAGGCTTCTTCAGTGCTGTGCTGTAGAAGCCATTTCAGCGTAGAATTCTTTAATACTTGTGCTTGGATTCAGTTTGCCAACCACAAGTATAGGCTATCAAGCTCTACAGATTAGATTTTACCTTATGATTTTGATTTTAAAGGAAATTAAGTTAGTAGCCACTAAGCAAGCCATTGAAACAAAGCTACCTAAAGCACCATCAAAAAGCAGTTCAAAAGGTTATTACAGTATCAAATGACTCATGTATAATCAATGAATATAAAGATGTTATAATTATGAAATAAACCAGAGTTTGGCTAAGCAGATTACAATAACAAAAAGAGAATAGACAGAATGCTTACCCATATCCTGGGCTCGCTGCAAAACTCCAGAGGAGGGATCTCCAGAAGAGATCCTCCCCCTGGTAGACAGCTCTTAAATGTGTCTAGGAGAGGTGAGGCCAAGCTCCATCCCTTCCGGCAGCACAGGTGAATTGCCTTCACCTGTGCTCTGTGGCTGACTCGTTGCTCGCCTCAGGTGATCAATCAGAGGTTCTGGCCTCAGCGGTTCCCATACAACTCACAAGACTTAAGGAAAAAAAACGAGAGACAACGGCATATTGTGAGATCTCACCCAAAAGGCAGGCAGGTTATTCAGAATAGCCCACGAACTGATATATCTCTGGGAGCTCATAAGGTTCTGAAAGTTGAAATGAACCCAGAGAAGACTGGGACACCATTAGTGCAATGAGTGAGGGAAACTAGAAATACTGCTTAGGATCAGCACTGCAAGCCAAACTGAGGCACTCATCTGCCACACTCAGCAGTTCACAACTCTGCATGCCTCAAACCAAGGCCTGCTCTACAACTCATAATAAAGAGCTGAGACATTTTTGTCACATCAAGGTTTTGTTACACCAAATGATAAACTTTCTTCATTTTATTTATATTAACATAACATTGTCCATGTTAGAGCTACCCAGGATTTTAGATTAATATAAAATAGAGAGCAGGATTTTCCTGCAAGTCCATTACCACTGCTGTATAACTCAAAGAAGCATCTGATCAAGCAGCAGTTAACAGATGTTCAATTTAATAATTAAAGCCTGAAAGAAACCTGGGACCTGATCAGCTGAGAGGTGATGGCTTTTGCCATGCAGCACTTCCACTGATCAGAGTTTAATGAAGACAGGAGACTTACATGCTCAAACAAAAGTGCATGCAACAAGCTATTTTCACGAAAGCACTCTGTCGTGGGACAGCTCACTTTACTGGAGTGCTGTGATGGATGGACAGAGTGAGATGAGCCCTTCCTGAAAAAATGGCAGAGGAGATGCAGATCATCCCCTGTGGGAAAGAGTAGCTTAGACATGTGGGGCTCAGACCAAAGTAAGAGCTCTCAAGTCAGGCTGGAGGAGGGTCACCAAATGTGGTTGGAATCTGCTACAGATCACTTACTAGGTAAGAGAGCAGATGCAGCCATCATTAATGATTTTTGGAAGTCTCTGTCAAGCACCCACATCCTCATCCCAACTTTTAACATGTCCAAACACAGCCCATCCAGGAGATGTCTGAAGGGTGTTATAGGTTATTTCTTGTCATACAGGCAGTAGGTGTGCCAGCCAGAAAGGACACACATGCTGTAGTAACCATGGAATACTAGAGTCAGGTTCCTGAGAGGAGCAAGGGAGAAAACAGAAGATAGAAAAAGGAATAAGAGCTATAAGACAGAAGAAGGTGTGTGGGTTTTTTTTGTGGTATACACCAGCAAGCAACTAAGCATGACACAGTCTTTCCCCCAGCACTCTCTCCCCAGCTAGAGAAGAGAACTGGAAAAAAAAAAGACATAAATAGAACTCACAGGCAGAAAGAAAAACTACTTACTAAGACAGAAGATGATAACAGAAATAATGGTAATAATATGAATACTAACATGTTTACAAAGTAAGTGACGCATAATGCTCACTACCCGTTTACTGATGCCCACCCAGTCCCCGAGCAGTGGCTCTCCCCAGTCCAACTCCCGTTGGTCTTACAGTCTGGCAGGATGCCAGTTTGGGTCAGTTCTCATGGTTCTATTCTCTTCGGCTCCTAGTGTTCCCCACTGGCAAGACAGTACAAGAAGCTGAAAATGTGAAAAGCCCCTGGCTTTGTGGAGCACTGCTCTGCAGCATCTAAAATGCCCACCTGTTATCAACACTGATTTTTCTTCTAAAACCAAAACATAGTATCATATCAGACTACTACAAAACTACGACAGAATCAACTCTGTCCCAGTTGAAAACAGCATACTGTTTTAGCTACTAATGTACAATGAGGATATTTGGCTGAGTGGACTTCTTTAAAATACTCTCTCTAAGCAAATCCACCTGCTTTCCCAAATATGCACAGCTTACCTGCAGTGCCAATGAGTAGACAAACATGAAGTCCAAAACTACTCCCTTCTTAAGTTGTGGCTTCTGAAGATGGAAATACTCTTCTGCCATCTCAGCTCTTTATTGGATAATGTACTGGAGTTACTCTGGTCTCCTTTTAAGGTCCCCAACATTCCAGATGAGTTAGGAAGTAGCTTACAGCATTCTTAATGTGCTAAGCTTTTTGAGTTAAGTAAAATGCATTACTATTTCATTATTCCTCTTTTTTTTTCAGTTGTGCTGTGGTTTGCTTTGAAGAAGGAGACTATGATTCAGTCACTTAATACAATCAGCAATTTAAACAGAAAGTTCTCTTACATATTGGGGAAATGCTTCAGCATGTTTGCATTCAGTTTCATAAGACACTCAGATCCTGTTGGTAGATTAAAAAAAAAATTATAAAGAAAAAAAATTGTATTATCGGGGCTATCTATTTCCTTTCATACCCTGAGCAGAGTAGTCAGACCTGAACAACTAAAGGAAACAGATGGACCTGGAAAGTTTAAGCCTTGGAGGAAGAAAATCTCCGGTAAATAAAAATGCTTAGAGTCACAGAGGCAATTGTTCCATAGCTTGTAAAAATAGCCTCCCAGCTCTGCAGCTTCAGCAGAACTCCATATCTAGTGATGTCAAACTCTCAAATGCCAATGCCATCTCCTGTTTTCCATGCCTACTACGTTTTTTAAATCAACTTATATACCAAAGTTAATAACTGGAAGACAAGCATGCTTGCAAAGGTCCTTTGTAGCAAATTCTCCCATTCTTCTGAGACTCCTTATCTCTGAGTGGCTCCTCGCCACTGAGACAAACTTTGCTAAAAAATCTACTGAAAAACCACTCTGTTATTCAAGAAGAAGCCTTTCCTGGAAGAAGCCAAAGAAGTTGACAGTTTTCATCTGAAATTGTTATGTCCTCTGCCCTGCCATACTATGAGAGGTGGTGATTGCTCTCCAGCACTACTAGGAGATCAGCTTTTACTTTGATATTGAGACTCTAAAAATCTTCAGCTTTTGTCACAAAACCTCTGCATAGGACAAGTAATACATGCTTCAACTTCCTTTCCCACTTTTCCCCTCGAAGTGATGAAGTTACTCACCCCTTGAGAGCACTGCTTTCAAGAGTTCTCTTCTTCTGCACTGTAAGTCAAACAGCACTTACATTTTTTCCTCATAACAGATGGAATTATTTTGTACTACTGACATTGAGGCCAGCCCAAATGTTTCAGATAACAGAGGAGATACTCCAAACACTCATCACTGTTCTGTAGCAATAAGACTTCTGCAGCAAACGCAGTGCCAGTAGCCAGTGCTACTTCTGCAGAGTACTATACTGCAGCACAGCACAATTCCATCTAACTGAAAGCAATACGTACCTCAGAAGATTCTGGGCCTCAGGAGACATCTTTCCCACAAGCAAGGAATATCAGCTTCTAAAGGTATGTCAGGCCAAAAAAAAAAAAAAAAACTGTATGAATGTAATGCATTTTCCACAGTGCCATGCATTTCAAACCGAACCATATTCTTCGGGTTAAGTAGTTAAGCAAAGGCCCATAAATATATCTAATATACTGATCTCCAAGTATCTCAGTATAGGTGGAAGCTGCATTTAAAGCTGAATTGCTCAGAATATTTCTCTAAAGCTACTTTGTGTTGTACAGCTGAAGATCTATCTCCAAGTATGTAATGCCTGGATGAACAGAAGTACTTTCCCCTTCATAGACTTCCTTAAAAAAAAAAAAATAATAATTTTGCCCTTAGTTTACAATGATAGAGCAAACAACGATGGCACTCAACCTCCCATATGAGGCATAACTACCCTGTGCTGCTCTCTACGAGAGCAGGAAGCCTAAAGAAATAAGATTCTCAGAAACACGGCATTGCTGAGGTTGGCAGGACCTTTGGGACCACCCGGTCCTACCCCTGCTCCAGCAGGAACACACAGAGCAGGCTGCCCAGTCTTCTGGAGACCTCCGAGAAAACCACAGCCCCTGTGCAGCCTGCACCAGGGCTCCCTCGCCCACAGTAAGCAAGCATCTCTTCTGCTCACACGGACTTTTTATTCTCTTTCCTTTGACTTTTGTCCCAGTCCCACAGTGCCCACAGCGCTGCCACCCTCCCTCCCGGCTGGATGCCACCTCCTCCGTTCACGAAGGCGCAGCAGCACCCAGCAGGCGCGGCTGTGCTCTCGTCTCCCTGGAAACACACGCTGGGCGCAAGCCAGCACAAAAACGCGTTATCTCGAGGTCCGATCACGCACAAATTCACCAGCCAGGACCTAAATTTCAATCCCTCCGTGCCGGGAGGTAACACGGGAGCGCCCAGCAGCTTCCCCCTTTCCGAGGCGGGAAGCCCACGCGGGGTCCCCAACGGCCGCCCTTCCTCCTTCCCGCCCGCGGCGGCGGCCCTCAACCTGTGACGTCACCGCCACCCGCCGGGGGGCCGGACTCCGCGCGCAGCGGCACCACGCGCCCAACGCACGCGTCGGCCGCACAAAAGCCAACGCAGGCGCTCTGCCGCACTCCTGCCCGCCGCTCTTCAGTCCGCTCTTTCTCGCAGGAGTACGCATGCCCCGACAGCATGAGGCGGAGTCGAGGGGGAGAAGGAAGGCGAGGGGAAGAGGGAGGAGCCGGAGCGGGAGCCGGAGCCGAGGCGAGGGAGCGGGCTCCGCCTCCTCTCCTTCTTCCTCCTCCTCCTCCTCCTCGCCGATCCGCGACTCCCGCCTGCCGCTGCTCTCCGCCCTCCCCGTGTGCAGCGTGCGGCTCGCCTCCCGCCGGCGCCGCCGCCACGACGGCCGCGGCAGCCGCGAAAACAAAGGAGGGAAGCGGCGGCGGCTCTACGGCCCGCAGTCCCCGGACCCTCACTATCGCGGCAGCGCCCCGCAGCCCTCTCCGACACCCGACGCGGAGCTTCCGGCCGCCGGCACCAGGTGGGTGGGCGCGGGGAGGGCGGCGGGGCCGGCTCCGAGGGCGTCTCGCCGGGGCCAGGGAGGCTCGGGCCTGCCCGCGGCGGCACAATGGGGGGCGCGGGGCCGGCGGCGTCCGGGCCGTGACTCAGGGCTTTGCGTGCGGCTCGGGCGAGGGCCCGCCCCCGGGGTTGGCCTCCGGGCCCGGCGGCCGCGGGGCTCCTGCGCGCCGGTACCCGCGGGGAGGGGGGCAGAGCGGGCAGGGAGAGCGCGGCGCGCTCCGGGCGCTCGGCAGCGCCGGCCTCTTTGTGTGGCGCCGCGCTGGGCCCGTGCCGTGCTCCTCGGCGGCGCCGCGCCGCCGGGACTTGGCTTGTTCTTTGTGAACGGCCGTCCCCCGGGCGGCGGGGTGCGCAGGCCAGCGGGCCCCGGGTTTCGCCATCGGTTTGAAAGCGATCTCTTTGGGGCGCTGACGTTAAAATTCGAACCGGCGGAGCGCGGTGTCGGGACTCGCAGCGGGACCTCAGAGCTGGGCCGAGCCTCCCCGCCCCGCCGCCCGGCCCTGAGCGACCGCCCGGGGCGACGCGCGGGGTGAAACGGCGCTGCTTCCGTGCTGCGAGGGCGCGGGGTGAAGCAGCGGCACGCCTCGGGGCAGGGCTTACCCCTCCGGGAGGCAGAGCGAATTTTACTTTTCCGCCCCTCCAGAGGGAAGCGGTCCGGCCGTTGTAGCCTCCTGCCCCCGAGGACGGGGGCCTTACGGTGAGCTGTGAGGCCCGTTGTGACACCCGCCGTGTCTGGGGCTGAAAATGGCTGTTGGGGATGACGAGCCGGTGATGCTGCGCCTCCCTGATTGAATTTCAGTCTTCTCGCTCTCTCTTCCTTTAGAAAGGAAGCCGCGGTCCTGTTAATCAGATTTCATATCTTCCTCTCGCGGTGGGTGTATGCGCGGCTGCCTCGGCCTTGTGGGCTGTACGGAGCTGTCAGCCCTCGCAGATATAAATAGAAGCTGATTTCAGAGGCCCCTGTTGATGGGGTTTTGTGTCTGAGCCTCCAGCTCAGCCTGTCACATTGCAGCCTTGTGACAGGCGGAAGCTAATGCGCTCACCCATGTGACCTGCGCTTCTGAGAAATATTGAGGAAAGCAGTGCACACGTGATGGCATTTGGAGCTGGCTTTCCAGAGGAGTGGAGCTGTATCTGTAGGAACACTTTAGTTAGCTGCTGACATTCTTAGGTGTTCCAGTAGGGAGGAATTGGAGAAGTCTGTAATTTGTCTGGTTTGAAGATCTTGTTTTTTCTGTTGCTGGTTCAGAACTTGATAGAGCGAAACTTAGCGTACTGGATAGTGGATTCTGCCTGGTAAGTGTTTTATAACTGTTTGCCTAAGTGTGTGATAAATGAAAAGAAATGGTTAGACCTGGACCTTCTTCAGAAGCCTGAAAAACACTGTTTTTTCTATTAGGGGTGTGTATTTCAAATAATGGAAGAAGCTGCTGACCAAGCAGCTGTCAAGGCTTGTTGTTTGTAGTATTTTAAAAACGGTGTTAGCACCTAAAGCTGGATACTTTAGGTGGTAAAATATGATTCACAAGACGAATCCAATTCACAGCTTGACTCTAATCTGAACTGGAGCATGTCAGTTGAGATTGATGGTGGCAGCATATTTGGTAGTGTTTTGAGCTTACCTACTTAACAACAGGGCAGAAATGGGCTCTTTATTTGTTTTTCTCTAAGCGTAAACCTAGAATGTAGATGAGAGGTTTTAGATTTGCATATTTTAGTCACAATTTGCACTGACTTCCGTGTCTGACATGTAGGGCTGTAGAAATGCAGTGTTGTTGAGTGTTTTATCAAAGTGTGAAGTTACGTTCTCCTGAAATGACTACCTGTACCAACGAAGCTATATTTTTAGCTGGGGAAAAAAATCAGGTTCCATAATCACCTGCAGGAAAAAAAAAAAAATTATCTCCTGTTTTTGAATTACTTTTCTTTTAGAAACTTAGTTTAATTAGGCAAAGGCTGCTGTCAGCTGCAGTTAGCAAGCTATTGAATTTACTGAGTTTACTAATTGCCGTTTAGCATTTATTGTAAAAAGTGTTTTTCTGTGCAGCATTATGCTCCCAGCGTTCTTGAGTTCTCACAAGCTTCAGCTGTGAAGTATCTCTTATTTGACTTTTCCTGAGTAGGAAGGCTGTCATCTAGAGAAGGCATGAAAATGTCTCCACATGCTAAGTATAGTGCTTCTAAATCCTGTGAAGACAAGTGCAATATTCTTACATGTCCTCAATTTGTATTAGGTTGCTTGATTTCAGTGCTCAAGTTTTGTTGCCCCTGCAAATCAAGGGTTTTGTTTCTGTACCAGTTTTTCTGCTCACCTTGCTTTGCTGAGGCTTACCAACAGGGGAAGTATTGTTATTCGTAACTACTGCAGTTTGCGTTATGGAGTTAGGTATTGTCTATTAGAGGGTTCAGAAGTCTTGCTATAACTTCATTAATACAAAGAACTTAAATGGCTCTTATGAAAAGTGTCAGCAGCATGATGTGTACTTGGGAAAGCAAAGTCAGGTCTAATCTTATTACAGCAGTACTGTTTAGATTCTGTTGCAGGGGCTGTTGTGCACTTGTTGTTGCCAGTTAATACTCAGTATCAACTTTCATACACAGCCGGAGCAGTATTTGACGCCTTGTTTTGGAAACAACTTCTAAAGATACAAATACATGTTTTAAATGGCTGTTGCCTATACTTCAGGGATCTTTATTGTTCTTTTCAACAAATGGACTGTGGAAGTCAATCCTGGTAGTAATAGAATAAATGTCAAAATGTTGCAAGATCAACATTATTGGAAAAAGTGGGATGGTTCTGAATGGGATTTGGCAAAATAAGCTGCTAGTTACCAAAATGGTACAGCAAACATACGTAATGATGTTACTTAGCAATACAACTGCAGTATTGAATGGCTCATTAATGTCCATGAATCTCTTTTTAAGAATGCTGATATCATTTTATGGGAGCGGGGTGAGCAGATGTGCTTTAATTCTGTAACCCTGTAATTGATTTTGGTGACATGTCTGCTCCTAATGCAGTTCTTGCTTTTATTTACAGCATCGAGATGACTCAGGAGACAAACCAGACCCCAGGGCCTATGCTGTGTAGTACAGGATGTGGATTTTATGGAAATCCTAGGACAAATGGTATGTGTTCTGTTTGCTACAAAGAACATCTTCAACGACAGCAGAACAGTGGCAGAATCAGTCCAATGGGTAAGAGTTTACAATATTTCTGTTTTCTTCATTTTTGTTTTATTTTATTTTGAATTAAAACGTACAAGTGACGAAGAGGAATCCCATAACAGGTTTTGGGAGAACTTCTGAATGCTGTATACTGAAATAATGAATTTCAAAGAGTATACTTCTTCAAAACCCAGTAAAAATAGGAATGTGTTTCTGTGTAGTATGTTGTGATCCACCCTTAATTTTCTTCTCCACTTATTTCTAGTGTCAGTATATTCTTACATGATCACTTACATGATATTTCAGTTGTTAGTAATATAGTCTGTCTTTTTAAGTAAGAAGTAGTGTGCAGTATAATGAATAATGTATGCAAGTTCATAACTATATGCAAGAATATTTGACTAATGTATTCTACAACTTGTTTATAATGACTTCTTAAATTCTTGTTTTGTAGGACCAGCCAGTGGTTCAAATAGTCCTACCTCAGACTCTACATCTGTTCAGAGAGCAGATACTACTAGCTTAAACAACTGTGATGGTGTTGCTGGCAGCACATCTGAAAAATCAAGGTAAGATTAAAGTATTATTTTGAGTTTCAGATGAGTTGTGAGTATGTAGCAAGTTAATGATTGGCAGTAACTTTGACCCACTTCACTGAATTTCTTAGGTGCAGAAGGCATACCTGACAGTGCTTTTCTTTATAAATCTTTGTAAATGTCTAGTGGTTAAAATGTTTGGTGTTGTACTTCTGCATTTGCAGTTTATCTGGAGAAGTGTTTGCTCCATATTTGACTATTTTCTTCTTTGGGGAACTAAAATAGAATTAAAATGTATTTTGAAGATAGTAGAAGCAGGAATAAGGAACGTGCATTAGGACTAATTAAACAAGTAGTCTATTGATGGATTTGGACATTTTAAGCTTTTATTGTGTACTTATAACTGATGTAAAATTACATGTTTCACTGTACATGAACAGAAATGTGCCTGTTGCCGCTTTGCCTGTAACGCAGCAAATGACAGAAATGAGCATTTCAAGAGAGGAAAAAGTAACACCGAAAACAGAGGCTGAGCCAGGTATGTTTGCAGAGTAACGCTGGGTGTGCTGGTGACTTAACAGAAGTTGACAAAGGAGACATCTCCCATTATGATGGTGGTCTTCAGGAATTGTTAAGAAAGTAAATGATGTTTTCCCTTGGAATCAAGGAAAAATGACTGGTGCTAGAGTATAGCTTTAAGTTGCATGTTCAGTGTTGGTTAAAAACAAACTGACACCTCTAAAGATAGTTCTGACTCCCAATCCTTTTTTTCTTTTTTGGCACTCTACAATTGCATTTAGGGTAAAGCGGTCAATTTTGAAGTCAAAGATTTCTATGCATAATCTAGCAACACAACTCCTGCTGACTCATGGTAGTCAAAATGGCTTGGTGGGTTTAAAGAATGGAATTCTTACAAATTCTGTTCTACAGACAAACAAGAGTGGGGGAAAGACTGACAAAAACGGTTACAGGTTCTTTAAATAGTTGAGAAATCAGTAGATATAATTAAAGCATTGTTCTGTGGATGTAGGATACTTAAAGCTGGGAATTCATCTTCAAGTAAGATGTTTTGTTCTTGCACTGAAAGGTTGTAGCTGTAGTGGTTAAACTTAAAACTGCAAACTGCTTGGAGGGAGGCATGAAGGAAACTGCTTCCTTAAGTGCAATTGAGTGGTTGAATTCATTTATTAATCTACTTGAATGAATACCTTAATGCATTCATTCTGTACCTATGTGTATCCCCATTTTTTTAAGTAACAGTTATGAAGTATTCTTAAAACAAGCTGATAATTGGTAAATTTAAGCTGAAGATAAAATTAATGTTTTTCACTTATGAAGTCAGATATAAAATGCAAAAGATGCTACTCAGCACTGGATAAAAGTGATTTTTAAGTAGTTCTGGCTTTGCTCTAACAACTGATATTGCTCATTTTTTCTACATAGGTTTTTACCGTTTGCAACTGTTCTTGCTGAGTTGAGATTCTGTGGCAAGAGCTAAAGTCCATTTTAAAAGTGTATTTCCTCTTGTTCTGTACAGAGTAGGTTTCGTTACTAATATTAATTATAACTAAAGTCATCAGAAGAGTATTTTTTTTACATAGCTTAAAAGCTCAACTTTGGTATTTATGAACCTGTAGTGCTTTAAGATTTCCTGCCTGAAATGGTGTCAAGCAAGGCAAAGAAATGCATAAAATGGTAGCAGTGGTGAAGTACTAAGTGAATTTACTCTTACTGAAACTGCCAATAGTAGCCTGTCATTTTGCCATGTGTAACAGACAACCTTCAGTTTCAGACCCTATACCTGTTTTTTTCCTTTAACAAGTGAGTTATATGATAGCTGGTGTCAGGGGGGAGGGAAATCCAAAAGCAGCTCAATATACTGTTGTATTTTTTCTAAGTAATCTTGCAGGTTGAAAGCAGTAACAGTTGTTGCAAGTTGTTGTGGAGATTGGTGAGAGAGCTGCCACAGAACTTAAATGTTTCTGGGGAAACTTCTAAAACAAAACTGCCTACATTAGTATGCCTTGCAGCCTTTCAGTGCTTTAATAAGATTATTATAAAGATAGAAAGAGACATTGTAAAAAGTTGGGTATTATTATTTTAAACTAAAAAAGAGTAGGTAGAGGTTAGACGTTAGGAAGAATTCTTCAATTTGAGAGTGATAAGGCACTGGCACAGGCTGCCGAGAGAAGATGTAGATGTCTCATGCCTTGTAGGCATTCAGAGCTAGGTTGGATGGGCCCTGGGTAGCCTGAACTGGCAGCCCTGCCCTTGGTATGATTGTTGGAAATGGTGGGCTTTGGGGTCCCCTTCAACCCTTTCTGTGTGTTTATAATACCCATAAGACCTTCTGTCTCATGTGCAAGAAAATATGGCCTAGGCTTCAGAATCCCTGTTGAGTCTGGACTGGTTGCATTTTTCCTATCTTCCTTTTTCCAGTAACATTCAGTGTGTGATCTCTCCTCCTGAGGCGGAGTTGAGACGGCAATACACAATAATTCATAACAACAAAGCTGATACTTTCTATGAGTTGTAACTGTCTGAGATAATACCACAGTCTTGAAGTCTAGTTATGAATACAGTCTGACCCTAGAAACTGAATTTATAATTGTTTACAAGTAGTAGTATAGAGCATGAACAATATAACCTTCAAATAAAGTACGTCTCTCCTTTTAACATTTTCAGTGACATAAAGTTGTGTTCTTTTCTGCCAGAACTTCATTAGGAAGAGAAATTTTCAGTGTTTGCTTTGCAAGCCAGAAAGCTATAAATAATTACATTGGCAATTGATATAATTTTTAGCAATGTGTATTTTAAATTAAGAAGCTGCTGAAATTTGGAACAGTCAAGCTTTACGGGCTTATCTTCCTTTATTTTTGTTTTAATTTTTTCCCCAGGTTGAGGTTGCAAACTGGATTCTCATTCAGACAAATCAAGTTTTAAAATAGTTGTATCTTTACAGTTGAAGGAAAAGATGCGTGCCAGATGTAACTGACCCAGTTGGTTGTAATTGACATATCTAGCAGACTGTATTTTCTTCTGACCTGTAATTTTGTGGTTCAACTCTATTTCGTATTTGAACAGTGGCATATATTGTATAGTTCCTTCTATGATGAACTACTCACAAGTCAGAAATCTAAAGGCCTCTGTGTCTAAATTCCACTTTCTAAGTGGGCACTATTTACATAATATTCATAGGCCTTTGACCTGCTTTTTACACTTAATAATAGTAAGGATTGAATTATAGTACAGAATTTAGCCAAAGCATTCTAGAAATTATTCATAGCTATTTGTTTTTTCATTTTGTTCTTTTCCTTCTGTGGATTACAGGAATTCAATGCCAAACCTAGTTGAGTTCTTTCCCTCCTTTGTATTATACTATCAGAGCGATATACCAGGAATTCAGCAAGTTGGTGAGGCATAGCGTAGCCCTTCCTTATGAAACCTGTTTTGTTCTAGCAGGCATGCAAGTACTAGTAAAAGTTACTTACAAAAGAGAAAAATGAGTTGTATATTAGGCATAAAAAAAAATCTGTTTTGAAAACACGTATATTTAAACATGTTATTTCAAGTTACAGTATGTTTTTAGCATTTTTTGTGGTTTTGTCTGTGTCTTTCCATGGTTCAATTATAAGACTCCTGTCAAGCATCTGTTACCAGACATGATTGGCATCAGCATGCATGTTAGTGACTTAGCTTTGCTTTGTTTTTAATGCATTAGTAACCCAATTTTAGAGAGCAGAGTATGATGCCACAGCTATGGAGTAGTATGGTGTGTAATGAAAGTGAATGCGAAATTGAAATGTCTGTGTTCTCATGGAATGTATTTTAAAAATACTCAAATAACTGCTAAACTACGGCCTAATTCCATCCATGTTGCAGGCTGTTTCTGTTATTGAAGTAATATTTAATGAGCTTCAGAAGGCAGTGGAAGATGGTGTTTGACTCGTCCTCTGATGTACAAAGCCAATATGATTTTTTGATGTTATCTTGCATTCAGGTTCAGACCATGTTACGAGGGTTGCTCTAACTTAATTGTAGATCTCGTCAGTGTGTATTTGCAGGTAATAGCGTAAGATACTCAACAGACTGCTTATGAGATATGGTAGGTTTGAGATGATAACTATGGTACTCGTTGGATTTTTATGCTGTAATAATTGCTTTGTTAGTTCTGATTTGGTTTTGCATGTTATAATATTTAACCATGTTTTTAATGATAGCAGTTTGTTTGTAATCATTAGTAAAGTCATCTGATACAACTTGCTTTCAAAAGAGTCAGTTTATCTTCATGTTACCCTTGTCTACTGTAATATCTGTAGATAGCCCTGCTTTATATAATTCTGAAATTGGATTGGCTTGAAGTCTTGGAAAATAGAACTGAGGGCCCAACCAGCAGTCCTGTGCTTGTTGCTGATAGAATGCTATTTTACCTTCTTAACTGAAACGTTTATGGTAGATCATGTCTTCATGGTGACCAAATTTAACTGTACTTGTGTGATGTGTAAACCAGGATGTCTTTACACTAATAAAATATTTAAAATATTTTATATGCTTGTTAGTTGGGCGTGTGGGAAATAAGTTATATGCTGCAGAATATATTCATTCTCTTGCCTGTGAAATTAGAAGTGAAGTTTTGTTTTTCATTTTTTGGCTTCTAGATTGCCATAGCAGTTCTGGTTTCTGAAAAATAAAGCATTTACTTTCAAGAAGCTTGACAAAGCATAACAAGGACTGTTCATCTTTTCAAATTCCAATTTTATATACTAGTCCATTGTGTTTAAAATGAAATAAGAGGACTTGGTAATCTGCAGTTTCTGCTCTGGTACTGCAGATGTTTAGTCTGATTACTCCAGACTTTACATCCATTCTTACCTATTTTGGTTTTACCAATTCTGTGTTGGCCAACGGAATTGGTTTTATGAAGTCAAGTTAAGATATTTGTATTTTTATGCTTTCAAGACTGACTTTGCTCTTCCAGCATGTTTATGATAGTTGTGCAATTTGAACTGCTGGAATCCTGTGCTGTGGTTAACTTCTACTAATGAGGAAATAAGTTTCTAAAATGTTGGTGTTAGTTGAGTCGCCTTTTTCTGGCTACTTTTAGTATAGGGAGGGTTGAAGAACTGAAAATTATCAAATGAATACCTTTCTGTGTGAAAAATCTGAAAAATAACTATAGTAGGCATGTTCTTCTGCAGCAGCTATGTTTGCATAAGCAAAACTACAGTCAATTTTGAAAATGCAGTTGCTACAGTGTTGTTTTTGAAAAAGTCACTAAGGCTTAATAGCTTGATCAGATAAGTGCTTTGTTCTCTTTAGGATCTGTCCATGTTTGGTTGAGTAGCTGTTATGCTGTAGCATGTGGCTGACTTCATTCATCAGTAGCATGCTTTTTGTGAAGATGCGTCTTCAGGTTATACATGGAAAAAGCTTTCCCAGAGTCTTGATGCAATACCTGCACTGCTGGGTTTTTTTGGACACCCCTAATACTTGGATTATGCTACTCTTTATTACCTCAGGAGATGTGTGGTAGATTTCTCTGTGCATGATGATAACGCAGCTTGTAACAGCCACAGATAACTATAACTTTGGTCTGAAATGATTAATAAGGTTCACCCAATTCTGAAAATCTGTTATTCCCAAGTTTTTTCAGCCTTGTAAGGGAAGAATTGGTCTGATAAAATTCAAGTAGAGTAAACCTGATCAGTTAGCTGTTTGAGCCAAAGCTTAGGGAGGGAAATGACCACAGTGATGGTGATGGCTTTGTGCCAGCAGGAAGTCAGCTAAAATGATAAAACATCTTTTAGTAGTATGGAGATTAATTCATCCAAACAGGGATATTGTTACTGAGAAAGCTGGTCTGCTGGTAAAAGTAACCATGTTTTTTCATACTTGATTGTATTGCAGTTATTTGAAGCACTAATTATTTTTGGATAAATAATACTAGAGCACTTGCCTGATGGTGAGGGTCCTCCTTTTCTGAAGGAAAGTACTTCTAAAAGAAATAAACTGTATGTTTCAATTTGAATTCAGGGAGCTCTGCCCCATTTATTAAGTCTTTACTGCCTTTTCTCTGCGTGTTTTTCCTTCTTTACTGAGCACATTTTAGTTGTGCAGGAAAAATACTGTTCAGCAGCTTATTTAGGAAATGGGCCTCTGCAGTTTCTTAGGACTATTTTCTTCACTTCCTGGTTCCTGTGCTGTTACGTGGCAGTTGTGAGCACTTAGTGCAGGTTCCTTGAGCAGAGAAAGAACATCACAGTTACTGCAGGTACCTTCACTGAGATGGATTTGTTCTCATTTGCTTCCTTGTGAGCATGTTAGGCAGTGATAAAGGTTGTTTTTTTATTCTTGCTTTAATTTTATCTTAGTGCATGCTGTGAGTGACTTCAATTATTTAGGTCATTCTTGATTTGCCCCTTCTTTTATCTATTTTCTCTTGCATCTAACTGGAACAGCATGTAGCCTCTGAGGGCTCATACTGTGAATTGGTTCTCATGCAGATGAAGCTTCCCTCTGGCTAGTTGTACAGCAAATTGCAGCGTGCAGAAATATTTCTGGTTCCTCTTTTTTTTCTGTCATGGATTACATTTATCATTACATTTTTAAACAAATTAACAGTGTAGCATATTTAAAAGGAGCTTGACTGTGTTTTTTGGATGCTGCCCGTTTTTTTTTTTTTAATGCCATACTGGTGCTTGATAGCACCCAAGAGTTGTATGCTATTTGTCATATCAATGTACTTTAACCTGTTTTGGTCAGAAGCTCTTACATGGATTGACTGTTACCAATTATGGCTTTCTTTGGAATTGAAAAATAAGCTCAGAGCGTCATAACTGGAGATCTAGAAAATGTTAATAAATTATAAATACAAAGAAGTTGTCTCAAAAAACAGTAGCAGAGGTTACTCCAAAAAGTACTGACAACAATAATGATTCTAATGCAAGTCCTGTAATATTTTGTTACTCTTGGACTAAGCAACATACCAAACCCTTCACCATTTTTTTAGAAAAAGATCTCTACAAGACAAGAAATATAGTAAAGGGCGTTTGTAAGTTATTAGGACTATTAAACAAATGTTTAAGAAAATATTAGCAGCTATTGTCTTAGTTATAAAATCTTGGAGGTTTGAATAGTGAATACTTCTTGTTACCTCTGAGGATTAGAACTTGTCACTTCTAAATCTTTCTTAAACCCTGGTCAGGAATTCACAGCCTGTCTTCTAAATTGTAAGGCTTCCAAGATGTTGGGGATAATAGTGATCTTTTATTTTTCATAATGCATACAAATATGATAATATAAATGAAATTAAATAACAATTTTTTAAAAAATTGTAAAGATAGGAAAACAGCATAACTCACTCTTTTGTGTCTGAAAAATCTAAATTCTCACAGGAAGTAAAAAATCTGAACTCAAACCTCACTTGTATGCATAAATTTCATTACAAATATGTTTTTAAGGTGAAGTGTTTTGTAGTTTGTTCCTTGTATTTTAAAATAATGTGTATCATCAGACAGCTGGGAGTTCTCAGGAAAACTGTGCTAGGAATAGGGTCCATTGGTTATATGTGTCAGAGATGGCATTAAAATATACATTCTGAGCTTTCTTCCATGAGGGTTGTGTATAAATAGAGAATATTAAAGCAACAACAAAAATACTTTTTAATTTGATGAGAATAATTTTTTAAAAGAAAACAAACAGATTCATGCAAGTTCTGTGAATGACAGTTTTTTTGATAACTTGAGTAAAATGTCACTGACTCATTTTTCACTTGTTTCTGTCATGAACAGAAGTCAACTTTTGCTACACCTGCTTGCACCTTAAAGCCAAGTGCAGCACAAGAATACAAATACTTAATGTGAAAAATCCATACTTCATTCTTAAATTACTGAAAGCGTCTTAATAAGATTCTTTTGTATGATGTGCTTTATAGCAGTGTTCTGGATCTGTCCCAAAATCAGTAGTTTGCTGTGAGTTGTCTTGGTGAATTGTTTCAGGTTTTTGTTCTCTTGATTGCAATAGTATATAGTGGCAGAGTAACCAGTACTATGACAGTGACATACTACTGACAAATTCATTTTTTATCTAAAGTATGTTCCAATTAATTACGTTTTCTGTAGGTATCATCTCTGTTCAACTACTTTGCACGTGATAATATTTTTACTATTTTTAAAAAAATTTTACTTGATTATGTGGTTGTTTTTAGTATTGAGTGTACATGCTACTCTGGGTGTACATTAAATATACCTTAGATTTTGTGACTAGTAGAACTGTAGAGAAAATCTGACCCAAAAGGGGAACTTGCAGTGTACTTAAGAATCTTTGTGGTTTACTTTTTCATAGTCTAGTCTGTGCAGTACTTCAGAAAGCCTATTTAGAGTCTTAAGTGGGAAGTAATCTTTCAGAAATGCATGCTTGCTACTGTAGAGTTACATATGGTCATGAAAAGGAAGAAATTTAACCTTTCTATTCTTTCTTTGCTTTAACAGTTGTTACTCAACCAACCCCATCAGTTTCTCAGCCTAGTACTTCACAAAACGAAGAGAAAGCTCCTGAACTTCCCAAACCAAAGAAAAACAGATGTTTCATGTGCAGAAAGAAGGTTGGCCTTACAGGTAGGCGAACACTTAGATGCTGAACAGATCTGTATTAATATAGTTGCCTCTTAAGAGATTTAACATAATGAAGTTGATCATGAAATCCAAATTACTTAAAAATGACATGTTTTGGAAATGTTTTTTTAAGCCTTTGTATGTCAGAAGAGTCAAACATATGACTTTCTTCTGTAGTAACTAAGCCATTAACTTAGAGCTTACTTAAATACAAAGCTTCCTAATGATGATGCATGTTTTTCTTTGTGCAGGATTTGATTGCCGCTGTGGAAACTTATTTTGTGGACTTCACCGTTATTCTGACAAGCATAACTGCCCCTATGACTACAAAGCAGAAGCTGCAGCAAAAATCAGGAAAGAGAACCCTGTGGTAGTGGCTGAAAAAATCCAGAGAATATAAATGGAACTGCTTATGAAAAGACTGACTTTTTGGTTTTGTTTATAATATATCCTAGGAAAACATTGAAGAGCAGGTGCATGGCCATTTTCCTTTGATGTTCTCCAAAGTTGTTTTGTTTTTGTTTTTTCAGTCTTGTCTGTCTTAATGATATTTCAGAATGTTTGGGTGTTTGTTACAGGCAGGATTGGATAGGTACAGTCCTTGAAAATGTGTATGCCCTCCTTAGAATATAGCTGAATGATTAGAAACCTGCACAGGAATACACATGCACAGAGAACAGTCTCTTTAGCTCACGTGTGCCAAACAGCTGTATGCTATCTGCATGTTTGCAGCAGATCTGCCTTTTGAAATGTCTGAGGTATATAATCTTTGGCTAGTGTTATGTGCCTGTTTTGGAGAAGGATACATCAAAAAGGCTGGCAGTCTACTTCTGTCATTAAATATCTCATTCTGGTTTTAGTTGCAACACTCCATTGTTTTCTACCAGAATTTAAGCTATGTAGAGAGGTCTGCCTTTCCAGTAAGATGAGTGTTGGTGCCATATTTAAGAACTTTTCAGTTGCATTGAGGAAAAAGAAGACACTTGTGAGAACACTGTTTTGGAATCAATTATATTAAGTTTAGAACTATGAAAATTATTCATGGCAAGGAAGTGTCCTGTTGGGGTCTTACAAAACAGTCTGCAACAGAACTGTCTGCTTTTTCTTGCTTAGCGAGAACTGTTGTGTAGCACAATGTTGTAAGATTAGTTCACAAAACACAGGTTACATATGTTTTTAGACATACCAGAACAGCTCTTATCAAGCAACATGTATCTGAGTAAGTTGCTGAAGTATTAGAGCAGTTTATCACATGCTATTTACATTCAGTGTCTTCTGAGTTCACAACAAAATATTACCATTTTTTTTCTAGTTTTAATGTAACGGTTGCACCACTTTGCATGGAAAACCATACCTGACATAGCTACTGTAGACTTAAGTGGTAGCTGGAACCACTCTCGAAGGGCTGCTTTATCATTTTTAATTGTACTTGGGTGTAGGACTGTAGTGTTCTTGGGTGTATTGCATGGGCTGCATTATCTACAGCATTGTACAATAACAACTCTAGAAAAGGCAGTATACTTCACTGATGCTTGTCTGGTAATATCACTTCTGTGTTATAATGGAAGGTTTTTTTGTGATGTATGAAATTTGTGTTTTTTATATAAAGTACAGTTTAGACTAGTGTTGTGGTAATGCCTGTTCTCATGTGTAAATAGTTACATATGTACACAAGATACTACTTTTGAACTTCTGATTTTCATTGCAATGTTCAGTCCTAGTTCTTATTTCACTATTAAAAAGTATGTTTTTGCTTTAACATTGTTCAGTTAGTAGATATGCAAACATGTACAGATAGTTCATATTTATGTATGGCATATAATCACACTACTCAGCAGCTATGCTTTGTTGTATTATGTAAATAATAAAAAAATGTACAGAAGGAAATAATTTCTTTTGTGATTGTTCATTGGTTTTAGTTACTGCTGTAATCTAAAAGTGACCTTGTTGAGATTGGATGTGCAATTAATAGCTTTGCTTAGATGTCCTCTTTTTGCTTAAGCCTGACTGTATCTCACTTTAATTTGGATAGACTGGCTTTTTTAACATGCTTCTCTCACTTCAGCAAGTCTTAAACTACTTGATGGACAGATGCCAGCAAACTGGTGTGCTTAGAGAGAGGGAACTGTTAATGATTATCTCCAAAGATTGTAAGCTCTTTTTTTTTTTCCTCCTAGAAATTGTATTTCCAGTGATCTGTGGTAGGTAATAGAACCACAATAATGACAATGTCATTCAGCAGACCCAGGCAGGGTTACTTTCAGGGCTGGCATCTGAATGGAGTTGTTAAATAAGCCAGATTTATCCTTCTTCATTAGAAAGTGCAGAACACAGAGTATGTGTTAACTTGAAAGAAGTCTTCACTGATGTGTATGATGTATAAAAGTTGCTTATGTTAAAATTGAAGAATGCGCCTCCTAAAAATCAGCTAATGTTAATGTTCATGGAAACTTAATACTACAGTATATGCCATCAATATGTGAGCAGTAACATGTTCTGGGACTCCATTTCTTGGAAAGAATTTTACAACTTAATCAGGGAATTGCTTTAAACCATTTTTCTACCTTCTGTAGGAAATTAAATACTCCAGATGCAGCTTCATTTGTGTGTGTGTGTGTGTACATATATATTTAAAGCTACAAAGTACCTTATAACTGGGTGTTTGAAAATAATGTCTGTACTATCATGGTCATGTCTTGAGTATTTTAAGAAAGCTGGCCAAAGACTAACCATGATAATACCACTAGGAGATTACTCTGTTAGTCTCAGCCTTGCTATCTGTTTTATCATCTGAATGAAGGCTTTATTTTGGGAAGGCTTGTTGAAATAACTGATCTCAGTAGATCTGTGAATGAAAGTATGGAATGAAATATGCCTTGTAGGATCATGAATTATATGTAAATGCCCACAAGTGGAGTATGAACATGTACATAAAAGTGTAAGATCCACTGAGCTTTGTTCTGTGCTAATAACATATACCATTCTGACCTGCTGAAGAGGTGCTCTGAGAAGGACTTGGGTGTCCTGGTAGCCCACAAGTTGGCCATGAGCCAGCAGTGTGCCCCTGTTGCCAGTGGTATCCTGGAATGCTTTAAGAAGAGCTTAGCTAGTAGGTCAAGGGAGGCAGTGCTCCCCCTCCACTCTGCCCTGGTGGGGCCACACCTGGAACACAGTGTCTGGTTCTAGGTTCTCCTGTTCAGGAAGGACTGTTTGAGAAAGTCCAGCAGAGGGCCACAAAGATGATCTTGGCCCGGGGTATCTTCCTTATAAGGAGGGGCTCAGAGTCCTGAGGCTGTTCCATCTGGAGGCGAGGGCTGAGAGAGGATTTTATTAATACTTATATAAAATGCGGAAGTTAAGCAAATGGGGTCAGGCTTTTTTCAGCAAACCCCAGCAAGAGAACAAGGAGCAACAGGCACTAACTGGAATGCAGGACGTTCCATACAAACATGAGGAGAAACTTCCTCACTGTCAGGGTGACAAACCTGGAACAAGATGCCCAGAGAGGTGGCATTGTCTTCCTCTTTGAAGAAATTCAAACCTGCCTGGATGCTTTCCTGTGCAACCTACTGTAGGATACCAATTTCAGCAGGTGGGGTTGGACTAGTTGATCTCCAGAGGTCAGTTCCAACCCCTATGATTCCATGATTTACAGTTATTTAGGAGTCCTAATTCCTTTGAGCACTCTAAACACCCAAAGGTGGAGAAAGTTGTTTTAAAAGAATATGTACTGCTAACTAACTGGTTTGTTTGCACCTAAATTAGAATACTCCTAAACAAATATCAGTATAGAATCACCAACATTGAAAAAGACCTCCAAGTTCATATAGTCCAGCTGTCCACCTTTCACCAATATTTCCCTCCAAAACCACTCTTCCAGAGAAGAAATTTTTCTAACATGAATCTCCTCTGGCACAACTTGAGGCCATAAACCTCAAACCAGGCTGGCTGAAGAAGTATGCATATAAGCACAGACTTGCAGATTTGTTCTCATCCCTCTATCTATAACCATGGAGACTAGTTTATATATTCTTAAATAGCTGACTCCTACTGCACTGTCGTTTAGTTTTAATGCAGTGGTATTAAAATACTTTGAAGAAGAGTGTCTTCTATGATATTTAAACACAAGCCATCCATCAAAGCTGCTCTCGCTTGCTCTTTTGGTTTAAAGCAATAAATTTGTATGAATAGTATAACACCATCACTTCACATGAAATTAGTTCTCATTTAACCTATGGCTGACATGTTTCTAACTTACGCGTAAGCATGCCATTCTTGAAAGAATCTCCTGACATCACCAACTCATGTACTTGTTGATTAGAATGTTTTTTTGTTAGGGAATAAAGAGAAACATACAAATTCATAAAGCCTTTGGTAACTAGAAGAGATTTGGTGATCTTCAGTTTATTAAACATGTGTCTAGATGGCATTGTGGCTGTGGTAGTGTGTGCCACAAGGTTCTGCTGTTATCTGAAAGATAAGCTCTCTATGGTTTGTTTCCAACCTTCTGCTGTAAAGATGACTTGATGAGCAGCCCAAAGACTTGGTTGGTTTTGGCTTTTAAGAATACAATGGATTTCAGAAGCCCTGACTACATCCTGTAATCTTTCTGGTACTTAGTCCTTTGAAAATATATTTCAAAAATGAATTATTCATCCAAACATTTTGGAAGGTCACTTGTTCACAAGTGTCAGGGCATGCCTTATATGCTTAGCACTTGTCACGTTTATTAGCACAAGAAAGGTGTGAAGCTGTTGGAGTAGGTCCAGAGGAGTCCACAAAGATGATCAGAGAGCTGGAGCACTTCTCCTATTGGGACAGGCTGACAACAGGGCTCATTCAGCCTGAAGAAAAGAAGGCTGCAGAGAGACATCATGCCTAGTACATAAAGGAGCATGCAAAAAAGCTGGAGGCACTCCTGTCAGGGAGTGTAGTGATAGGACAAAGGATAATGGCTTTAAACTAAAAAAGGGTAGACTTAGATTAGGCATTAAGAAGATTTCTCTATGAAGGTGGTGAGGCAGTGGCACAGGCTGTCTAGGGAGGCTGTGGATGGATCCCTAGAGCTGTTCACTTCCAGGTTGGATGAGGCCCTGGGCAGCCTGAGATGGTGGGTGGCAGCCCTGCCCACTGAAGAGGGGCTGCAACTGAGTGGTCTTTAAGGTCCCTTTCAAGCCAAACCATTCCATGAGTCTATTACTGAGTTGACAGCTTCCTAAAGGAGATGTGTTTCACTACTGCATTTTGTATTAGATGATGAAACACAGAAGAGACATAATTCTTAAAGCAGTAATGCAATAATGTGATGGAAAGTACAGTGATAGTAGCAGGGTGGCACAATCCAAGGCTGCAGCAAATGAGAGCAAGCCCAAATGCAGCAGCTGTGCACACAGAAACAAAAGAAGAAAAACTGCTCACCTTTGGAAGACCTCCAGTAGGCAGGGATCTCCAGAGAGATACCCTTGCCTCCACTGCCAACCCTTAAATGAGGTCTGGGAAGACCCACTTCATGCACCTCCCCTGGGTTGCCCTTTCTTCCCACTGGGTGCTCAATGACTGTTCCAGGCAGTGACTTAGCATTTCCTCTACAAGAGCCATTTCTTGTGGTAAGTGTGTAGTATTGTTTAAAGTTACATTCCCCATGTTGATGGTATTTTGGGTTAAGCCTCCTAAATAAGATAACTGTATCTTTATTAATCTCAAAGCCATGCCTTTTTTTTTTCCTTGTTGTCTTTAAAATCAGTTTGCAGTGTATATATTCCCAAGTGTGAATAACACCTGTTATCACAATCTGATATTTAGCATAGAAAGAAAATCAAAAGTAATTATGATGACTATATACACTCTTGCGTCTAAGTGCAAGCATGCAGAGTAGAACATCTTGTGTAACTAATCCTGACCGAAGTCAGATTAAGTCTTGTATTTAACTGATTCTACAGGCACCAAGAAGGGTTCTGTGGGGTCAATGTCCTCCCTTCTGCAGACATTTCACACTGAGGTTACCTGTAGCCTATGCCAAAAGAAAATATTTCCACAGCCTGGCTATTGTGTGCGCCTCCTGCAGAATCCACAGGCTCCAGTCAGGATATCTTTGATGCTAAATAGTTAGTACTGATGTTGGATGCTGGTACACAGCTGAGAGCATTTCACAGTTATATTCCTGTAGAGAAAGTTCTTACTTTGTTTTCTGCTTGCTTCTTTAATTGGTGTGTACGTATTTTTTAAGTATGTGCGTATTAAGAAATTCTACATTTATCATAAAAAGTTACTCATTTTTAAAAATTTTTTGGAGCTAATACTCCATGTCTCAAAGGCCTCAGTTGAACAGAAACCTCTCTTTTGCAGTTTGTATACTGTATTTTGAAAGTGACCACCTCTCCATAAGGCTTACCTTATCAGTGTAATATGACCTTTTCTAGCAGTAGACCAGGGACATGTTTACTAAATGAACCACCAAGACTAGGTCTCTCATGAAAAATGTTTAAATCCAAGGTAAGAGTTTAGAGGCATTGTGCAACAGCCAAACATACTTACTTAATTGGACTCAAGATACCTCACCTGCCAGGCACTCCATTTCCTCTTCCTCCAGCTACTTGAAAACGTGGCTGCCTCTAAGTTAATGTTTCTCTTCTCCAGCCCTACAGCCAGAAAGCTGCATCATAATTTAGTTTACTCATAGGGAAAAATCTATTTTAAAATGTTTACATCAGGGGCTGTTTTAGGTTTTTGAGCTTGTTTTGATCAGGCTGTGAGAACTCTTGATGGTACACCACTTTCAGCATGCTATTCATGGTTCAGGTACTTTCAGATTCTTTCTGACGGTACAATAATGAAATCAATATAAATAGACAGAACATAAACCAAAGGATAAACTGAAGCCATGACTCAGGACAGGACCCTTCTCAGAGCAGACCTTTTCTTTCAGCTTCATTATTCCACTGTAACCATAATGATTCTCGGGCCTTTTATCTAAGGTACATCCAGAATCTGAAAGCCATAAAAATGCCAGGCAGATGTATTTAGATATGTGTATTTGGACTCCTCCTTAATGGTTGATTTCAGATTTAATTGACCTGCACAATTGGCCTGTACAATTTATTTCCTCAGAGCATTCTGGTGATTCATGAGTTTCCTGGCGTACTCTTTTGCAAAAGTGGTATTAGAAGCTAAAGCCTACCCCTGCATGGCAAAAACATAGGTGGAAAGATGCTTGCTACAGGTCAGACATTTCATCTTTGGAGATGTGCTATGTCAATGTTTTTGCCTCATTGCTGATTTTACAGTATAGAGAGACAGGATGAAGACTTACTGTGAATCTTCACTTGCACTGTCACTAAGATTGGAATACAGACCTGAGGAAATGAGAAGCAATTTAATTCACTGTTCATTGTTCCTGTTTATCTGTTCTTTACCACAGTGAGCAGTTATATTTACACTGGTTAAAAAACTGCTAAAGCCACCCATCCTGCCTCCACTTTCTAGAACTGACTCTTCTGAGTACACTTGATACTTCCCTGAGTATCAAGGAAAGTCATTGTCCTTGAACAGACAGCATTTTTACTGTAGATTTGAAGTTTAGTAGATCAGCAGGAATTTGGACATGTGAGGAACACAACAGCGATTCCCAAAGGAGCCCATGAAGTTGTTTGTGCACCATTTCTTTTGGCTTTGGTAGTGCCTTTGGGACACCAGGTCAGACTAAGTTTAAACAGGATTAAACTAAAGTAGATTTTCCTGAGTTGTATTTTAAGTTCCATGGAACTTACATGAAAAGAAAGTAGGTTTATGGCCCTGGAAAAATCCTGATCCCTTTCAGTTTAATTACAAGCTTCACTGTCTGAAGGAGACTTAGTTCCTGTGATTGCTGTGGTGGACTTGTCTGATGGACAACATCTGTATAGATTTGTGCTTTTCCACAAGAGGCCCATCTTCTGACTGAGCTCATAAGACCCAGGACTTGGATCATTTTCTGGCTGGACATCACCAGTACAGCTCTTGGAGAAGACAAGTGGATTTAGCGTGAGGAGGAGGAAGAGACAGACAAGAGTTGAGACCACTGCAACAGGCTGCAGTGGAACTGCAGTTTCCATTTCAGTGCCAAGATGAATTGGCTGGTAGCTTCTAGCATATAGCAGTGATGCGAAGGTTGCTATTTGCCAGCATAACTTCAGGGTTTGCTAGGAGAGACTTGTTCTTAACATGCAGGCAGCAGAAATGAGTTTACATTTGATTTAAGGTGAGATTCTTGGAGTACTATTTCGGTCTCTTATATGTAAGTACTGGACAAAAAATCAGTGATCAGCAGTGGGAACAGTTCACTGACTCCGCAGCAAGATTGAGTTTGGAAATTATTTGATGTAAGGAAACAGCCTCAAGGTCCGTCTTAATTTACTCAGCATTTAATGTAAGCAGAGGCTGTTGTGTTTAACGATTCGTCATCTGGTGGGGGTGAATCACAGGTCAGCAGAGTCATCAGCCCTCAGTAAACAAAGGCATTTAACTTTCCTACACAAATATCTGCTGGAGAGCAAAGGTTACACTGGTAAATAGAACACTAGTACTTATACAGTCCCTTCCTTGATTCCCATAGCACATCACTGGATGACGCTCGCAGGAGTGCAGGGCTGAGGTACAGTTCCAGGGTAAGCCTGGATACAGCCCCTCAACCTGACTCCCGCCAAGCCCTGTCATTGTGTGCTGCCCCAGCTGCCAGACTCGTCCATGGCCCCAGCCTTCCTCCCTCTCCACACCAAGATATCTGCAGGGCATTTCTGTGAAGGCCAGAATCCCCGCTCCGCTGTGCCTTGGCATGCTCAGCAGCACATAACCTTGCTGGCATGTGCTCCCCTCTGCTGTCACTCCCATTTTCCCGCACTTGAGCAGTGCCTACCAGAGCCAACTTGCTTGCAATTTCCTCAAAGCAGTGCATATGATTTGTGAAGCCACTGAGTGGGATGGTTTTTAAACAGCAGAGGCTGATGATCATACCAAGAATGTATGTTCACAGAGCTGATAGGTACTGGCGAAAGAAAGCGAATATATGACAGCCAGCTTCTAAGTATAAGTAGTGTGCTGTTTGGGGTTGGAAATAGAAGGCTATTTTTCAAAAAAGCTGACACAAGAATATCACTGCTGACTACAAGGCCTAAGCAGTCAGGGTAACTTCTACTTTTTTCTGCTAACTATACCTTTTTATGGGTCATGTTTCACTAACACCAATCAGAGTGAAATGTCACTAGACCCAGAGCTCACCAACCCAGAGGAGATCATTAAAGAGGTTAAGACTGGAGGCAGTCTGGATTGTAGTGACCATGCCCTGGTTGAGTTTTGTGATCTCAAGGAATATAAGCCTGGCAAAGAGCATAGTCAGATCCCCGAACCTCATGAGAACAAAGTTCCATCTGTTTAAGGAATTATTGGATGCGATCCCTTCAGAAACTGTCCTTAGAGACAAAGAAACTGAGCAGAGCTGTCAGCACTTTAAGGACACTTTTCTGAAAGCACAAGAGCTCTCCACCGCTCCACATAAGAAATCAAGCAGAAAAGGCAGGAAATGGACGTGGCTGAGCAAGGACTTGCTGAGGGAAGAGAAGGAAAAGTACAGGTAGCAGAAGCAGGGATGGGTGGCCTGGGAACAATATAGGAATGTCATCTAGACATGGAGAGATGGGATGGGTGAAACCAAGGTGTGGATGGAACTAAACTTGGTGAGGGATGTTAAAAATAACAAGAACAGATTCTTTAGGTACATGAGTCAGAAGAGACAGGCAAATGAGAGTGTACTCCCCCTGATAAATGAGACAAGAGAATTGGCTTCAACAAAGATGGAGAAGGCTGAGGCACTCAGCAACTTATTTGACTCAAGTCTTCACTGGCACTTGTGCTTCCCACATCTCTCATGTGCCTGAACCTTTAGATGGGGATCAAGGGAGCACAATCCCTCCCTCTGAAAGACTGGAGTAAGTCTGAGAATGCTTCATAGGGCTGAATGCATGAGTCTGTGGGACTGAACAATGTGTATCCCAGTATCCTGAAGAAACTGACTGATGTCACTGCCAAGCCACTCTTCATCATATTTGAAAAGTCATGGTTATCGGGTTAAGTTCCCAGTGATTGGAGAAAGGGAAACAACATTCAATTTTCAAACAGGGGGAAAGGAAGATCCAGGAAACTACAGACTGATCAGTCTCACATCTGTGCCTGGGAAGATTGTAAAGCATGTACTCCTGAGAGACATAGTACATACATATGATCCAAGGCAGCCAGCACGGCTTCACCAAGGGCAGATCATGCCTGCTCAATCTGGTGGCCTTCTATACTGGAGTGACAGCATCAGCATACAAAGGGAAGGCAACTGATGTAATCTACCTGGACTTCTGCAAGGCCTTTGACATGGTCCTAACACCACACCTTTATCTCTAAATTAGAGAGATATGGATTTGAAAGCTAAACTATGCAGCGGTTAAAGAATAGGTAGGACTGTCATAGTCAGAGGGTTGTGGCTTTACAATCAGGTGGACGCTGGTCATGAGTCGTGCTCTCCAGGAACGTGTCTTGGGACTGGTACTCTTCAACATTTTTATCTATTACATAGACAGCAGCATTGAGTGTACTCTCAGCAAGTTTGCAGATGACACCATCCTGAGTGGTGCAGTTGGTACAATAGAAGGAATGGATCCTATCCAAAGGGACCTGGAATCATAGAATCATAGAATCACAAAGTTGGAAAGGACCTACAAGATCATCAAGTCCAACCGTCCTCCCATTACCATTACTACCACAAAGTACTAAACCATATCTCGTAGCTCCTCATCCAGACGCCTCTTGAACACTGCCAGGGACGGTGACTCCACCACCTCCCTGGGCAGGCCATTTCAGTGTCTGACCACTCTCTGAGAAAAAAAGTTTTTCCTTATGTCTAACCTAAACCTCCTCTGGTACAACTTGTGACCATTTCCTTAGGTCCTGTTTGTTGCCCTTGAGAAGAGGCCAAAGACAAGCTTGAAAAGTGGGCCCACATGAACCTAATGAGTTTCAACAAGGCCAAGTGCAAGGTGTTGCACTTAGGTTGAGGCAGTCCCAGATATGCGTACAGACTGGGAGTAGAACACACTGAGAGCAGCCCTGCAGAGAAGAACAGGATGAATTCATTCATCCTGATGATGAGCCAACACTGTGCTTGCAGCCTGGAAGGCCAACTGTAATCAGAAGAGAGGTGTCCAGCAGAGAGAGGAAGGTGATTGTCCCTCTCTGCTCTGCCCTTTTAAGGCCCTATCTGGAGTACTGTGTTCAGGCCTAGGGCCCCCAGCACAGGAAAGATGCAAAAAAAAGGATAGTAGGTCCAGAGAAGAGCCACAAAGGTGAGGGAGGAAGCACCCCTCCTATAAGCAAAGACTGAGGGAGCTGGGCTTGTTCAGCTTGGAGAAGAGAAGGCAGAAGAAAAGGCTCTGGGGAGAACTCATTGCAGCCTTCCAGTAATTGAGTGGAGCTTCTAGGCAGAAGAGAAACTGACTTTTTATGAGGTCTGAAAGTGGTAGGACAAGGAGGAATGGCTTTAAACTACAAGATGGGAGATTTAGTTTAAATGGTAGGAAGAAACTCATCTAGAGGGTGAGGTACTGGAACAAGTTGCCCAGGGAAGCTGTGGATATGCTATCCCATGATTTATTGGGTGGCAACCCTGTTCATGGCAGGGGGTTGGAACTAGGGTGATCTTTAAGGTCCCCTCCAACCTAAGCCATTCTATGATCCTATGATCATCATTTCAGCTGTCACTTTGTATTTTTAACCAAATAACATTTATCTAGGTGCAGCAAGGTCAAAACGGCTATGCGAAATTCCCTGCATTTTCCCAAAATTAGTGCTTACATTTGAATGCCTGCTATTCAAACACCTCTTTTCTGTGTGTGGCTCTGTTCTGGATGAGAGCTGGATCTGAGCGTCCTTATCCCTCCTTGCTTTTCCATCTCATCTGAGTGCTGAGAGTAGAGAATCAAAGCTCTACATTTTTCAAAGACCAAGTGCCTTTTAAAAACCTTTCATGTACACAGTGTTACAGCCACAAGCACAGCGTATAAAGTTTGGGGTTTTTTTTTCTACTACAAGGACAAAGCCTTTTGCAGCCCACAAACACAGTGAAAAAGCCACCTCAGGAATCTGATTCAGCTTAAAATAACCTGTGGCTAACCAAAGCCTTGCTTGTGCCATGGCCTCCCTACAGATACATCTGAAGATGATTGCCTAGAGTCAGTCCTAGCACATCCCCAGTTTCAGTGCAGAAGAAGGACTGGCTGCAGGAGCCCCATGTCTCAGGCTGTGCTCCCTGTCCATACCCCTGTCCCATCCTACAGGGGCCTCTGCAGCCACAGCGAGGGCTGCGCTCCTGGCAGAGCACCAAGGGCTGTGTCTGTACCTTCTGCTGCACTGAGGCCAGGCAGGGATCTGGCAGTGTGTGACAATGGCAGCTGCCAAGTGCCCTGTGAAGGGGCTGAGCACTTATTCCCATTGTGCTGCCTCAGCCAGCCCTGCCACACTGTGATACCAAGCTGAGTGGTGTGGTTGACACAGTTGAAGGACGGGATGCCATTCAGAGGGACCTCGAGAGGCTAGAAAGGTGGGCCCGGGTGAACCTGATGAGGTTCAACACTGCAAAGTGCAGAGTTTTGCACTTGGGCCGGAGGAATCCCAGGCATCCCTACAGACTGGAAGGAGAGGTCCTTGAGAGCAGCCCTGTGGAGAAGGACCTGGGGGTCTTGGTAGACGAAAAACTTAACATGAGCCAGCAGTGTGCCCTTGCAGCTCGTAAGGCAAATGGGATCCTGGGCTCCATCAGAAGAGGGGTGGCCAGCAGGGACAGAGAGGTGATTGTTCCCCTCTACTCTGCTCTTGTGAGGCCCCATCTGGAATACTGCGTCCAGGTCTGGAGCCCCCAGTACAAGAAAGACAGGGAGCTGTTGGAGAGGGTCCAGAGGAGGGCCACAAAGATGATCAGGGGACTGGAGCACCTCCCCTATGAGGACAGGCTGAGGGAGCTGGGCTTGTTCAGCCTGGAGAAAAGAAGGCTGCGGGGTGACCTCATTGCAGCCTTTCAGTACATAAAGGGAGCCTACAAAGAGGAGGGGAATCAACTCTTTGAAAGGGTGAGTGACAGCAGGACAAGGGGAAATGGTTTTAAGCTGAGGGAAGGGAGATTTAGGTTGGATGTCAGGGGGAAATTCTTTACGGAGAGAGTGGTGAGGTACTGGAACAGGCTGCCCAGGGAGGTTGTGGATGCCCCGTCCCTGGAGGTGTTCAAAGCCAGATTGGATGGGGCCCTGGGCAGTCTGGTCTAGCATTAGGTGGAATGGTGGTGGCCCTGCATGTGGCAGGGGGGTTGGAGATTCATGATCCTTGAGGTCCCTTCCAACCCTGGCAATTCTGTGATTCTGTGATTCTGTGATAAATAACCGAAAGCTGGAAAAAACACTTGAAGTTGGCTCGGCCAGCATGGGAGCAGGAGGGCATCATCTCTGCCAGTACTGCTCCAGCCCTTTCACACCCCCATGCTCACCACAAGTGCCAGGGAAGACTGAAAATATCCAGGGAATGTGGCCTCACTTCTAACTGTGCACAAATGTGGGCCACTAAGTCTCCACAAAGCTGCACACACTGCTGTAAGGCTCACTCCAGTGAGCTAACATCTCTTTATTTGATTTCCAAGGTAGTGTTCTGCTTTTCAAAACAATGAAGACAGAATTTCTTTATTGTACAATTATTCCTTGTAGATCCTCAAATTTAGCCTGTGTACAATGGTGAATTGTGAGAGGTTGAAGCAAAATGCAAGGGGGACAACAAGAAAATAAACAAGAGTGCTAAGGAGGAAGGGATTTCTTGGCAGAATAGAGGAGTAATTTCTTTTTATTGTCTGTTTTGTGATTTATATGTCAGGATTTATATGTCATCTTTAGGTGATCTGAGATGCAGTAGCAATTAATAATAGCATTTGTTCTATTTTTATGATGACAGGATATACTGTTAATAAAAATCTCAAAGTTCAGCATGCAAATCTCTGGTTTCACGTTCAGTTGTTACTGTAATATTGAAAAGACCACGATTCCCTAAAGGTGACGATCCCTTGTGAAATAAATGGGCAAGAAGAAATGCAAAGGTGAATGCAAGAGCTGTTTATGCCACTGAGACACCACATTAATCAGGCTTGTACTTTTTTTTTTTTTCTAATTCTTAGCCTGTGCATGTGTGGGCAGTGGAGGAATCTGCTTATTAAAAACCTTTTTGAAATCCATTAGCTCAGCCCCCATATTTTAAAGTTAAGCATATGTAGAGACACAGTGGACTCAGTGAGTCATGATCTCAGCAAACACAGAAGCCAGCTCAGTGCATTTACCACTGGTATCGCTGTACAATCAGCACTTCAGAAGCCTGAAGAAATAGCAGAAATATCCAATGCAGCCACTAAGGGGATATTAGAAAGCAAAGTGTGGCTTTCTTTGCTGAATGGGAGTCCTCTTTATAAACATCTTCCCATGCTGCTGAGTCTGGAAGTAGTTGGTGAACTTATGCTTGCAGAAATGTTTAACCCCTGCAA
This sequence comes from Phasianus colchicus, assembly GCF_987193195.1. Taxonomy (NCBI): domain Eukaryota; kingdom Metazoa; phylum Chordata; class Aves; order Galliformes; family Phasianidae; genus Phasianus; species Phasianus colchicus. Next base: position 56,185,422 of record NC_143476.1, read on the forward strand.
CACAGGACGAACTTTGTTTTGGAAGCAAGAAATGTGGAGTTTCACTGCCTATCCGAGCAGGTTTTTTAGACTTGTGATAGCAGACAATTACAGCTGTTTTTCCTACAAAGAGAGACAGAGCTGGCAGGTGAGACCTTGAGGTGCATATCACTATCTCCCCTCGTAGAGGATCAGCTGCCCCATCCAGCACATCTCACCAGTGCTGAAGTGAGGAAAAGCAATGGGATGATTCTCATTTTCTTGCTTTCCAGTATAAAATTAAGAGTAAGTCTTATTTAAAAACCACCATAACATTGCAAATAAATTATTGGATTTGGTTCTGCAAATTTTTTCCACAGGATCAGCTGAAATTTTCATGGTCTTTGTGTGCATGAGAAAATCAGGGTTGTAGGGTAATCTTAGATTTAGAAAATGTTACAAGCTCTTACCCTTATATACTACATCATGCTGTTCACCCATTCATTCCACATTCCTTACCCTGGTATCAGAATGTTACTGTACTTGGGAAGGCAATTTAGAAAACAAAATGTTATTGTTCTGAATGCCTGTACAAGCAATTATAGCGATTTTGAATAATGATCTAGAGGGGTACTCTGCACTTCGTGCTTCTACTTGTAGTCAGGATGCTCTGTGGGTTTGCTGAGGTTAGAACTCAAACCTTGTTGTGGTTTGATGCAAGGTTTGAAACTTGATCCAGAAACAGAACCTGCATAGTGTCTACAGGCAAAACAAATCTGGAAGGATGTGCGTATGATGACACACTGCCAACTATGTCATCTTCTTCTCTTAGGTCTTCACCTGGAGGATAAAATAACCATCCTCTCCCTGTATTCCTGTTCCATTGGAAAGGATCTCTTTTGAGAATTTGATTTTACATACATAAAAGCTAGTGGAGATGAAGGAGAAAACATCATCCTCTTGCCTCTCCCTTCTCTTTATCTGCCATGCATATAGCAGCTTTTTCCCCAGACATCACATGTGGAGGATGAAACTATGGACAGCTGATTCTGTTAATCTTTTCTTGTATCAGGATAAGGACATTAGCTGCATACTATTTTTTCTAAAGTCTGACCAGCTCTGCATCTGACGCCGTCCTTCAATGATGTCTAATTAGGCTGTCTACAAACCATGGCTGGCTGACAGCCAGTGTCTCTGTGGTAACAGAGACAGCAGCCAAACAGCAGGCAAACCCTAGGTTGTTTCGCCCTTTCACAATATGTACAAAACGTTCTGCTGCTCTCAGGTCTATGAATGTCCTCTCCTGTTTGGGGCAGGCAGAACTGCCCATTACTGCATGTGTTCTGTGAAACCATTACAGTCCATTTCATGTTCGCAGTCCAGCTCAAGCTTTCTCTGTCAAACCGAAGTGCAAAACTAATAAATGAAAACACTGTTTTGATAAATCCAAGACAAAATGATAAAAAGTATCTAATGTTCCTAATTTTTCTTGAAACCAATTTCAAGAACAGTGATGCTCAAGGTAAACGTGACATTATTCACTACAGAATGCAGTCCAGGTACCAGGGGTACAGATGACACCAGGGGTAATCTATAGGCAGCTGATTTAAGACAAAGAGAAGAAATGACTGTGTCACCCGGCACGTAATCAATCGGTGTGACTCACAGTCATTGGATATGACAGAAAATGAAAATATAAATGGTTTCAGGAAGGAATTACTCAAACTGAGAAGCTAATTCAAACTTTCCTGCTGCAACGTTGTCTTTAAAATTCTTTGAGGTCCTGGCCAGAAGCAGGAGGGGCTACCAGGAAGGCTCAGGTCACACTGTGTCACTGGGGGGTAATGTCTGGGGTGTGGTGTGGGAAAAGATGGGAAATCTCAGGCAGGAGTGGGAGAGTGTGGGGATGCAGAGTGACTCTGAGCGGGGACAGGGCGGACCTGAATGGGGAGAGGGTAGGCCTGAGGAGCCCAGGTCTGCCACCAGCACTTGCAGAGCAGAGTGCTCTGAGAAGAAGCACTCAGAGCACCCAGGATGAGAGTTAATGGCTTTAAGTTGTGCTAGCAGAGGTTCAGATTGGATATTAGTTAATATTTATTCTCAGAAAGAGTGGTCAAGCATTGGAACAGGCTGCCCAGGGAAGTGCTGGAGTCACCATCCCTGGAGGTGTTCAAGAAGAGGCATCAGAGGACACAGTAGGCACAGGGATGGATTGATGATTGGTCTAGATATCTTAGAAGTCTTTTCCAGTCTAGTGATTCTATGATGATTCTATGATTTTTGTCACGGAGGCCACTACACAACCCATAGCATGCAGTAACCTCCCACTGCTGGCACATGAACTAGATTTATAGCTTACCCAGAAGTGACTATTCATGTTCCAATTATGGGAACTGAATACATTGCATAAAACATATTTTGAATCAAACTGGGATGGAGTGCATTAACAGTTCGTTTTGGCTTTTCCTCACTTGCTGTGTTGTTACATCACCACAAGCAGAGCTCAGCAGCAGCAGCAGCAGAGTGGGGTGGGCTTTGGCAGGAGCTTTGGCGCATGCCAAGGGCTGCCACATTCCAGGCACCACCAGGGCCAACTGTAAGTGATGCTATGAAGCACTGGGTAGATGTCATGTGATAGAGTGGCTGGGCAAAACAGTCCCAGGTCTCTTGGCCTTTCCTCATAAGGAAAATGCTCCATTTTTGTAGCCCTCTGCTGAACTCTTTCCAGTAGTTCCCTGTCTTTCTAGAACTAAGAAGGAGGAAATGCTGGAAAAAAGCACTTCCATCAAAAGACATTTTTCCACCAGCAAATGCTTCATATTGAGCAGCTCTACGCAACATATCACAAGCAGGGCAATCACTTGTCTCCTTCTTCAGAGAAAAGTGCAGCTGATGTTGGCTGTGTGGCAGCATCACTTCCCACTTTCACTATTTGTACTTGCAGCAGCCAGAGATGGGCACTGTGTGGTGACGGAGAGCTGAGCAACTCTGCCTATGCCTTTCCCTGGTATCCTCTCCCTCTGCAAACCCCCTCCACCAGTCCATTACCGTGGAGGGCCAGAGTGCTCCACACCGCACAGTTTGTACACTGCCTTTACAGCCCCTGTGCCTGAAATCACCCATCAGCCTAATGTGGGAACGTGACAATGAGGCAGTGTCATTTCTTTTCTTACTCCTGAATTTTGCAAAGTTTCAGTTTTTACTGGATCCATCATTTTTTTCCCTCAGCTGTGCCTGGATGCATGCATCTCCCACTGCTGTTTACTAGCGTAGGCAGAAACAAAGACTGCCCCTGCCAGCTTTAACAGCAGATGCTCTTTAGTTAAGCAGGGATTAATAATGCTTCTAAAAGCATATTTAGAATAAATTCCATTGTAATCCATTCTTCTTTCCTGTTGGACTTCATCTTTCTTCTTTGAGGTTTAAAGGCAGAATGTTAGTATCAAAAAAAATCCCTCCTTGAAGAACACAGTCTCACCAGATAAGGAGGACTACAACAGCTGACTTTCCCTCATGGAAAACTCATGCTTTTACTGGATTAGGTTTTGGGTTTTATGCTTCCCCATTACAGAGATAGATGTCCATGTACAGCAAGGGACATGCTGCTATCACTCCAGTGGCAGAAAGTTTCCACCACGCTTCCTAAGCCAGACATGGAAGAATACGACCAGCTCCTACTGGCACTGCACCCAGGGGTGAAGTGAGAGAGGACATGGGCTTCCCCAGGCCTCACAGCCACGGCACAGCATGCACAGCTCCTGCCTGTTGGTGGGCACCACTTGCTTGTGATTTATTATCTGGTGCCACCAGCCACCGTTTGACTTCATTTACAGCAGTCATTAATCCATAGAACACTTCAAAGGAGACTTTTACCTCATCATATTTCCACAGTATTAGTAGCTCAAGTCAGAGTTTTTCCTCTTAGAAATACACAGCATTAATTCTTCTGACAGAGCCTAATTTGGGAGTGAGTTATCTCAGCTGTGACTCTGCAAAGAACTTCCCCGCATTCACAGGCTGTGATTAAGCAGTCTTTCAAGGCAAAAATAATATAAAATTACACTTCTTGGCACTGTGCTTGTGATGTATGCCGATGAGGAAAGGATGGGGCACCCACCCCTTCTCCCGCTCCTTACTGCTTGCCCCTCTGTCCACCACCATAAAGTAACATCTCGTTTCCTTTCATTTGGATTGCCAAACCAATTCCAGGCACCTAAATTACATCATCCATTTGCATGAAAGACACAAGAAATCACGATAAGCACCAGTTCCGAGCAAACCTGCACCTGACTGCTACGCAGCCTCCCGAGGGGCAGCTTGGCCACAACACACGGCACCGAACCGTGCACCCCCCTTCCCTTTCCCCTTCCTCCCGCCGCCGCTCCTCCCGCACCCGCTGCTGCCGGCGCAGAGCTGCCTCGCCCTCTGCCGGGCGGCGTCGTGCGCTGCACATCTCGCTCAGTTCGCCTCCACCGTCGCTTTTCTTCTTGCGCTTTGAAGGGGAGGGACTTCTCTCGCTGTTTACTCTGCACAAAAACAAAACAAAACAAAACAAAATAAAACAACAACAACAAAAAAACATCCGGAGGAGGGGGGAAAAAAAAAACAAGAAACCAAAATGTCAGAGCAAACCTGAAATACTGACATTAAATTTCCATCCGTTTGCTAGTTTTTACTCAAGCGCAAAACTCAGATTTATTCAGCAGCTCTGTGCCTGGCTCGTGTGGGAGAACAATCTCAAACCTCACATGACACCGAAGAAGGACTTAGTGCTGACGTTACAAAACTACAGACTTTGTACCAGAGCTAATGGGAAAGTTTATATTTTTTTTCAGTCTCTAAAAATCTCTGTTAATATACATTTAACATATGAAATACTCATGATATGTGTGCCCTTATAAGCTCCATCTTAAACATTTTGTAGTAATGAAACATAAAAAGTCAGTACCGTCTAAACTTTCTGCTCTGTCTTAGATTATGATTTAAACAGGAAATTTTCCAGAGAGAAAGTACTGCCACTTCTCTGCTTGCTTTCCCCATGTAATCAAGAACTGCTAGCATCACTAGAGGAAAATGCGTAAGAGAAGCCAATCTGTCTAAGCTAAATGAAAAAAAATAAAATAAAAAAAAAATTAAGTTGTTCCTTATTCTCCACCCTTCGAAAGAAAAGCCATGACAATGTAAGATTGCTTTCATAATCTTAGTGTATTTAATGGTAAAAAGTTATAGGCAGTGACATAGGAATGTGGTGATGGGAGTGCCAAAGGTCCACCTGACAGGACTGAAAAATGAGGGGCAAGAGGGTTGTACACACAGTGGGCAGGCTCATTGGAAAGACAAAGGCCTGTACATTTCTGTAATTGCACTACTAGTGTTTGGAAAGAGACAGAAAAGCAGCCAACAACAACAACACTACAACAACAAAGAAAGAAGGAAAAAGTCTATTCAAACTAAATGTCTGTTAAAGTAAATTTAATAAACTCAAACTGTGTGATTTCTGCTATGTAACTTCATTACCAGCATGAATCTGAATGTGAAAGCAAAACGCTGTCTCCTCTGTGAACTAATCCTGAAGTAAGAGCAGGCACAGCCATGTCTTTTTAGGAGAACAGATTATCTTTTTAAACATTTTGGCATTACTTAAATTCAGATTTACTGGGACATCTGGTATAATTAGCATATGAGGTGAAGGGTCTGTGAGTCTTGCACAACTGTGCTGTGCTAAGGGCTAGGAAACAATACTGGCTTCTTTTCTCTTCATGGGATGATGATATATTCTGGGCTCTGATATTTAGTCTGTGATGACTGGAAATATATTCTCATTACTATTCCATTTCTTTCCATTTATGTAATGATTTTACTCCAGTCTTTCATAATATTCTGCCAGTATTTTCTCACTTGTTAAGATCATGAAGAACATTCTGGATAGAATAATGTGAGGGAAGAACAAACATATCTTTAAAGTAGAAAATAACATAAATTGATATGTATCAATAAATTAACAACAGAATTGATTCAAGGGATGAGCTTTATATCTCAGCATTTATGCTATCTTAAAATTTTGTAATAGAAATGTATTTTACAGTCTGCTTCAAGTCAGTATTAGCTATGCTGACACTAGCAAGAAATACTGTGCTATATCAGCAGCTCTGTACTGCAGAACAGATATCGCTGGGGAGCTGACTTCTGCATTATGCATTTTGAGCATTTTATTGTCGACTAGCTTCGGTCCAGCCCTGTGGATTCCATGTCCGTTGAGTATTATAGGTGCAATTCTAACATAGCATCATAGAATGACTTGGGTTGGAAGGGACTTTGAAAATCACTCACTTCCACCCCCTGCCATGGGCAGGGTTGCCAACCACTAGATTCGACTGCCCAAGGCCTTATCCAACCCCAGGGATGGGGCATCCACAGCCTTTCTGGGCGACCTTCTCCAGTGCTTATCAGCCCTTAGAGTGAAAATTTTCTTTTTAATATCTAATCTCAACCTATCCTCTTTTAGTATCAAATCATTACCTCTTGTCCTATCACTAACAGTTTATGTAAAAAGATGGTCTCCATCTTGCTTATAAGCTTTCCCTTCAAATACTGGAAGTCTACAATGAGATCGCTCCAGAGCCTTCTCTTCTTCAGGCTGCACAAGCTCAGCTCCCTCAGCCTTTGATTATAGGAGAGGTGCTCCAGCCCTCTTTGTGGAGGGTTCCTCTGGACCTGCAACAGCTCCACATCCTACCTGTGTTGAGGGCCCCAGGCCTGAATACAGTACTCCAGAGCAGAAGGGGACAATCACCTCCCTCTCTCTGCTGGCCACCCCTCTTTTGATTACAGTTGGTCTTCCAGGCTGCAAATGCCCACTGCTGACCCCCAACTCATGCTCTCTGTGTGTTCTTTTCTGAGTCTGTTCATGTCTGGGATTGCCTCAGCCCAAGTGCAGCACCTTGCACTTAGCCTTGCTGAACCTCATTATGTTTATGTGGCCTCACTTCTCAAGCATGTTCAGGTCACTTTGGATGGCATCCCTTCTTCCTGCTTTACCAACTGCTCCAAGAAGCTTGGTGCCATCTTCAAACTTGCTGAGAGTGTTCTTACTCTCACTGTTCGTGTCATTGATACAGACATTGAACAGCACTAGTCCCAAGGAAGATCCCTAAGGGACACTGTAAAGTTCTGTAAAATGTAAAAAGTCCAAAACTATTTCAATGTCTCAACCACTGATCCTTGCTTAGTGAAGAATGAACAAAAATTTTGTCCTTAGTTTGCGATCAGAACAGGGATCCACAAATGCTTGCTGGAAAGGATACGGAGTACATTTGAGAATGAGCTACCTTAACCTCCTGTGCAAATCTGGGGAAGTTCCCCTGTTGCAAGAGATGCCTGTGTGACCAACGTGATAAGTGAGAGGCTCTCTACAGCTCCTGATTAAAAGTGATGAATCTCTCCCTTTACTCTTCAGAAACTGAGTTTGTATGGAGAGTATTTCTTAGCAGAGGATATTGTATCCTGAAGAGAGAAAACAAAGCTAGGGAGTATTTGGAACTGGAAGGTTTCCTAACCACTAATGATAATAGGCAGCCCTGATTTCTGATTCAAAGCGGAGCACATTGAGCAGGTGGCCTTGACCTGGTGGAAAGAAGAGAGTCCATTCACAATTAAAACACCTACTGCTGGTCATATTTTAGAGAGTATGCATAAAACCCCATGCCTCCAATTAATGTGTGATTGTCTGCTGTTTCCTTGGTAGCCCTCTTTCATGCAACACGTAGTAGATGATGCATCTTTGTACAAGGGAATTAGTTAATACTTTAAAATCTTTGCCAGTGCAATTACAAGATCACATGAGGACAGCCTAGCCATGGAGATGGGAATGATCCTCTGATATTACATGGGGGGAGGTAGTACAGTAATTGTTTAACTATAGGAGAAAATGGGATTTACTAGCCAGGGAGAGACAAAGCCTGAAGCAGACCTTAGGAGAATGGAAGGGAGCAGTGACATGAGAACTAGGCCCCTGTGCAATTCCTGATCACTGGCTGATGAATCCAGTACCTCCTCCCTATAATCAGAGATACATATTATGGATAGAGGGCATTTCAGAAGGAATTCCCAGTGAGATTATGGACAGTTTACTCACCTTCAAACTGGAGAAACTGGTAGAAGCCAGAAGCAAAGCAGAAGAAACTAAGTTTCCCCCAAAGGTTGTCCTCCCCGATCTTATAAGCATGGAAATGTGCTTCTCAGGAGGCAGACCTGATTATTCTGGGTGCACTTGAGTCAGGAAACCCTTCTCACTGTCTCCAGTAAGTAAGTGGGGGACAGCCAGTGGATATTCTTGACAAGACTCATAGAAAATAGTAGAGATGTGTCAATTATCTTTCCTCTGGGATTTTTTAAAATTCTTGGTACCTTTTTAGTAGACACCAGAGCACAGGTGTCAGCCTTACACAAAACTGTATAGCTGCTGACAAGAAACTGGGTAACAGACATGTTTGGAAACGCATCACTGTTCACTGACTGTTGCCCGCTGTGCATTGCCACAAGAGCTTGCATGTATCACTCATAAGGGGGGAGCAGAGTATACAAGTACACTGATGATGTGTTGATTGGAGTTTCTAACACTGCAGTGGTATAACAGACCCAAAGAGACATAATTACACACTATGAAAAGCTGGGCCTCCACACTCCAGCAGAGAAAGTACAGCTGTTTTTGGAAGTAAAAATCCCAGGTATCTGGTGAAGGAGGAAAACTGTGTGTATTCCCTCCAAAACCGTAACCATGCATGAACAGATGAGAATGCCTGAAAAAAAGAAAAAGTTACAGCCTGCTCTAGGCTTATTGGTATTTCAGAAGAAACACATCCCAAACTTCTACATCATTGCCTGTTTTAACACATAAAAGAACTAGCTGGGAATGGGCCTCCATTCATGAGAAAGCCTTAAAGTTGCTCACTTTTGAAGCCAGAGTGTAGCAGGCTTTGGGAACAAGACACTCAACTTGTCCACTTCACACTGCATGTGATTTTGCAATCCATGGATCATCAATATGTGGCTACATGGACCTAAAAGTCCAACCACACTACTGATGTGGAGAAATGCTATTCAGCCTGGGGGAAGGGCCTCTCTGTGATTAACCTAGCAATACAGGAAGCTGAAATTGTACAGCAACAGCCAACCAAATTAATGCAGCTCTTTAAGATCTTAAAGCTAGTGTGAGCCATAGCCCTACCCCCCCAAATGGGAGTAGTGCAGTCTGAGACTATGAAATGGTACGCACAATTAGACTATTACTGCCACTCACCAGATAGAGGTGGGAACACCTAAGATATTTAAAAAAAAGGAACCTCCAGTGACCAAGTAGAACAACAACTTCCCCCACACTTTTATGAAAACTGCCCCTTCTCATGAAGCCTGCCTAAAAAGTTGTTTATTTACCAATGCATCCTCCAAAAGGGAAGGAAAAGTATGGAAATACCAAGCAGTGACCCAACATATTGATACAGGGGATAACATATTGATACAGAAGAAGAAGGAAGTGCCTAAGTAAAAGAATTAATAACTGTGTGGATTGTAGTCATTAGGGAAGCTGAAACTAAAGAACTGGTGTTTATTTACACTGACTTGTATACTGTGTTTAAAGAATGCTCTGAGTGGCTACTTCTATGGGAAGTTAATGGGGAACTTTATGACAGAAGGAAAATAAATAAACTTTCCATTTTGTGAAAGTAAGTACTCTTTTGATAGGATGAGTTGCTGCACACCAGCCAGGAGACCAGCCAGCGCATTTTCTGAATAATCAGGTAGACTTGCTAACCCACTTAGCAGTGGTATCTGTGGAGAGTAAAGAAGAAAAGTGAGAGCATTTACTGGAATAGTTGCGTGTAAAATGAGGCAACTCAGGAATTAAGGATTTATTCAAAGATACAGTCAGTAGAGGATGGTCTGTAACCAGAAAGTTATGCGATGCCATTATTTCAGCATGTGTTGTATGTCACATCTGACTGGGAGAATACAACCCTCTTAAGAACTGACCACTGCCTGTGAAAGATAACAAAGGGCTGTGGGAAACTTGGAAAGTAGATTGTATCACTCCATTTCAACTTTCTGAAAGGAAGCAATCCTTATTAGTATGAGTCAAGATAGCGTCAGGGTTGACCCAGGCCACAGCAGTCTTATGGGCCACAGGAGGTAACAGCAGGAGAAGTCTGGATGTGTTTTAGACGGTTACCCATATCCAAAACAATCAGATAATGGGAGTCAATTTACTGATAAGGTTGTTCAAGAGTGGGCCTGAGGCAAATGGATTCAGTTAGTATTCCACACCCTCTATTACACCCAAGTGAATGGTATTGCGGAATGTGCTAATGGGCTCTTGAAATGAGCTCTGAAACCCCATGAACACAGATGAGCACAGTGGGTATCAGACACAGACAGAAGAGTGAATAGCCAGTGGGGAATCAATGGTTGTCCACAACTCATTGTTTTACTTAAATCCTCCTGTTGATACTCCTGGGAAAAAAGAGAGAATAAAGACTCAACAAATCAATTCCAGTAACCCGGACAGCCAGTTCTGGTAGAATTATCTACTACTGGAATGGTCCCTCTAACCCTTAAAAGTCCTGTTAGTTCTTATGCATGGGTAGAAACTGATGGCCATGGGAAAAAGAAAAAAAAAAAAAAAAGTATCTCTTTTTAATTACTGCTACTATTATCATCATGATTATTATTGTGTTTCCACAGGTGCAGAACTGTGTGGACTTGTTTATCCGATTATGAGGATTTTAATTGTAAAAGGTATATTGTCTTTTATTCTTTTTTCCCTTTCCCCTTTTGTTCACTACATCTGGATCACCAGTGTAGAAGAAGACATAGATACCCATGAGAATAAGCAACGTACCAAATCTCTGAGCCACAATGTGGTATAAAGTCCTGTGAAAAATGTCCAAAAAATGTTTCAATGTCTCAACCATTGAGGCACTGCACAGTGATGAAGAATGAGTGGAAATAATATGCTTAGTTTGCAGTCAGAACAAGGAAAATGAATTTCCTCAAAAGGGTATATGATGCATCAGAGGATGGACAGTTCTAATGCTCTCTGCAAGTCTGCACAAGTCCCACTCTTGCAAGATGATGCCAGTGTGACCAACATGATAAGGAACAGACTGACCTCCTGCCTCAACTGAAGGTAAGGATTGAAACTACCTTTTCCCCTTCCATACACACACAAATGCTGAATCTCTCTTACTCCCATCTTCCATGCAAGTACCAAAACATCCCACTTTTTGCAATAAATAGGAGCACTACAAATCAATGGTCAGGTGTGCACCTGTCACTTGAACATTACCAAACTGGAGACTATGCTGGAACCAAAGGTAATGTTCTCGATTTTCGTTCCTTGTCTATCCAGTCCCTCTTTTCTCTCTCCCTAGAGCTCACTCTCTCTTTTTCTCTATCTCCTTTCCAGTTATTTTAGAATGTAATGCAAGGTATATCATCATTGTTTCTCACCAATAGTGTTAGACAGATAAATATACATATATGTGTAAATATACTGTATGTCTTGTGCTAAGTATCATACTGGGATATAAATAAAACCTTAGCTAATTGTTCAGTGTTATTTCACCTTAATTGAGCCCAAAGAAATTTGGAAACCTCAGTGACTTTGATCCAAAGGGTCGTGACAGATGTCACATGTCACTGGCCTCCACCTGGACTTAGAGTTGTTGGCCATAACCCTCTGGCTGTGCCTATCCAACCAATTCCTTATCCATGTAATAGACCATCTTTCTAATTCTTTTCTCTCCAATTCAGAGATAAGGATGTTATATGTGACCCTGTCAAAAGCCTTGCAGAATTTCAGATTGGTCACAGGAAGGCCGATGCTTTCCCTTACCCACTGATGCTGCACCTCCATCACAGAAGACCACCACCAAATTAGTCAGGCATGATCTGCCCTTGGTGAAGCCATGATGGTTGTTTCAGTCACCTCCTCATCTTATATGCGTCTTAACATGTCTTCCAGGAGGATCTGTTCCATGACTTTCCCAACAGTCCATAGTTTCCTAGATCTTCCTTTCTACTCTTTTAAAAAATGAGGGTGATGTTTCTCTTTTTCCAGATACATCGTCTATTTAGTTTAAAAGTGATGCAAAGAGAACAGAGAAATATAGATGGCTGAAAGACTCTGAATACTCACTCCTTCTCTGAACTAAAATGCTAATGTGGATGCACCCACTGTCTTTCAAAGACAGTTCCACATGTAAACAGGTGGACCAGTTTAGAGAGTCATTCCGTATTAATCTTTTTGTGAACAACAGGAAAAGTCCTGAATAATGTCACAGTACATCACAAGCTTGCTCATGCAAATAACTGTGTTTTTTTAATAAGTAAGTGATAAATTTGAGGTCCTAAGCAACTCATTACATTTTTACATAGGCATTTATCTAAAGGTATTGTACAGCATAAAGTTGAGGTGTATTCAGCTAAAACTTGAATGCACAAATGTTCACATATGCTGATCAGAAGAACAGTATTACTAAGTGGAACGTGTAGTAAACAAGCAACAGGAAGTCTAATAGTCAAAAGTTGGCAAAGTTCTGTCCTTATAATCCTCCTTTGTCCCAAGTTACTTTCATCTCTTCTCCTCAAAAATAGAAGCTTAGGGAACAGTTTATCCAGCAGCTAGCTGGAATTGATGTTCTTTAAGAAGTAACAGAGGAGCCATACAGTGGTGGGAGGTTGTGATTTAACTCTGGCTTGGGATTAGAGCACTGTAGTAGCACTTCCAAGTTCTCAGAAGCAAGATAGCTATTTCACAATTGTACTTTGAAAACAAAATATGAAAGGAAGAGGCATTGCTCAATTCTAATCTGTATTTCATGGCACTTCTGGACATATTTTTAGGCTAATTCCTAATGAACAGTTTTAATCAGAACCAATGCAAGAAAACAGTCACAAGCTGATTAATTTGGAAGGATGACAGCCAATTACAGAATATTATCACAGGGAAAGCAACCTTCTTTTTGCATTTTGATTATTCTCTTAGCTCATGAACTATAAGCCTATTGAGCTCAGTTATAAATGATTCAGTACCAGATCCCAAACCAGGATAGCCATGGGAGCAGGCATGAAAATTACACTAGTAATATGTTCATGATTATTCAGTGACCATTTCTTCAAGCTTGCAAATTCTGTGTTCAAAATACATACTATGTCTGCATCACAGTCACTAAAGTGAAACAGGTAATTGCAGCCTAAGATTTACTGACAACATGCCCAAAACCTCTCACATTTTCAAGCAGGTTTATCTGTGCTGTGCTCACATCTGAAGTTTACACTGCTTTAAATAGATGTGTCAGCTAAAGTCCTAACAGAGTATTCTAACAAAAACCTGCTATTGTCCAAACTGAAATGTTAAGTACCAGAATTCCTATGCTGAAAGTCTAAATGGGCTCTTCTATTAAGAACATTAATCTACAAAACAGTTTCATTTTGCCTTTCCTCTATAGTTTGCATGACTTGTGCTGGTAAGTTGGTTGAAGAAAATAGAGAACAACTTTATTTCTTTTACACGTGATGTTGCATTTTGTTGATAATAACCTGTACATAATTTTCAAAACTGTAGCATACAATTCCTCAGTGTGTAATTAGCGGTTTTCCTATGGGAATTTTTGTTTTAAGGAAATATGCTCCTGGTATGTTTCAGACACACTATTCTATTGTAGACATTTTTATGGCTAAACCTTGTAAAGTAGGAAAGTGAGGAAAAATAAATGAAAGGAGATGTGACCTTGTGCTTGCTGCCAAGCACAAGAAGAAAGTATTCCAGTATAGTTTGCCTGTACACAAAATAATAAAAATGTTGCAGAAGCACTTGCTTTGATTTATCAAGACAGAAAGTCTGGTATTAAAACTACAATAAATGCTCGAAGAGTTCTGAGTCTGGAAAAAGTCAATTATGTCAGATATACAAAACGTGTTTACAAACCTCTACAATGGGTGTGTCTGAGTTCCCCAAGGAGCAGGTACACTCTGTGCTTCTCTTACACTCTGCCATGTATTACTGTCTTCATTGTAAATTTTTACCTTGCCACCTTCCTTTCTGTCCTCCAAAGTCAAACACAGAAACAGATGAAGGCTGGTGTAAACACAAGGCCACTTTATTTTGTCTCAACAGTACATAAATACCCATTTAGCACAGTCAAAAACAAGCAGAACAAAGAAATAACGTATACCATTTTTCCAAGTACACTGCTTTTTCTTGAAATTACACATGAGCACAGCAGGTAGGAGGAATTCAAAAGCATAACTCCAGGTAGGCATTTTTCAGAAAAGAACCAACCAGAACCTACAAACAGGTGACAAGCTGACAAAATCAAGGACCAGAATCAGAAAAGCTTACTCCGCTAAGATGTCATCACTCCTCTGAGGAAAGAAGGCTCATACTGAAGCAATGGTTGACAGTCTCCCTGCTGCTATCGTCAACAGCTAAGGAGAACATGTAACCACTTTTTAAAACCTCCATCAGCAAAAGCTTTTAATGGACACACAGCCCAGCTCCAAAGCCAGAGATCAGAGATCAGCCAGATACAGAAATGAAAAGCTTAGTTAACAGAAACATTGGTCCCTTCTACTGAAGGCCCAGTTTTGTATTCGAAGGTGCCTAGGCGCTTGTGGCTAAGCAAGGCTTTCAGTGGCTCAAGTGTAGACCAAGGTAAAATATATTTCTGTTTATGTCAGCTGCTCACAGTTTACGTTCTGGTCTTGGCTGTGTTTGTTACCAGCTGACTCAAGCCATTAAGCCAAAACACTGAGCCCACAAACTGCGTAAGTGTAATAAATAATACTTTTCTTATGGACAGATCTTCTAAGTTAAGTATTAGGTGGGTGGCTATGAGATTGCCTTTCAAGCCCAACTGCACTCATTCATCATAGCTATTTTCCAATCAAAATAAAGTCTGTGAGAAATCACAAACCAAATAAACAAGTCTAAGTCGTGAGCAGGGAGAAAGGATGACTCCAGGCATAATTGCTGCATTCACTTCTGCACAGATCACTGCCACTGCAGAAGTCACAGGGGTTGAAACACACCTCTCCAGCTTAGGACACTTTCCAAGAAAAAAAGTTTTTTATTGAAATTTCCTGGAAAATATCCTCTAAAAGCACTGTTCAGACTTTCGAGGAAAATAACTGTTTTTTTAACCTTACACAACATATTGTTGCTGATACCCTTTTGGTTCCCTAAGAACTGTTTTTGTTGCTGTTTTCTATTTTGTAAAGAGAGCCCAGCAGATGTCATTTGCTGGCTTCTCTGTTGAAATAAGCAGGAGTTGTTTTACACATATTAACAGGGCTCAAAAATAAACTTTAGGACAAAGTTTCTAGTACATGTGAGATCACTGTTAGGTAGTGAACTGACATTTCAAGCTGATTGTGCAATTTAAAATGTGCTGCACTCTCTGTGTGTTCTGAACTTCAAAACAGCCTGATAATTGAATCAGCTTACTTGCAGGGACTCCAGTCATACCAGAGGCTTGTATTCCTGTGCTGTTGAACTCCTGTCATCATTGCACCATGAGGCGTGTGACAGGGGATGTTGCATGAGGTGCTCCCACTGGTGCTCCCCCTAAGGTCAGATACTTTAGTAGTGCCGAATGCCAGATGTCTTCATGTTTCATAGGAAACATGAAGATAAAACATAATATTGTATTAGGTTTCTTCTGGAGTTGTTGCAAGTAGCTTTAGTTTAAATCTTGAAGTAGAGAGGAACAGCATTACAATTAGCCATGGTAATTTGGGGCTCTTAATATTTTAGCATATAAATAACTGGCTCCCTTTGGAAATCTGATCTGTTCCTGTTCCTTGATGACTTTCTGAAGAAATCAACTCTGTGATTTAACAGAACTGTGCCTGAAAAATTTTCTTCTTTCCTTAGCATTTCCCTAAAACTTCATTAACATGTACTGTTAACAACTTTCTCTGATCTAGCTTTTTCTATTTGGTATTATTTTGCATTCTGCTGCCTTTTCAAGTTATATTTTTTCCCAGTCATTTCTCAAATTTCCCATGTGCCTTGAGTTTTCTTGAATTCCTTCCACTTGTGCACAATCTCCTTAGAGATAAGTTGCTCAATGCTAAGCACAGGACTGCACATAATGCAAGACTACTTATTTATATCAATCCAGTATTATTTTTAAAAGCTGCCCAACTTATTGTCTGTTACAGATTGTTCATGGAAATGCTGGAAAAAATTTTAAAGATTTCTCTGAGTACTACTGCTAATATAATTTCATATTAAAACTGAGATATTCTCTGAAAGAATTTAGGCATTTTGTTTTTCAAAGCATGCATACTCTTCTTAAAAGTATAATCGAGAAGAGTTACAGTCTTTGCTCAGTAGACTTGCAGATATATAGCAAGACTAATTTTTCTAATCAGCATTGCATAATCATAATTAGAATAAAAAATTATTCCTCTGTAAATATTTTTTTTTAAGCATAACATTGCTATTCATGTCAGATTTTATAAAACCATTATAGTTGTTCCATTCATGAGTGTATAATCAGGTACAGACTTATAAGCAGGGTCATTTTAACATCTCTTTTTGAAATAATTTCCACTTACAATAATGAAAATGCTCAGTACAAAGAACAAATATACTTTTTTCCCCATAAAGCTTTCTGATTGCATAAAAACACAGACTAAATATAAACACTAGGTCAAGCCAACATTTTAAAGTGCAGAACTCCACTTGCCACACATGAATAATTCAAATAACGCTGCATAATGCATAAGCGATACTTACTCGCATTTCATTAATAATCAAAACCTGAAGTGACACAATGAGATCAACATATAATTCAAATACACTCCATTTATAATTACTAAGTGCTCATCTGAACATAGAACACGTTAAGCATATTGCCCCAACAAGCAAGCTTTTCACAAATTACCCTTATTTTTTTCTGTCTGAATGGTGTGCTGACATTGAACACAAAGACACATCAAAAATAAAGATCCCATACACAGTCTGTCGAGAGAACTAATGGTGACTGACATCTGGAAACAGCTGTATGTACATTTTTCCAGAGGCTCCATCTTGTGTCAGTAGCAAAATGTCAATTTATGCTGACTGAAAATTATCCTGATGTTTTCTTCTACTTAGTCTTATCCCCATAGTGAGTGGTTGCCTTATTTTTATTGTTTTTATTTTTATTTATTTATTTATTTATTTATTTTAAAGAAGGAGGAGAAAAGACGTTGCTTTGATTTGTCTTCTACGCATATGAATATGGAGGGGGAATAGTGTAAGTCATGTCTTCCATTAGTTTTTTTGTTTGTTTGTTTGTTTTTGAGACAGTAGTGATGCTTACACACCACTAATTGAACACTGCTTCTGCTTGCAGTGTGGTTTTGGTATACAACAAGGAAGTTTCTCTTCCTTGGTGGAAACTATGCTGGAGGTGCAGTCACACACACCAAATACAGCCTCTAACAGAGACTGTAAGAGTCTGAACCAATGACCTGGCTTGCTTCAGACCACATATGCAGTGGAGTACAAGGAATCAGACTATATGCAGGCATTGGTGCAGAGTTACAAGTCTCAGCAGTAACTGCTGTCACCTACTGATATTCTCCTACTGCACCAAGCATCTCTACAATCTCCATGCAGTCAAAGAATACTGGGGGCTAATAAATACTTCACAGCAGGATCCTTCTCCAAAATTGCTTCAGAGAAGTCTGACTACTACATCCTCGGTATCTCCTAAAACCAGACTCCTTCCATAAACTACCTCCCATGGAAAGTCCTGGGTCTACCTCAAAGGAAGTTTTTTTCTGGCATTACAGAATTTTTACATTCAATTCTATTTAGATGCTACTTTTGAAACTACCTTCCAGTTTGTTTGTTACATGGCTGTATCAGTTCTTCTACTGGCTCCCTCTAACCAAATTCAGGTTTGTCACCAGCAACATTCATACCAGCTGCAGGAAGCCCATGGCACTACTACTTGGGCAGAGCTCCTCCCCAAGCTGCAATTCTGGAACATCGATTCTCTAAGTCTGGGTAGTGCCTGGCTACCAGACATCAGAAAAGCGATAATCAAGAAGCTGAATTCCTGCCTTGTGCTGGAATTTAGCAAGAGCCAAACTCTCACAACATGCCAATA
This sequence comes from Phasianus colchicus, assembly GCF_987193195.1. Lineage (NCBI taxonomy): Eukaryota > Metazoa > Chordata > Aves > Galliformes > Phasianidae > Phasianus > Phasianus colchicus. Next base: position 56,203,544 of record NC_143476.1, read on the forward strand.
TTCAAATCCAAAAGTTACTCCCATCAGATATTCTAGAGAGTCCCTTTGTAATTGGGGCACCAGCAGTTTGGTGAGACTGTTAAAGCTTTTTTTCTGTACTCCTAGTTTGCAAATAATCATCACCTCCCTCTCTCCAAATCTTTAAAACAAACACTGAATCACATTCTTAATACTACCACAAAATAGCAATAAAGTCAGGCACAGCTTAGACTATCACTAAAATAGAAGTGTTGATATAATTCATAGCTCTGGAAGCAAAGTACTATAGCATGAACATACATAGTATACAAGGCTGCATCATCTTTCTCTGTCCCAGAATACATTCCTGCAGGAAAGCCAAAGCTGCAAACCATGCAACTCCTTAAGAATAGTTTCAGACAGCAACTGGAGGATTAAAACATGTCTCTCACAGATCTTTGGTTTTGGAATGTAAAATTTGGTCAATTAATTAAATTCATGTCAAAATTCATGAGGAAAAATGTTCCCTGAATCAGGAATCCGAGTTAAAGAACTGCAGGCTGTATTTGCAAAGAAAGTGTGCTACTATGTAGGTTATAGGGACATGTGAAAAACAAAACTTTTGTGACACCCTGATGGACTATGAAATCTCAATCCTTAAATCTCTAATCCAAAAGCCTTAGCCATGATTGAACACAATGGAAACAAGGAGTGTAACTCAGCAAACATATGGCACAGAGTGATGCTGTGTGAAGTTACCTGAGCTAGCTCTAAATGAGCAAGCAGTGCAGCTGCTTTAGAGTGGCATATGCAAGCCAACATACCATGCTGTGCAGTAAAGCTATTCCATGACAGCAAAAACAAACAACCAAAGAACAACAAAAAACAACAAATAACACAAAACACTGAAAAAGATTCCAGGTATTTTAAGTGCCTAATCTAGGTTATGGTTCTACTATGCTGTCTCATGTAGTCATAACCTGAAGAGTGCGTAAGCTCCGACGAAGCTTAAATCAGAGCGAGTTGTTAGGGATATCAGACCAAACGTTCCCTAATACAGACAGAAATTTAGATGTTCATGCGGTTACCTTTCTTGTTTTAGGAGCACAGAGAACGGCTGTGCCTTTATATCATTAGACAGCAAGATAAAGGTGTGAAATAAAGCTCAGCAAAATCAAAGGTGTTTGAAGCAGGCCATACTCAACAAGTATGTATAGCAGGTAGTGCAATATTGTATCCACTAACACTAAAATTAAAGCTTTTATGCTTTGCACTGCAAAACAAACAAACAAAACAAAATAAAATAAACAAAAAAAGAACCATAATAAAGAAACAAGAAGTATCCCCATTCTCAAATTAATCTTGCAATAAAAAAAGGCTGTAATAACAAGTAGGAAAATAGACTTTTTAAGAACACAGACCACCATGGTTAGAAGGGCACGTTTTTTTACCTAGCATTGTACAGGGCTGTAGTTTCTGTTCCAGCGTTGAAAGAAAAAAAACACATTAGAGCTGAATAGTTTTTTTCAGTAAGGAATTACACCTCAAGTGAACAGCCAGAGACAGCCTGTTTCTGGCGGGTTTTGTTTTAAAACTGCCCACTTCTGCTACAGAAAGGAGAAGGGGAATTGTTATCACCGTCTAAACAGTCAAGAAGAAATGAATTTGATAAGGTTCTACAAGAGGCTGGAACAGAGGAAGCACTCTTTCTAGTCCTGAAGAGTCCATTCATTTTCTGCCACAGAGAAGCCCACCCAGGCATCTCTGTACTGCTTTTGGGTTATTACAAGTTTCATTCAGTGGTTGTTTAGCTGAAGCATATTCAGTCAGGTGGATAGAGAAGTGGTGGAAGATTGGGCTGACTGCTTCCAGGTGCCAGAGTGACATTTAGGAAATGCTACTTCAGCTTACAGCGTCACAGAATTGTGCAGTCTTTCTGCACTCGCAGCTGTTTGACCACTTGTGTATTTTTTACTTGCTTCTTCCACCAGTTCTATTATATCTGACTACTAATGACAAATCTGAGCTTAATGATAATTAGAACTCTTCGTTATGTATAGATAGATACTTTGTGTTTTAAAATAAATGAGTATTTTAAAATTAACCACATAAACAAAAATGAAAAACATCATTAAATGACCCAAATGCCACTATTTTTTCCATAGTTGGTGATAATATAAAAGAAATTACATTCTTCTGTGACATTCATTATTTGCAAAAATGATTTACTGGCCATTTTTTTCAACTAAAATAACATACAACAGTGAGAGCTTCCTTGCTCTTCTTAATACTTTCTGTGGTATTACTGAAAGAAACACCAATTGTTTATTTAAGTAAGAAACTTACCAGATTTCTTCGTCAATGCACATGTCATTTTTGCAGGCAAATTTAGAAGTTTGTTTCCTTTTAGAACTGTGACAGAACACAGGTCACATAATTCCTGAAAGGTCTAACAGAATTTTTCAAATTTGCAAGATTTAAAACAGAAATGAGGTGTCATTCCAAATAATCAGGCACTGTTTTAAACAAATATTTTCCAAATCAGATACAGAGTAATCAGCAGAACATTTTGCAGAAGGGAAATGGATTTATACTGAACTTGAAAAAGGAACCACTTGCTTCCCAGCCACGTACACTTCAGAAATATTCCGGTCATCACCTGAAATAACAGTCAGAAGAGAGATTTGCACATAAATCTCTGCACTGATTTAATTAATTAATTAAAATGCTGCAATCCCCAGGATCAGTTTTCAGAATATATAATTTTCAGTTACCTAAATTCATTTCTTAGAACTGAGAAAGTGTACTTCCCTAACGATATTTCACCATACATATCATAAAGATCAGTGGACTACCATTGTTTCTTTTAAGACATAAACACAGCATCCAGCTGCTGCAGTTATGTCGTGTATTTTGTATCTGTTTATGTTTTGCCAGTGGGCAGGGTCAGCACAAAGGCCACAGACAAGTTAAAAAAATGCCTCTATCTTTTCTTAAGTTTAAAGCAATGAGATAGTAAGTGAAATGATACAGCAAGAATAACAAAGAACAAGACAACACACCTAACCATTACTACACGAGGATAGCGACAGGGATTAAGAAAGATACATCACCAATTGCCTTAATACTTTACCATCATCCAGATCTGCAGGTGCTGGGGAGCCCCGGTTGCAGCGAGGATTTGGAGAGCCTTTCCCAGCAACTGGGAGCACCTACGCAGTGCATCCATGCATAGGTGAGGTCTCCAACTCCGCTACAAGAGGGTCCAGCTTTTATATAGCTGAATGAACAAGTTTACATGAGGATTAGGTAGAAACATCTGGTTTCATTCTCCCTCTGGATTCCACCTCAAGCCTGGCCAGAACTCAAAGAGGAATCAATGAAGTTTGTGTACAATTAGGCCTTGACTCTATGCTTCTAAACAAGGAAAGTTAACACATCCTCACAACGCTTTATCTAAGCTACATCTCTTGCTAACGAGATGTTTTGTCTAAGATACATATTTTGCTAATGATCATAAACATCTTGCTAATGATCAGACAAGGATGGCATATAACGCTGTGTTATGAGATTCATCCAGAGGTAACCTTTGATTCAAGGTCTACCATTAGGCCTTTCTACTGCAATTCAGCAGACACAAAACCTGCAAATACACATTTATACATAGACAGTTGTTGCAGATTGTCTCAGCTAACACAGGTATCAAGTGGCAGTACCAGTCACATACTACAAGAGCAAGTGGCTTGCATAAGTCATTTGTTTTGAACTGGTGATTGGCAGTGCATAAAGAAAACCAGTGCTACTTTATTGCGAATCACAATTTAACTCATGCCACAGATGAAGATAACTGTGGCTACAAGTCTGGCAGGTAAGCTTGTGTATCTGCCCATGCCAAATTGCATACTTTACTACGTCAGAAAGAATTAAGATTATACTGTTTAATTTTTACTAAGCTGGTATAAATGAATGTAAAGCAACCTCCACACTGTGTCAAAGATCAGAGACACATGCAATAACACAGGAGTATTTTGAACTTACCTAGATAGAGAAACTTCTGGAGATAATCCTGTGAGAAAAAAGAGAAAGACATTCAGCAAACCATATTTACAGTCCCAGATCAAAATTATTTGAAACTTGAAACAACTGATAACAATAGTTTTCCTAAATATGCTAATGAAATTAAAACTTAAGCTTAGTCTACGCGTTTCCTCATAAATAATTTTCATTAAAGAAGCTGTCGTATTTGTCAGGAAGAAAATATTGCACAAGTCTGACAATATAAACAAAAATATAAATAAAACAACATTTTAGAGCTCTCCAATTCATTTATTTATTGAAAAATAAGACAAAATTCTAAGCATTTTTATACTCCTAAGAACTGATAACTTAGCTAAAAAAGTTTAGGCTGATATTAACAAACACTCATTCTGGAACTATTTGAACTAGGAACAAGATTTCAAATAACAGAATTTAATCTGAATTCTTGTAGCTGAAGCAAAGTAAGAAAAAAATTACTTCATCCAGTTATGTATTTGTTTCTAAGTAAACAGAGACAGTGATAGCCTTCTGGCCTCATCAGTAAATTCAAGTTTCTGCTGTTCACTGAATTTTTTTGATCATACAAAAATTTGTTTGAGAAAGTGTCCCCACTGTATAACACAAAAGGTTCTCATATGTTGCATAAAAGCTGTGCTTTGAATTCAAATTAGCTATCTTTAGCTCTTCCTTAAGTAAGTATACAGTCCTAGTGAAGCCATGGTAATTCAGCCTTTATCTGGGAACAGATTGCCATTCTTGAGTGTGAATTCAAAATGTTAACTAAGTTGCTTTTCCTTGATGGCAGCGCTTTGGCACTGTAAATAGTGAGCTCTAATGATCAGCCAGCTCTAATAATCTGTGCATTAAGATGCTACATGCATTTCCTCTCACACTGACATACCTATGCCTGCCACTGAGGACAGTAACCTCCTAAAAACACCTCTGCACCTCTTGGGCTGAGCTACAGACAGCAGCAGGGCAGTTCACACGATTCTTGTTACTGGAACAGCCGCAAAGAGGCTTTCGTACTGGCTGTATCACAGACCTTTGCCACATTATTTCTAGTTATTTTCTGGATCATTAATCGTGATCAGATTACCTCGAAAGTATCAGCAGAGAACAAGTCAAAAGGGCTGTCTGAGGCCTTAGTGTTGATCAGCAGTGCATCAAATTCTTTGCCAACCTCGAAGTTCCCAATCACATCATCCAGTCCTAGAGCTGAGAGGGAAAGCAAGCTTATACACAGATCCTCAGTGCAAGTCTCTTTCTGTTACATGGAAGCATCTGAGAACTTATCTCGGGTGTTTGTGATTAAAAACAGAATATAAGAGTTTAGGCGAATGCATGGAAAAACATGGAAGTAAGTAAATAAGTAGGTCAGCAGTATTTTTAAGCAACTTTTCCTTAAAATCACATGTATTTTGGTGAACTTGTGAAAAGTATCTGTAAAAGAAATCTGGGAAACAATTGAAACCTTTCTTTTAATTTTTGTTTTTTGAATATTCTCCTCTAATTCTGTGTCATTGCAGATCCTATGTATAGACCACTAGCTGTTAAAAGCGGAATAATAATTACTAACAATGCAAAAATACCGAGGTTCTAAAAGAGGCAGTGAGAGGAAGAAAGAGAAATAATGATGTACATAATAACATCCACCTTGCTAAAGAAGCCTAAGATCTAATTGCTTTTGTTTGTAAAACAGCTTAAGTATCTTTGGCAGGTTGTACAGACATGTTACAATAGTAGATAAAAACAAGCTGTGTTGCGAGGATGACCAGGAGTAATTAGTAACCAAGAACAATATGGTGAGAGAAATGTTGCATCCAGATATGCTGGTCCCATGCCCAGCTGTCTGGCTTGTTTTACAGTCTGTTATCCAGCTTTGTTAATCCAAGCATTGCTGCACCCTCTGCTTCTTGGTTGCACAAGCACTGAAAACCCAAAGTGAAAGTGAGTACAGAATACCTAAATATAGACATTTGAGGCTTATTGGAAATAATTCAGGATAGCCTGAAGATGTTAAATCATCTGCATATTCAATCTGCTTTTCCAGTATTCAGGAGTTGAACCAAGTTATCAAAAAGGGTAATATCTGCACAGAATTTGCCCACTTGTTTTCAGATAGCTCCTGTCTGACAGAGGAAATTCAGTTTTAAGTAGTGCATGCAAGAGCTTCACAATACATTACAAATGTTTAAACTCCTCAAAATGGTAAAATATTCTGTAGTTTCCACTACAGTGATGTATCTCTTTATGTTTGTGAGCAGAATGCAATTTTTAGAATAAACACAAGAGGGTGACAAGCATTTAGACTTTCAGTAATCAAGTTATGGCAAGAAAAAAATCTCATTTAAATTTCCCCAAATTGTACTTATCCATGCTACTGGAAGGTTGTATGAATAATTTATATTCTACCCTTGCAAGTGATAGAACAGTTCAAAACCAATACATAAAACAATTTTTCTTGTAATCGAAGAACCTAGACAAAAAAAGCATGAGAGTAAATAGGAGTGGAAGCCATCCGTGAGTCTTTCTAATTGGCATGGCAAAGTTATGAGCACCAATGATTAAGGGCTAAGGATTTTTCAAAGAAAATATACTGCCCTAGAAAATCATTAAGATGCTTTTATTAAACTGTTAATATTTACAGAAACACATTACTGTCACAACTGTGGTATTGTTATGAGACATACGAATATATCAAAGCAAATAAAGTTTTGAACTTCACTCTGGAATTAGGAAATCTGTGAGTTTCGGCCATCTTTTATATACAGAGACATCGTATCAAAAACAGGGGTGGTTTTCTATGTATATTAATAAAGAAATTTATTCTTACCTTGGCTTCCTCCTAGAGTTGCTAGTCGAAAAGCTTCTTTAAGAGTTAGTTCTGCGTCACTCACTTTATTAATTTTAAGGGCGTTAGATGCTATCACCGTTTTTCTGATAGCATCAAGCATAGAAGCTGAATATCCACCAGCAACATCTAGAAGGGATCAGAAACTTAGAAACAAGCTGCGGGAATAACTTTGGTAAATTATTATGAGCTTTGCTTAAGTGTTACAAAGTGTAAGAGGTGTTAAATGCAAAAAGTGTAATGCTATGCATTGTCTTTAATTGTGTGATTCCTAAAACGTGCTCTTATATACAAGGTCAGGTAAATAAAGCATGATGCAGAACAGAAATCAAAATCAGAAAAGCTGTTATTCGGGCATTGCTTACTCTTTTGAAAGGAACAAAACTACTCTCTCTCTTTTTTTTTTTTTTTTAACCACCTCCAGATAGTGATAAAAAGTAGGTCCACAAGTTGGAGGCATGCTGACTTTCAATATAAGTAGGAGGGTATGTTTTTATGTTTTTTTATGTTTCAGCAGGACAAGGGGAAATCGTTTTAAGTTGATGGAAGTTCAGGTTGGATGCCAGGGGGAAGTTCTTTACTATGTGAATGGTGAGGTGCTGGAACAGGCTGCCCAGAGAGGTTGTGGATGCCCCATCCCTGAAGGTATTCAATGCCAGGTTGGATGGGGCCCTGGGCAGCCTGGTCTAGCATTAAATGTGGAGGTTGGTGGCCCTGCATATGGCAGGGCAGTTGGAGATTCACGATCCTTGAGGTCCCTTCCAACCCGAGCCAACCTGTGATTCTTTGATTCCTTTTTTGTGTCTTACAATGATTTCTACAAGAGATTCTTCTTAAAGCTACCAACCTGTGCCAAGGCCAACCTTCACATTGTGCTTCAAAACATTTTTTACATTTAAGATGCCACTGTGCAACCTGGAGTGGAACAAGAAATGTTTTCTGTGAGATATATACAGTGGAAGGTTGGTTTCTGCAATTTAGTAAGGGGTAAGACTTAGGGCAATTTCATGAAAAGGGTTCTCAGAGCACACGTGACAGATCAAGTCTTCTAGATTTTTTCATTCATAAATCTGGATGACAGATTTTAACCATTAAAAGTAAAAGCAAATTTCCCTAACAGAAAGGTTTAGGTTCCTAATAAAATAGTTTTAGTGTTATCTGCTGAAAATGAACTCTCAGCACAACCGTGTGGAAAGTCCAAATATGGTGTAAAATATACTCTAAGAAGGTGGGAGGTCACTTCACAAGTGCCAGTAAGTCATGGCAAACAAGATAATACTGATTATATTAAAAGCAAACTGACATTTTAACAATTAGTACAGTTCCCCAGTCATATACTATCCAGTATCTCATTTCTGTTAAAATAACTAAGACTATGCAGCACCTTCCCATTTTGCAAAAATATGTAAATATTTTTGGGGAGAGGGGAGCTGGCCTGAATCTACCATTAATAAAAAGTTTTAAACAAGAAATATTCATATGTATGTGATTATGCTCAAAGATCGCAAGCCAGTCCAGAGTAAACTTCTTACTGTTGGATAGAGGGAACTATGTGAAAAACAGCTCTGTCCAAATGTACACCATTATCTTCTTTGATTAACTTACGAAAAGTTAGAACTGGGGCAATGTGCAACTGCAGCTCCACGAAGATTAAAAAGTCCCAGCTCTTCTTCAGAAAGATGACAGGCATGAGCCATCACTGTCTAAAGAGAAAGAGAATCACCAATTTTACTCAAAGAAGCATTTACTTCAGTGCCCACAAGTTTTTGTTGCACTGCTTTCAGTAGCCAATAAGCCATCTGTTACCAGCAAGGGAAATAAATGCACATTTTGTATGAAGCTCCTGAAATCAAGAGGGGAAGAGCTTTCACTAGCATCAGTAGGCTTGACACATCGCTTCCTCAGCTTTTATTCATTTACTTATACAAAAAGATAAGCTGCTACGGTGTTTTGTGGTAGCTGTGATTATCACACAGCTGCATGAAACGAAAACAAGAACACCGTACTCAGCATAACACTGTTGCAACTTTATTATTTGTATTCATAGCTACCACAGAGATGAAGTATTGGAACTAGAATTGCAACGATAGAAGTGGAAGACTGTATATGTTGAACTCTTAATGCATGTCCCATTGTCTCTAAAGTTTTGAATGAAGTAGACATCTGAAATATTCTTTTAATCAAACTAGCTCATTTGCTACGTGTCTATGTTTGTTTTCTTGCCCTACACTTCTGATTTTAGAAATAAGTATATTTTGTATACGCAGAACAGAGAAATATGAGATAGTATCATTTAACAGGACATAAAACAATTATTAGATCAGCCTACTTCAGATTACCTCAAATGCCAAATACCCACTCAAAGAAAAGAATATGATATGGCAAGAGCTGTTGGGCCTTTCAGTGTAATGATACAAATGACAAGTGCACTGGGACTGTTTTCACTGAGCATCTCCTAATGGCGCTGTATCTTTGCCTTCTTTACTCATTAAGCTCAAGTGAAAATCAGCTAGCAGGGAGAATAGTCACATCTTAAGTTAAGGATAAAGATTTGGTAGCTATGTCAAAATGCTGTCATTTTGTTTTAATTGAGATCACTTATATATATAGTCTGGAAAAAAGGAGGGTGAGGGAGACATCATCATCCTCTGTGACTATCTGAAAGGAGGCTGCAGAGAAGGTGCTGGTCTCTTTCCTCTGGTAACAAATGACAGGATGTGAGGAAACAGCCACACATTGTACCAGGGGAGGTTTTGATTGAACACTGGGAAGAATTTCTTCACAGAGGGCATGGTCAAGAACATGAACAAGATGCCCAGGGAAGTTGTGAAGGCCCCATCCCTAGAGTATTTAAGAGACATGTGGACACTACGCTTTAGTGATGGGAATTGGTAGATCAGGTTGACGGCTGGACTTAATGACCCTGATGTTTTTTTTTAACCTAAATGATGCTACAATTCTACGAAATATTTGAGCCACAGCCCTGAAAAATTAAAAACAAACAAAAAAATTTGCTATCTTAGTCCTTATATCTGGGAAGAGGTGAGTGCTGTTTTTTATGCTCGTATTTAATAGGATGCTTCCTCAAAGAACAAGGAGCCTAGCATCAAAAGGCACTGGTAACCCCAAATTTCAGTAACCACTGGCAGTGCTGTAAATATAAACATTTGACAGAATTGAGACTCGCTTTTTTCTGGCACAAGTATTTGGCTCTACCACACTGATGCAAAAAAAAAAAAAAAAAAAAAAAAAACCATGGACAGTGTGATGTAACAGAACAAAATTAATACTGGTTTAGAATTTAAGTAGCTTGTACTGATTTCTCAGGTAAAAAAGACAGTAAATACCAAATTTACTTGTAGAAATTTTCAAAGACAGAAAAGGGAAGTTCAATAATTAATCCCTATCAAGTTTCCAGCTTTCCTTCATGCCTTTGAAAATTTTAAATTTTAAATATGAGGAAAATGGAGTACTGCCAAAGAATTACTAATCCTATATTGCCAGTAGTACCTAGTCTCCTTCCAATCCTACTGCTGTCAGTCCTCTTACGTTCCTTGAAAACAGGCACAGGGAACACAGAATCGTAGAGTCACAAGGTTGGAAAGGACCTACAAGATCATCTAGTCCAACCATCTTCCCACCACCATTGCTACCACAAGCTACTAAACCGTATCTCATAGCTCCTCATCCAGACGCCTCTTGAACACTGCCAGGGACGGCGACTCCACCACCTCCCTGGGCAGCCATTCCAGTGCCTGACCACTCTCTGAGAGAAAGAGTTTTTCCTCATGCCCAACCTAAACCTCCTCTGGTGCAACTTGCGGCCATTTCCTTGGGTCCTGTTTCTTGCCTGGGAGAAGAGGCCAAACCAGTCCTCATCACAGCCTCCCTTCAGGAAGTTGTAGAGTGCAATGAGGTCTCCCCTGAGCCTCCTCTTCTCCAGACTAAACAATCTCAGCTCCCTCAACCGCTCCTCATAAGATCTGTGCTCCAGACCCCTCACCAGTTTCGTTGCCCTTCTCTGGACAAGTTCCAAGGCCTCAAATGTCTTTCTTGAAGTGAGGGGTCCAAAACTGAACTCAGTACTTGAGGTGTGGCCTCACCAGTGCTGAGTACAGGGGGATGATCACCTCCCTGCTTCTGCTGGCCACACTATTTCTAATGCAGACCAGGATGCCATTGGTCCTCTTGGACACCTGGGTGCATGTCGGCTCATGTTCAGCTGAGCATCAACCCCAGGTCCCTTTCCTCTTCACAGTCATGAAATTCGCATAAATATACATCGATGCTTCTCTCCCCTAATTTAAGATAAAGTGTGTGTTTGCCTAAAGTTTCAGTACCTTCATTAACACTTGTGCAACCTGGGAAACAGAAACAGTTTACTTTCTCCCAGATGCCACTGATCTTGACACAACAATACAAACTTTCCAGGTAACCACGATTAACCTGCATATATATTCTACATGGATAAGTCTAATCTATGTTGTGGAAGCTTATATGCAGCTACCTTGCTGGTAAGCAGCTTGTTTTTATCATACAAATCAGTGTAACTCTGATAGGCAGGAAACATGTTCTCCACAACTTTGAGTTCTTCTTCAGTCTCACTTATGTGACTCTGTAATAAGAAAATAAGTAACAGTGAGTTCTTTAAATAGCATTAAGCCTGACATTTCAAATTTCTTAGAAACCTGCTGCTGCTAAGCACATTATGATAGAAAATAATCTTTGTAAAGCCTATTGTTAAATATAGCCCTTAGGCTTTTATTTTCATTGAAGAGATCCAAGTTCCATTTGTTCCTTTAAAACCCATTTGAGAACATATGCCTGGGTAATCCATCCCAGTAGTGTGGTAACATAGCAAACCATCAGGTGTTTGGCAGATGTTTAAGTAGTAAATAAAACGATAGTTATAACTGTGAAGTAAAAAAAGAATAGCAGTGTACCACAGAGTGGATTTTGGGATCAGGCTAACACAGGATATCCTAGAACATTAACAACTTAAAGTAAAAAAGATGAGTAATTGAGACAGAAGGATCAGCAATTCTCTTCTATACATCTGCCCTGTACAGAAAGAGTAGATGGCAGAGAAGCAGACATTGCAACCTTGGGCAAGAGTCAATGACCTTTACCAACAGAAGGGTTGCTCTAATTCACAATACTTTGTGTCAGTCTGCCAGTTGATATTCATCCAGGGATGGAGGAATTGTGCATCCGTCAAGCTATGAGCATTCTAACTTGTTGTGAAGGTCATAATGCTCTTGTACAGTATCATTACAATTTTAATTTAAGAAGAATTTAAAAGATGGAGTTCAAGTTAAGGATGTAATTCAATTGTCTTGTGGACTTTTAAACTGACTGGTCTTTTTAGTTTCTACCCACAACATTTATACTGTAAGCAGAGTTCATGACTTACCTGCACATGGAGATCATGAGTTTGTGCGAAGTCACCAAGCGCATGCAGCAAATCTTCTGTGCAGGAAGGGCCAAAGCGGGGGGTTATTATGGGCAGTACCCTTGGATACTGAAAATATTAAAAAGACATGATTGTGATCCTACATACGTATCAGCAACTATAATTAAGACAATCTCTGCTGCTCATTCCTTACTTTATCCTTGCCAATACAAATAAAACTATAGTCATTTTCTTATTTTTATCAGAAACTTCAGCACAGGAAGAGAATCAAGGTTTCTCTGAAAACAGTTCACAGAATCACAGAATCACAGAATCACTAAGGTTGGAAACGACCTATAAGATCATCCAGTCCAACCATCCACCTGTCACCAATGGTTCTCATTAAACCATATCCCTCAACACAACATCCAAACGTTCTTTGAACACCTCCAGGGTCGGTGACTCCACCACCTCCCTGGGCAGCCCATTCCAGTGCCTGACCACCCTTTCAGAGAAGTAGTATTTCCTAATATCCAGCCTGAATCTTCCCTGGCGAAGCTTGAAACCATTCCCTCTAGTCCTATCACCAGTTACACGAGAGAAGAGGCCGACCCCCAGCTCGCTACAACCTCCCTTCAGGTAGTTATAGAGAGCAATAAGGTCTCCCCTGAGCCTCCTCTTCTCCAGACTGAACAATCCCAGCTCCCTCAGCCGCTCCTCATAAGGCCTGTGCTCCAGACCCCTCACCAGCTTTGTTGCCCTTCTTTGAACACGCTCCAGGGCCTCAATGTCTTTCTTGCAGTGAGGGGCCCAGAACTGGACACAATACTCAAGGTGCGGCCTCACCAGAGCTGAGTACAGGGGAAGTTTTAATGAACTGAAGTTCTTCTCATTAGAATTCTCTCCTCATGTGATTTTACCAGACTTCAGCAGAATCACTGGATGTTTCTTCATATTTGCTCACATTCCACAGTTCAGTATTCATTATGAGAAATGAGCCAGACGAATAACCAGACCTGGTTTTGAGTCCTTCATTTGTGAGCACCAAAGAGGTAGAAAAGCAAAACTGCAGTTATGTAAAGCCAAAGCCTTTTCTTGCTTGGTCCTCTCCTCTCACCTTGCAGTGGACCAAACTGCCCCTAAAGTCCCTATACTTAACAGATAGGATGATCAGTAGCACCACAAGATACACTGTACAATAGGAAACAGTGGGTACCTGGACTACTTTGCTCTCCTGGATTAAAATTTTCATGAAGAGTTAGACAATAGTTTTATAATTCTACCTTAAGAAACTGTCAGTACCTCCCTTTCTTGTGCACGTGGAACCAGCAGAGGAAAGCATGTGGTAACTTGGCTTGAAGTTTCTTATAACATCTCTCAGACATAAGAAGCTCAAGACATCTGAACATCAGTTTACTCATCAATACAAATGATCTAGGCATTAAGCCTGAGACATCTATCCTCAAATAGATGTAGGTAGATATAATGGTGTAGATATAAATGACAACAAATTAAACCATCAAAAACAAAAGACTGATAAAAAAGTAGTATTCCTGCTTGTAATACTGGAGTATCAGCCTGCGTCTATCTTCTATCCACGCGGTAGAAGACGTGGTGACACAAAATACTACTTTGATAATGGATTAGTAACCGTGCTGAAAAGACATTGCTTTCTGTTACCGAAAACTTCTATTACTCATCTACTTATGTGCCAGAGACCTGGGGACTGACTTTCACCCTTCTTTACAGGAAACTGTTCTCTGCCAGATGCTTAACACTTTAAAGTGAATAAAGAACATTCACAGAACATTACTTTTTTGTGCTCTGACCATACAAAACTGAATTTGTGCTTGCTATAAGTCAATTTCATAGCATCGCAACTAGCAGAACACTTTGCAGAACAATGACTTCCCTGCTACACAGAAAGGGCTGCACATTTATTGTCATGAAGTCAGTAGAATTTGTCAACAGATTAACTACTTCCTGTTTGCACACAACATTTTCTGAATACAGAAATCAATAGGAAGGAGAACTCTACTTACTTGTCTTTCCAGTAGTTCTCTAACAAACCTGCAAAAGGATTGGGAAAAAAAAAACACCTATAAATATCAGCTGTAATCTGTATAATAATTTATAAAAAATAGAGAAAATATTTACTTAAATGTTCTTTAGAACACTTCACACATAGATTAACATTTGGACCAGAATCTCAGATGACATACAAAGGCGCAGCACAACCAAGTCAGGACAGTCACAAGACATTATTCTATTGGGAATTTGATCCTGAATATGCAAAATCTTCATTCACAATAATATTAGACTAGTAGTAATTACTTTGAGTTCTCAGTGGAAACAAAATACATTACAATACATGCATTGAAAACATATCTGGACAGTGCTGCTGCAAATTTAAGAAAAAAAAATCTTATCTATCCCAGAATTAAATACGGTCTGATTTTAAATACTATTTTTAATAGACGCTGACATATTTCATATGTTGCTTACAATAATTGTAAATATCCTCATTCACTTACAGGACCCTTGATTTTCTGGAAATGCTTGTACATCAAAGAAAATACACAGTAGATTTATTTCATTACGTAAAAGAAGCTACTTTGGGGACACCTACAGAAAGCTACAAACTGCCAATATGGATAGTTAAGGCTGCCCATGGAGCAAGATGGGGCAAATGAAATCTTCTCTGGTTTTGAAGAGAAAAACATCTCCAAACTGGACAGGGTCTCTAAATTTTTACATCACAGATTTTAGTCCCAAAACCCCATCAAGTTAGTCACAACAAATGTTAGATCACATTTCTCTTCAGGTAGAAAAGAAAATGATGTAGGAGCTAGATTCACAACACTGATACTGGTGCCGTATCACCAACTGGAAATGAGAGATCTATGCTCAGTTTCTGTAATGAGCAAAGGAACTTCCACACCATTGCTGGACTTCACCATGTGAATGGATGTTTGTCTGTCTTTCTTCTTATTGATTCACCTGATATGTTAACTAAATATTCCCTGTATCAGAAACTGGAATACAAGCATCATCCAACACCTCGTGATGGTTATTTTCATTCTTTTTCACATTGATTAAATGTCAGCAGCATTATTTTGAAAATGAAAATCCTAGCCATAAGTAATTTATACTTTGTTGGTATACATACTTCTCTATAAAGAAATAACCTCAGGTTCAAACATCTACTGTAAAACAGGTATGGACATGAGTCTTCCTCCTCAAAGTAGACCATTACCAGTGGCACATGCAGTATTCTAGCTTTCATTTCATCAACTTTTTATTCAAACTCTTCAAAGCAGAAGGGAAGATTGAAATGAAATACTTGGAATTGCACATTTCCTCCATGCATAAAACACAAATATTTCCACAGGTTAACTGCAAAGAATTGAAAGTTTTCTGACAATGTAAGAGATCACATTTCTTAGTTTGTTTTTGTTTAAGAAACAAAAACTCTCCCTCTTCAGGAAAGAGCTTTCTCCTCCTTCTAAACTTGTATTGGTTAGGTTCAGGCCTGATTAGGTAAGTACTGACATATGCCAACGGGCAGACATTCTTCAGAGTATCTCTGTGCAGTACCTATGGCACACTCTCACCCAACGCTGAAGGACATCAGTTATTAACAAAACCACACAAGAATGGAGCGGAGACATGAGACATGTACTTAAATGAGAGCCTTTTAAAGCTCATTCTGAATCTTTAAAAATGGCACAACTAGTTCTGCCACTTTCAGGCCCATTCATCAGTACTGACAGTATTACAAAAAAAAAAAGAGGGATTTAGGAAACAAAAGCAAACATGACTAATATTACAAATTTCGAAATGTCTTCAAATACAAACACCATTGGAAACCTATTACTGTTTTTAACTTTTAATAACACTATTCTAGCATGATTTGCAAAAACAAGCTAGCAGTTTTACTGAAGCACTGTAAGAGATTTAAAATAATGTTTGGTAATTTCTCCTACAGCATGGTCTTTGAAACATGGTTGCATAAATAGTAGCACGAGCAAACTCATATTTCAGTGTTGTGAGTCTAGGTCCAGCAAAGACATTTAAGCATTTTCACAAAGTGGACACAGAACACAGAGGAAGGCTGAGTCAGCAGGCACCCATGCTTCAGTCCCGGATTCCCCTCTGAGCTACAGTAAATCCACCATGCATACTGTTTCAATTTGATTCTCCTGCATTCACTCAGCTACAAGTTAGGGTGGTTTCAATGGCGTCACACTGTAAGAAAAGCAGAACTTGGAATATCTAAAATTTGGAATACAAAAGCCGATTCCTACCACTTTAGGAATCAAACTTTATTCTAAATGGAAAAGTAGATATATCAGAAGTTAACGGAGGCAAAGGAACCAATTCCCTAACCCAGCACTCCTGTCAGGTCACATAACTTCTCCCCACAGAGATGTGAAGAGGATGTAGAAGGCAAGCCACAACATAGATATGTCCTTTCCAAAACATGCTGCTGCAGCTTCTCCCTTTGGAAGAGTCACAGAGAAATTGCATGCGCAGTGCAGCATCTGTGTAAGTATTGAATCACCAGAACTGTGGAAAACAATACTGCAGGAAGATCAGTTCCTAGTAACAGTTCCTACATCTGTAAATCCCTGATCAGCTCCATGCTCACTTCTCAGATGTATTAAGAAGTCTTATTTCCAAAGGCTTTGCCATCCATTTAATCATCTTACCTTTCCATCTCTTGGACAGAATCAGCTGTAGTCTCTTTGTAATGTGGCACAGCATCATTTATATCCATACAGACCTTGCCAACAAATGCTCTTTGCCCAAATTTATCTGTTGAGATGCATAAGAAAATAAAACTCAAAACTACTGCTTCTCTATAAAAACTGCTACCAAAGTCCACATTGAAATCAAAATAGTAAATTTCACCCCTGAGAGCTTCACTTTAAATGAAGAGAATCCATGGTGTTTTCTTATCTTTAAGGTGGGGCTATACTTGTAAACTTTAAACCCAAAATGAGATAAGTAGGAGTTCTCCCTTTTCATGTTAATATCCAACTTTGAGTTATAATTGAGGACCACAACCAGAATTCCTCACGGCAGTGAGAGAAGATGACTGCTGCGAAGCAGAGGATGAGAAACTCATGCATCAAGGTACTCATGGATCATCTGCTCCAGCAGATGAGCACTTTGAGCTGAAAAAGCCACAAAGAGCTCAACAAATCTTCTCTCCATAATAAAAAGAAATGAGGGTCCTAACATGCCTCCCACTTGCAGCTGGAGCTACTTCTAGCCTCTTTATTGGGATTCATCAATACCAGGATTGAGAAGTCAGGTGTAACTCGTAGCTCGTAAACACATTTCTAAATTGGATTTCTTTTGCCTATCTTTTAAGTCTGAGTCGTAGAATGCATTGGCTTCAAATTCCTAGGTTTCCTACAAAATCAGGAAGACTGGGAAATATTTGGTGAGATTCTGATTAAATCACTTTCTTACAGGAGATGTCCTTCGAGAAATCCTGCAACAAACATAAAACTTCCACAGAAACAGCAGCCATCTGTGACTGTGAACAGAAAGAGGGAAGAGATGAAGGGTGTGTAGGAATTTTTTATGCTGATTTCTAAATGAAACTTCCGCGTATCGGGAAATTGAAGCACTGACTGCACCTGTTGTCATTCAGCCCTTTAATCCTCAACCAGCAAAAAGGCTGGAAACAGCAGAGGACTGCAGCTGAAGAAAAACTCCAGCATTCGTTACTCATGCTCAGTCAGCAGCTGATTTAGGAATGAAGAACAGAATGAAAAGCAGAGAGAGAGGGAGCAAACAGTAGGAGAGAGATAGTTAAGTGAAAGGTAACTGGGCTGGATTTGGAGACATAGGATGACAGAAAAAAAATGAAAAAAAATCAATTTTGTTGAAGGTCACATCCCTTGCTAATTTGAAACTGCCAAGTTCTGTTTCCTTTAGCAGTCAGCACATCCTTCCAAACTCACTCCTGCAGTCTTACCTATGATGTCAGCCAGAAGAAGAGAAGTATCTGTGTAAATTGTTGCAAAGTAGCAAGCTGTAGTGGTGCCATTCTTCAGAGTTCGTCTCTATAAAAAGAAATCAGTTTCAACAATTTGGAAAAAAATAGTCTAGCTGTCAAAATGCAGAACTGCCAGTCTGATTGCAAACTGCAAGAACATTTGGTTATTGTGAAATCCTGCAAGAATTACAGTCAAGTAAAAAAGGGAAGGTAAAATATAGCTTTTTAATTCCATAATCACTTTTTAGAGTCTGAGTTAAGAAATACAAAAACTCCTCTTCCAAAGTGATGTAGGTCTTCAACAATTGCTAAGCCCATAGAAACCAGTCTTTCTTCATTCAAACTGAAAACTGAATTCTGATTTATGTCTAGTTTGAACTGTATGGAGTAACACAAACAGCCAGTTATCTATGCTATTTTCTCATTTGGAAAGGCTCTCTATTTCTTAAAGTGAAGGAAAAATTTTCTAATGTTAGCAAAGCAAGAGTCTTGGAAGAAAGTAGTAGTTTTTATTTTGGCACTTTGTGTGGCTTGAAAAAATAGTCAATTACACAAAACCCTCATCCCTGAACCCAAAGTAACAAACTCCAGGGTAAAAGTAAGCTGAGAACTGCTCAGAGAGGAATTTAATTATTTATGTAATCACACGATTTGAAAGTAGAGGATATTCCTGCTCATATTACTTTTGGAAGACATAACAGCAGATGAAGACTCATTTAAAGTTACGTTAAGTCATTTATAACTTTTTTTGATTTGGGGACTAATGCATGGTGTATTGACTTCCTATCCATAGTAAAGGATTAAATTGGATTCTGGCTAGAATGTAATTTGAGAATTCTTTCTTTACAGGATAAAAGGTGGGACACCCAATGTAATGCATATTTTAAGATTGGCTGCAGTTAATTAGTTACTTTCTCAGCTTTTGAAATCCAAAGTTCTGTGTTTGTGGATTTCTAAAATGATTGTCAAGTAAAGACTAAAACTTTCTTTTTTTTTTTTTCCTGAAAATATCAGCAGGAAGAATTGGCTTTTCCCAAATTTGAGGCATCAGAGGATGTTCCAGCTATAATCCACCAAACTTCACTTAGTTTGTGTGCTTTTCAGAGTATAGTGATCATTATAAACAGAATATTGTTGTTTTTTTTTTTTTTTTTTTTAATTTTCAGTATGTTTTAATTACAACCTCAAAGGTACAAAGACTCATATCTGATTCCTGCAGATTTAGGCTATTTCTAGTAATTGAATATTACTCTAATCCCCAAAGCATGATTAGAGTCCGTTAGAAAAATATCACAATCTTTACATTATAACAAGCTGGGATAATTTTCAAACGTATTCATTAGTTTAGTCACCCTTAACTCTTGTTAACTTTTGGTCTCAATTCATGAGGAAGTTCCACAGCATTACAAATTGTAAAAAAAATCACATTTTTAAATGCAGCACTCAGGCAGTGTAACTTCTAGTACATCTTATTTAGGCCAGTTTCTTTTTATGTACTTTTATCTTATTCTTTGTTTGCTGCCTTTATAAGCTAAACAGACCAACAATTTTTAGCCTCTCTTCCTATTTTCCCCTGTCTTTGACCTTCATGCTTTTCTACCTTCACTTCATTCTGCCCTCCTCCTGCCACTTTGAGCTCTGCATGAAAAACTCAAAATAATGCCGTGCCACTGATTTATAATAGAACTTCACTCATTCATATGTCTTTTCCAGGACCACAGCTGAAGACTCAGAGGGCGTTTTACTAACCCATGGCAATTATGCCAAAGTTACGCGCGAAGTAGTATTCATTCTGTCTTCCAACCTGATTAAGACTGCAGAGAATCTCTGAGAAGATGGCTCTCAGAGTACCTTTATACCTTGAGCCCTTTTATACAGGAAACTATTGGACAGGAAACTATTGGACAGGAAACTATTGGTTCCATAACTGAGATTATTTCGGCAACAAAGGAACACCAAATTCTGAGAACATTAACTCTATATATAGCTGGATATCTTTCTGACACACTTGGCCATGACGCTCTGCAGACCTGCAAGTATTCTGCAGAATTTGGGCACAAAAACACTTTTCTGACACTGCCCTACCTACTTGATATAAAAAAGACAAGTCTAGCCATTGTGCTAATGCCTCTTCAGCTAACTTTGAGCACTCACTGGCAATTCTTTTCCAGGTGGAAAAAAAAAAAAGGTTACTAAATATGCTGCACAGTGAGCACTTGATCTGTGCTGACATCACTCCATCTGAACTGATGCAGACTGTAACACTATGCTGATGTACATAGCTAGAAGGCAAGATCACCTCTACGTTTTATGTAGCTGAAGGCATCTGTGCTTGCTTCTAGATTTTATGATCAAGTTTCTCTTAGCTGCTTTTATTAGGGTAAGACGACACAAAGCCATTTTTTAGAGATTTGTGTATTTCAGATTCACTCTGTTATTATTTTGACAACACGGTTTCATAGAATTAGACAAAGGCAAGGCAGCTTATACCAGTGAAGTCATTTAATTCTTGTGA
Source organism: Phasianus colchicus (assembly GCF_987193195.1). NCBI lineage: Eukaryota > Metazoa > Chordata > Aves > Galliformes > Phasianidae > Phasianus > Phasianus colchicus. The sequence continues at coordinate 56,224,314 of NC_143476.1, forward strand.
AGATATTTCAGTCTACATATTAAAGGACACTTTCCAGTTATATCAGAGAATCAGTACTCTGTGATACTACATCTCCGCTTATTGTTCAGTGAGTGGAATTTGATCTGAAAGCTTCTTTACTACTCAGAACCAGCACAGCTCAAACACAGCTTATTTCTATGTGCCACAGTACCAGCAACAGACTTCATCAGCAGTGAAAGGTATTCCTGCTGCAGTGATTTAAGCTGTAGAACTTCCTCAGTTGCTCCAAAACACCCCGGTATTGCTGGCAGTGAAAATTGTCTCCTCCTTCACCAAGAGTTTGCACAAGATATATTCATAAAACAGAGGATTTATGTATAAAAAAAATAATCTCTGATTTTTTTGTTTATTTGCTCTTACTTTGTCTGACTATTTCTGAAAGTACACTGAAAGTACTCATCAGTATAGGTCACTATACTCAGATATGAGAAAAGATGTTTGTTAATCCATTGTGTGACTAAAGGAACTGTCAGAACAAGACTGGAAGTAGTAGGAAACAATCTTGGCTGGCAATTAGAACAGTGTGTGTGTTGTCAGTTTTATCTCACTTTCATGACATTAAAAAGTGCTATCCTATCTCTGCTGACCTTCTGACTTATGTGTATTTTAAAATACGAATGTGGTCAATACGTACAACAGTTTGCAATACTTACAACAACTCTGGTGTACACTTCTTCTGCAAAATCACTGTCTTTGTATTTTGCCTCTGTTGGGAATGTGTAAGTAGTCAACCACTGCAAAAGAGGTAGATCTACTCTTGTACCAGCAAATAAGTACTGAGGGGCATGAATGTGGGTATCAACCAATCCCGGCATGAGGAATTCGCTGTGGATAGAAAAGAAAACTCTAGTAGTAAAAAAGGTTCACAGTTTTTTTCAAGGTAAGTAGTTCTGCTTTAGGCAGGATGTTTAATCAAAAGCCACAGAAGCAAGACACAAGTAGAAATTAACCTTATTCTTTCAGCATCAGCATATCCACTCCTGCTACAGCCTTACTCAAGCTCCTTTTTCTGTACGAAGTAGCTGACTAACTTTTATACAGAATAACAGTCAGCTACCTGACAGGGAAGCAATCTGGGGTTAGATATTAACGTAAGAGCATGACAAAATCCATTTGTGTTTAATATTTACCCAGACTGAATACTAAGAAGTAAAGGCTAACTGGCTTTACGATAGCTAACATTACTCCACTTGAAAAAGATTCAGTCTTGCTTCCCAATATGGATGTATTTATAAAGACTCATTTATTAAAATGTTAACTGCATGCGTCCCAGTTTTCCTCCACTACATGTACCTGTATCTATGAACCTATATATGTGCTCAGTCAAGAATTGTCAAGGTTCAGTTGAAGAACAGACAGTGTATCTACAAACACAGATGCAGATGTATCTGAAAAAAATCAGTCTTCAGTATCTTGACAGGAAAGGCATCTTTGCAATGAAAGTGTATAAAGTTTGTTGCCATGAATACTCACACGATAACAGGGATCAGTATAGCAATATCATTGCTATAATTATTTTGTTTTGTGCTGGAACTCCATAGAGGATAAAATTTTTCCCAGCCTTCCCTCCTTCTCCCTGGCTACTGAATGATCAGTGATTTCAACTCTTCATAATTTCCCTTCTTTGTGTTTCCCTGTATGCTAGAAATGCTGAAAGATCTTTCTCAGTCTGATCCACATTCCCAGAACCTTCCATTTTCCCCAGGCTATTTCAAGTGAAGAAAACATCTCATGACTCATATATTCTGTATGATTAGCGTTCCAACAAAGCATACAGATTTTTCAACAACTGAATTCTAAAGCTACCCTGCAGTTCTAGTCCCTAAGCCATGCCTTGTTTACAGCGATGCTACTGTAAAGCATGGTGATTACAATCCAAAACTTACTAGGAAGGAGAGGAATTGCATTGGATAAACAACAACAAAAAAACTCACAGTGCAATACAATGAGAAATATGAGGATCTCTTTTTACAAGGTTTTAATCCTCTAATTTTATTAGTTTTTATAAGGAAGTGTGTCAGAGCTCAAGCAATTTAGTTTTGTATCTGAAATGTCACGGCTATCTACATTTATTAAGTTTAGAATTTCAAGCTGGTTAGCAAGGCACAGCCCCCTGCTCAGAAAATGGATGTGAAAAAAAAAAAGACAACCAGCTGAAGGATGATCTTTGTCTGATACTGCTGTATAAGCCAAAGAGATCAGGCATCAGAACTAAATATGGCATTTTGGTCTGTGCAGTACGAGTCCGCCAGCAGAATTCAGTCATGGCTGCAGTCTCAAACTGGGGAACGCAAAAAACACGCAAGCAGACCTTGCACTCCAGGTCTCGTGCAGGATGCAGGGAGCCCTTCGACTACAAAGTTCAACAGAACTGAAAGGCAGTTTTGCCCTTGAGACAGGATTTAACATGTTCCTTGCCTGAAGTCATTCACATGAACCCACACTACTTTGCTTAGAGAGTGAAATGTATTTGGTGCGGTTGATCTAAACAAAACACATACTGATGAGTCAGTTCTCTTATGTCAGACGTTTTGAATCCCCACTTCTTGGCCAGTTGCTCCTGCTGATCTGCTTGCTCCAGAAACACAATCTGAAAGGAAGGCAAAAATAGTGATATAACTAGAAATCCCACGTTATCTTTAAACGATAGTAAAGGAAGTCATATCTTACAATGGATATACAATTAATAAGAGTGATGTTTGTGTTGAAATATTTAGCCTGCCAGCTATGATTTTCAGCTACCTACTCACAGCCTAATGAACAAGCTTCTCCAGTTGTTTCTAACATGTAAGAGAAGAATGAAGTAATACACTGCACCTATACCTGTAATCTGTATTACTCCCATGTAATACTCCATATATTACAACCTACCATGATGCCTGTAGTACTTAATTACTTTGTCCACGATTGCCTAGCACTGTGCTAAGTATTTCCAAACTTTCTGCTCATACCTTCAATGATGTTTATTTTATTTTTTAAGAGCATGGGAAGGTGAAAGAAGCTAGAGGAAAAAAAAAAATCAGATAATCCTTTAATTTTACAGAACAGATTAAAAACATGCCTAAGGTCTTTATTCCTTAAAACAAACAAACAGACAGACAAACAAACAAACACACCAAAAACCAACCCTCCAGTCTCAGGTTACTCATTCCCATTTTGCTCCCAGAGCGCATTAGCTCCACTGCTGCTGCATTTCTGTTGCCAGCTAAGAGATTTAGCACACTTTTATTCTATTTTCAGATTCTATGGTATTTTAATCTAAAACACGATTCTTGCAGGCTGAATTCTCAGCTTTTCAGTTCTCTCATCTGACAACGCTAGGCTCAACAACTTTGCAAGAAACAAGGATCAGGAGCCCAGGCACTGGGATTGCTGCAACAAGCTCCAGGCAGGATCCAGGTTTCCATGGTGCTGGATGAGCAGAGGACCCCACTGCCTCCTCCAACAGAAGACAGTATATTCTGGGATTTCAGAGCCTATAAATTCTTGCCAAACCACAATTTCTGCCTAAAAATAACACATAGTCTTCTGGGTCCCATGGTCTAAGTAAGAGCTTTTTTCTTGAAACTCAAGACTGATCTAAGACAGATATAAGTTTTGAGGTTTTTTTTACCTTGTCTAAAGAGCAGGTTTAACTCTTTTAGACAGAAAAGAAGCTATTAATATCATATCATATCAACAAATATCACACCTGAAATAATTGCAAGGCTATAGTCCATTACAGGTTCACAAGAAGCAGTGTCTTTTTCCTTCTCAAGAAGGATGTTCAGACCCTTCAGCCAGTTCAACTACTCTATCTGCTGAGGGATCAGAATACAGACCTACCGAAATTTCCGATGAGCAATAAAGAAAATGTCACTCAGATGCCAAAGTAAAAATGGATTCAGAATGACTAATGTTAGTGCTGCTAAACCAAAAAAAAAAAAAAAAGGCAAATGCTGGAAATGGGCGTTGCCATGGAAAAGTGACTATTACATGCTCTTAAAGGGCAAATAAATAAAACACACAAATTGTGGAAGAAATAAAAAAATAATAATTCAAGGGACTGGACAAGTGAAACCAGCAACTAATCCTGACAGTCAGTTCATTACTGCCAAATACAGCAGTGAATGAATAACCAGGACATCTGTGCTCTTTTCAAACAAACTTCCCAATAGAACTGCTCGTTTTTTTCATGAGATATCCTCCACTGCTTTATGAGGCTTTTGTTTTGGCCATCTTTCTAACAGTGAGTTGCTTAAAGTCTTTGAGATCCCAGACTTGCACATTCTCCTGAGTATTTGCTTGTACATTCAATACAGCTGCTATGATTTACTAGGAACCAAACCTTTTAACTAGTTCTACACCCTATCATTGTAAAGTCAAGAAGAAATTCTGTGCCAAAATCACTACAGAATAAGAAAAGTGCACTGGTAAGACTTTGAATTTCCTCTTGTGAATAAGGAAGACAAGGACAGTAACCAGTAATTTGGAAAGGTATTATCACAAAAAAAATCAGGTGGATCACATACGTAGATCAACAGCTGCTAACAGCTGCCAACAGCTGCAAATCAACTGTGATGTGCTATGTGATGCATCTAAAGGATCAGAAGATGATGAGCTGAGTGGTCCTCATCCTGGCAACCAGTTCAGCCTGTTCTCTTAATTTCAGGAGATGTTCAAAGCCCCACACAAAATTAGCACATAGATGGCCCAGTTAATTATGCATTAACCCTGATATAGTAAACCCTGAATACCTCCAAGTGTCACAGTGTGAGTAAGTTTGCTACCAAAAGAGTGGGAAGTGAGTTAAACTGCCCTAGGAAACTTCTTCTTCTTTTTTTTTTTTTTTATCCAGCAGTATCTGTGTTTGTTTTGGCTATGACACTGAGTTGAACACGAGCAACAGGCAACAGGTCCCTTCTTCTCTTCCTCCCACATCCTTCACATCTCTCTCTGCGGTCAGCTGCTGGCACTAACACACAGCTGTTTCCTGCCTACAACCATCCTGTTGTCCTATTGGCCTCGCTGAGCTGCTGCCAGCACTGTTTAATGAGGCTACCATCTTCAGCAGTTTGATGATTACAGACGTGATGCCTATTGCTTATGTAGTTCTCAAAACTGAAATACAAGGGTAGATGAGAGACAGCAGCACTTATCAGACCCTGCTACTCAAAAACTCAGTAGCCCAAAATGCTAAGAAGGATGAAGCAATGAATTCCACGTTTGTTTTTGACTTGATACCTTCCTTCCCTGGCAGCCAACACACACCACTTGCTATGCCATAAGCCACATTGTAATTACTTGACAATAGCAACACTTATTCCATAACATTTGCTCCTTCTAGGCTTTCAAAGGGAGCTTTTATCCTGATACTTGTTCTACTTTCTTAATATTTTACTCAGCTATGTTATTCACACCAATGATTTCAATGATAACTCAGTCTGCTTTATTTTCCTTACCTTGACGAATGTTACTCTTTCTATTGTGCTGCTCTGCAAACCACTTAACTAAACACAGGCTTATTTTGTTAACCTATCATAACTTGGGTGTGCAATCCTGACAGCAGTGCTTTCTTTGCTAAAGCTCCCTTTTCATCTGCAGGCGAAGCAAAGAGAACTGACACCCTATCTGTGTCTCTACAGCCGTGTCCCTGTGTGCAGGAGGGGACCAGGCAGTACTCTGTGCACTGGTTGTGCACTCCTGCTGCTGTGATAACAGCACCTGGCTGTTTACAAAAGCTGTTCACCTCTTCTGAGGTCATGCAAAGCTTTTGCATGATGGAATCAGCAAAATGAGGCAGTTAAGTTTATTTAAACCTAGTTAAACTTAATTCTTTGGAAGCAATAGCAAAATAGTATTGGTGTATATCTTGACAATAGAGGTAAAAATCTTCGAACCACTATAAAGCACATCTTCAGTGATTACAGTGGAAGTTCTGCATGTGGCAAAATTATGATAACAGGCTAAAGGGTAACAAATTGCACTGTGTCAGGCCCCGGAATAGTAAAATGTCACGAATTCTCAAAAAGAGAAGACTATAAAAGTCCTTATCAATCTATTCTGGTGAAAGTTTTCCTTTTGGACAATAGTGTTTCACCAGATTTTTTCTTAAACAACGGCATGGGAATGCATCAACTTATGCATGGCAAACACATCCAGTGTATCCTTGTTCACCAAGAGAAGGGGAGAGAGACTCAGAATAACAGAACTGTAGGGGTTGGAAGGGATCTCCAGAGATCATCAAATCCAACCCCCCTACAAAGCAGACCCCTACAGCAAGCTGCACAGGTAGGCGTCCAGTCAGGTCTTGAGTATTTCAGAGAAGGAGAGTGACTCTCTTGAGGCAGAAATCAATAGAGCCTGGTACACTGATACCGTGTGTGTTTTTCAAGAAAATCCTTTAAAAGCATGAATTTGCTAGGAACATAATATAGTGACCTTTTATCAAGAATTAGCACTAACAGAGCAAGTTTCTGGTTCCTGCACTCAATTTACACAAACCAAACCTTTATTCATTCAGTTCTGTTGGTTTAAGTTGACATCTCCCAATGCTTAGTTCTCTATGTTTTTATTGACCTCCTATCCAGCTTCTCAGGGACTTTACTATACCCTGTGCCAGACTCGGAATAACTGCAGGGGAGCTGTCTTGAAAGTATTCATGGACTTGTGTGGATGGTGAATGAGAACTGCAGGAGCTAACAGTGTGTATTTTCAATGTATTTCAAATGTTCCCGAAGCCTGATGCAATTGTACAGTCATCAGAAGGAAAGAAAATGACTTTTTTCCTTATACTTAGGGTTGCTACATGCACTGCTAAATCTGGGGGAAATCGCTGCTCTGCTTAGGCAACATGAAGCCAAGTCTCACCGGTGACACGGCTGAGGGCAGCACAGTTTCCTGCCGGGACCGGCCCTGCGCTATCAGTAAGTGTTACACTCGTTTTAGACGCGGTTTGTGCCATCAACGTGCCCAGCAGTACCGTTCCCCTAACTTTTTACGGGCACATTCCATGTTTTTTCTTGTAACAAGAAGAAAAAGACCTCTCTGTACAGGGGGGACTCGGCAATTATCTACAACCACTCTTACTGTTCTGACACAGAGAATGACAAACTCACCTGTAAGACTGAAGGAAAACGGAGACCAGCCGAGCACAGCCCCGCTCCAGGTGCTCTGGGAACACACGGCGCCCCGCAGCAGGTTGGGGCTCCCCGCGGACACACTGCTTCGTCCCCGTCCTCTCCGGCTCCCCCCAGACACCGATGCTTTCCCCGAGGACCACCACCCCCCCCCCCCCCCCCGCGTCCCGATCGGACCGGTTCCCGTTTGCTGACCGCTCCCGGACGGCGTAGGTGCCTGCACCGCCCCTCGCCTCTCACCGTGCCGCCGTCGTCAACCCCAAGCAGGCGGCCGTGCAGGATCTCCATGGGCACGTCGAGGCGGGAGTGCACGAAGGTGCCCCTGAAGACATGGGCGAGCGGTGGGCGCTGCGGGGAGCCCATAGCGGGGACGGCTAGGCGGGTACGACTGCCGCTCCGGCCAGCTGCTTCCCACTGTCTGCCGCTGCCGAGCGCGGCTTCCTGGTGCTGTCACCATCTCCCCACCCCCTGGTGACTTGCCCCTCGGGGAGGGGTTTCGGCGGCCCCCGCCCCGCGCCGAACCCGCATCCGACCCGCCGCCGTGGAGTGGGGGGGAGTCAGCGATCGCTTCCCGAAATTTCATCGGCAGAGCCTCGCGGTCCAGCTGGCACCTGTTGCACTGAGCCCGGGGCGCTGGCAAATCTGTTGGACTTTTTCGAAGGAATTGACCTGATTTTAACTGCGACAATCGTTAGATGTGTATCTTGTGTATCACTAAATGGCGCTTACCGCTTCATTCTGTACTCAGTTATCAAAGATAAATCTCTCATTGATTGTATCGCCTGCCCTCAGCTCCTGTGCTGCTTGTTGGTAGGTACAGGAGCAAGAAATAGATACCAGTCCAGGTACCTGAGCTGCCAAGCAGCAGCCAACTGCCTTGTTCAGTGGAGGTGGCCTTCCGGGTGTGTGAAAAAGGCTACAGAGAAGCAAAAGGCAGAGATGAGTCGATGTTGTGAACCCAGACAACTGCACTTTCAGGACCATAACCTAAGTTGAAAAACAATACAAACATATGTTTATGTTTATGTCAAACTAAAAGAGGGGAGATTTAAACTGGATATAAAGAGAATGTTCTTCAGAATAAGGATGGTGAAGCACTATTCAGAGATGTGGTGGCTGCCCTGTCTCTGGAGTTTGAAGATCAGGCTGAATAAGTCTCTGAGGGACCTGATTGAACAGTAGGTGTCCCTGTTTGTTGCAGGGCAGTTGGACTAGATGGTCTTTAATGGTCCCCTCCCCTCCCTCAGTGCTATGATTCTATGATGCTATTTGCTAAGAGTATCACTAGTGAGAACACTAGAATAAGGCTTCATGGGGCCAGGGTGTTGCATGCCAGGGTTAAGGCAATGAGTGTTCTCTGAACTCCTGTCAGAAGCCACCCTGCTCCAACAGGCACACAGGTGATGAATGAACTTGGCACCCAGGCACTGGCACGACTTGTGTCAAAGCTGCAATTCTAAGTTTGCCATTAAAGACCTTTACCCTTTCCTCTGTGCTGACAATGTACAAACTCGCAGTAGAGGTTATCTTTTCTGCAAGCTTTTCAGATCAATGGTGGAAGGAGAAAAAGCCACAGTGGGAAAGCACAGGATTAATTTAATTTTGATCTGCTGTGGGCACATCATCAGCATTTATCTTGCCTTCTTTTGAGCAAGAATATTTTAGGCTACCATTAAGCAAGTTTAAAACCATGTGAGTATACTGAAGCCAGATGAAGATCCTACCTTGACTTTACTGTCAGCAAGCCATAAGGACTGTCCTAAATAAAATGGACTTACATTTGACATTGTTAATTTCCTGTGAGAGGTCTTGCATTTAAAGAAGAGAGAATGAGGAGGAAGACACAAGGCATCTTTTCACTGTATTTCTAAGCTCTTTGACCCGATAAGCTTGCAAAACAAAACAAACCTAGTTAATGTAGTTTGCAAAGGAAATTGGCATGATAATCTTTCATGCAATTCTGTTTGCTTTGAAGACTATAATACTTCATGCTTCCTTTAGCAGTGGAGTAATAAATGGAAAAGAAAAAGAAAAAAGGAAAAACATGAGAACTCTTTTAAATTAGAATTTGCAAAAGCTCTCTTGCAAAGATGTTACTGGGGATGATACTCCTGGATCCATTAAGGCTGCAGCTGAACCTGTCTGTGTTCCAAGCTGAGCCCCCAAGTGGAAAAAATTGCCTTTTGTTTTATGAAGGACAGTAAGTGAGCAGTAGACTGTTCTTGCCACTGAATGCCAAAAAGTAAAGAGAGAAGAGCTGAGAAATGGGTTGAACAGAGACTGAGCCCTGCAGAGGTGAGTGAAAACTTTTACCAGCAGTGGCCACTGTTTGATACAACCTGCCTTTTTTTGTGACAGCAGCTTGCCCTGTTTTCCAAGACCTATTGAGGCCAAGCTGCACGTTCTCCTTATGCTGCCCTTGGTACTCATGTGCTTTATTTGAGCTGCATTGAGCTATATATGGATCTGGGCTCCACAACCTGAGCTCTCAGGCTGGCAGACATGGGCATGCTGCTGTCCAAAGCAATACTCAGCTGAACTCAATGCACGCAATAATTCAGTGCTGCTGGGAAGCCCTCACTTGCCTCTGATTGGGATATATGCTGTTCCTGAGCATGAGACTGCTTCAGCCATGGTTTCCTGTTCGAGATCTCAGGGGTTACCTCCAGGTACATGACACAAAGAGTACACAAAGCAGCTTCAGAGAGATTTAATCCGGCCTACAGTTAATGAGGAGAAGATATCAGAAAACAGTTTGTTCCTTTTGTATATTTAGGGAGAAAAGGTAATAACAAAAGATTTATTGACATAAGCAGGTTCTAAATCCTATGAATTTACATCATTTTGCTGTTAAAAGAAGTAGTGGGATCTTTTGCTTTTTTCAGCCTCAGCATGAGAAAGCCTACAAGACCCTTATGAGGGCAGGTGGAAGACTGAAGATTTGGCCAGCCACTGAACAGTGAGCCATCCTTCCAAGATGCTGTTAGAGGACTACACTGAAGTGTGTTTGGTTACACTAGGCTAGGCATTCCCTGCTGGGACAGAAGCTGACTGCTGTGGTGTGATGCTTACTTACTAATCAAGCTATAAGATCTTCATTTATGTTGTGAAATGGTTAAGGGTTTAGAGAGAGAACTGTCTAAAAATTATGAAGTACTTTGCTTAAGAAGCATTTTAAAATAAAGCTTAGCTTTAAAAGCTGTTTGAAATCATCATGCCTGGTTAAACATATTCATGTTAAAGTACACAATCACTGTACTTTGATCTAGTGCTGTTAAAATTACCTGTCTGACAATTCAGAACCTTCTCAGATGCTCTCTGTCTTTTGAATTGTTGTCTTATAGTCAACCTTGGAAATTCATCTGAGTCCTGACACTGAGAAACTTAAGATATTCAGTCAATGTTCATCTAGGAGCACAAAGACCGATTTCAACTGAATTAAAATCTTTATTCCCATTAACATTTACACTTTCTGAACTTTTGTTTCACTTAGTGAACAGTGCAAAGCTAGATTTCAGCAGCTTGTTTCAAAGTTTTGGGGGACATAAAGTGATCCTAAATATCCGAGAAATATGAGCAAATGAAATTTGTTTTTCTTTCTGCTTTCAGAAAATAGTTAATTGGGTACATGTCACCAAACAAAAGCTTCTGTTTTTAGGACTCCGCAGCAATAAGTGCTTGCAAAACATGAGCATTAAGGACATAAAAATTATTGTTCTGGTGTGCTTGTTCTTATTTCATGTGATTGTGTCTCGCTCCAATTTATAGGAGGAAGAAGAGGTTCTTTTAATATCTGTATACCTGCTGGCCAGATTAAGACACAAATGAGTCAAATGTTAGCCCAACCAGTTTATTACAAATCCTAGTTGCTTAGGGAAAGGGGGAAGGGGTGATGGCCGATAGAAAAGAGATAAAAAATAAAAAGCAAGGAGTCTTTATAGAAAGCAAGAGAGAGGTACTCACCACCGTGGGTCAGTTCATAGCAGGTTTTCAGGAATCGTCTGGTCACCATGAGGGATGGGAGGAAGCCAGGAAGCTTTGCAGCAAGCAGGCCCCAGGGGGCAGTTCTTCCAAAGAGGTTTTCCCCTCTGGGAATTCTCCTCCAAAGGTTTCTTTGGGAGTTCTTCTCCAATCCTTAGTTTAGTGAGGGCCTTTTCCCACATTTCTCTGTTTTTTTTTTCTTTTTTTTTCTCTTAGTGTGACATACGTGGCCCAACAGATAAGCCAGCAGGGAGTGGTGCCTTGGTTGCCATGCACAAGCATTATTGCCTTTTGCAGTGGTCAGTTCCTTCAAGCCGCATCCCTGAAAAAAGAAGACTGCTTGTCCCACTTCTGCTTATCTTTACAACCATGAGCAGAGGTACTGTGGCACAGTTACACCCACCACTTGTCCCCCTAGATAATTTGCAGTTGTCACTTAGAGTCTAATCACCAGAAAGGCCTCATGAAGCAAGCTTTGAGACAAAAAGAAAAACAGTTTTCTCTTTCACAGATTGTCAAAATGTACCCCGTGTATAATTTGTAACATAGCAACTAAGTCAATGGCAAAACAAAATATAATTGATTTATCTGCTACTGACTGATTTTTCTGCAAAAATTAAAGTGCTGAGTGTGCAACAAATACTTAGAGCTGTTCAGATAAAGAGAGAAGTGAAGCATGACAAACATCTGCTCTCAGATATGTGCAGTATTAAAGATGGGAGCTGAGGTTAACCTAGTATTGACTAATTCAAACACTTTGTGTTCCCTGAAACATTTATATAATCAACATCCATTTACAATACTTTTCTAAACCTGCCTAAAACTGAAAATCACCCCACTCAAGAAGAGTAAGAATATGGATAAGGTCCCGTCCATTGCCCACCCACAGGGATGTTGTTCCACGTGGGTCCTGGGCTGAGCTCTCATCCCTGGGTCCTCAAGTCTGTGTGGGCTTGGGAGGGCCGTGCTCAGACATCTGCAAGGAAGCTGTAGCTACTTTCTGATGTCTTACACCTCAAAAAGAGTCCAGTACTGGCATAATACTGTCGCAACGCATCCCATGACTAGAATTTAAAGATCATACTTGTCTTGCCTTGTCTTTTGATACACAAGGGCTGCTTTGATAGTAAGGTCTCCTATTTTATTATGTTAGCCCTTGACATCAGAGGAGATGTTGTTTGTATGGCCACACTGATTTTTATGAACACAGCATATTGGCTCTTGTTCATTGCTGGCTATGGAATGCATATAGTGACTGTGAAATAAAGTGTTTTGTGGCTGAAAGTATGCTCTATCAAATATTGTTACTGTGCTCTTTATGTCTGTTGTAGTTTCCATGGAAATAAATAGGAGGCATTACTTTTGGAGTTATCCATGTCTATTTATGTGAAGTTCTGATTGACTATATTTGTCTTAACACTAGTAAGGATTTTCTGATTTTTTACCAAGGCTTGTTCCTACAAAGACTTGTAATAATTAAGTGAAAAGCATTCATAAGAAAGCCAGAAATACTACATGACTGTCAGTAAAATTCTTGTGTATCAGTAAAGCTCAACATGTACTAGAATTACAAGTATCAGTGAATGAAATGTGCCAAAAGATTTTGTTGGCAAATATGTTTTCCATTTGTACAACATGGACAGCATGCATCAATAGCTTTGCTAGACTTTACTTCTGATTGTACTAAGAAGGAATTGAGCAGAACATAGATATCTGCTATTGTAATGGAGGCTTGTTGGGAACAAACTGGACCAAGACTACGTGTCTATTTTCCCCTGGAAAATTCTGCCTGTGGAATGCCATTATCTGATAAATGCAACAAATATAACGAGAGAACAGAATCAGTCAATTTATAGACATCATTATAAACCATTGTAGTTAACTGTTTTACTTGCTAGGCTCATTTTCAAGCTCAAAACCCAAAGAGCTGAATAATATACTTCAAGGTTATATCAGTGATGCGACTTTTATCTGACTTCCCATTACTAGCAAAAGATAAAACCCTTAAGACATAGACAAAAATAAATTGTCATAAGGAATTGAAATCAGCAATTCTTACTGGCATTCTCTTTATGCTGCCCACACAAGAACATCTCTCATTTGCTCAAGAAAAGAGCAAATGACTTCTTCCGTCTCTAACCTTGCCTGACAGTGGTGACTGATAATCCTGAGGAGCTTAGTTCTTCAATTCCAGTTAATGATGGGAGTAATTTTCTTCTGGAGTGTTCTGCGTTCTGTGAACAAAAATGAGTAATTTAGCTTAGAAATGTAAATAATAATATAGCATCCAAGCATACTCCTGTAAAATTACTGAATTATTGCAACCTGTTGACTAGCAATTGCATTCCTAAGCTGTACAAAAGATCTCTTCATGAGTACTAGATAAGTAGAAAAATCATTCCAAAAAGATTTTCTGATCAGGCTGGAGGAAGTCTACTAGAAATATGAAAATGATACTGCCGTGCTGTTATCTCATAACTTTGTCTGGCCCCAAAATTAAAACAAACATAGATATGCTGTGGGAATATAAAAATAAAAGCTAAAATTTCAGTCATTGAATTCCAGTGGTGATAGTGGCTGAAAGCAAATATAGTAGCTGAAAAAGCAAATATATTCACTCATAGGTGCATAGCTTCGTGGGTTACCAGCTTGGGAAATTTAAGGGGTTTTACTTTTGTGTTCAGTTGTCTGAAAGTGTAGTGTTTTTTTTTGTTTGTTTGTTCATCCAGAGAAGGGGATTTCTAAAGTGACGTGTTCTTATTTGAGGTATACTGCATCTCTAATTTCCTCTTAGAGAGGAACAGTTCCTCTTAGAGAGGCAGAGGGAGAGGGAAGGGAGGGAAGGAGGAAGGGAGGAGAAAGAAAGGAACTTACTGATGATAACTATTACATAGATGAGTATGTCCGTGCTGTTTACCCACATTCAATCTGAAAAGTTGATAAGATCCCTTTTGCCTCCCAAAAAGCAATTATATGCAGTGAGTGGGAAAAGGTGGAATTTTCATCACTTAGATGTTGGCCAAAATGTGTTACTGTTGGCCAAGTGTTTCACAACCTCACATCTTCCCTTGTAGGCTTTTTCAGGATGCTGTGTACTAAGAAGACCTACAACCTCAAGTAGTGGTCAGGAGCATCTGTTGGGATCATGATGTGTTAGAAAGCATGGTTTACAAAGGCTGCAAAAGAACAGATGCCAATAGATCATTAATCTTTCCTGTATTCACTTTTCCAGTCCTTTATTTCGTGTGTGTGTGTGTGTGTGTTTTGCATGTATGCATTTTTCCCATGTTTTCTTCTGGGTTTTCACTGGTGTGAAATACTCCTATTTTACCACGCTCACTGACTCATTGGTATGAAGCACAACTACTACAAGTGTATGCCATACTGGGACTTTTAGTCAGTCTGTTCACATTGGTTATTTACTGTACTGAAGATGCAAATTTCTTAAGACTTTTTTTTTAATGCATATTTGTCTTGTGTCTATACTTAGCAGTCAAGCGGTATCCATCCTGTGGATGTGTTAGTGTGATTTCCCTCTTGGTGTCAGAGAATCCATGACAACGTTCTATGAGGAAAAGCACCCATTGTTCCTCACTTGCAATGTCTCTACAAGATCCTCCAGACGCTTTACCTCTAAATACTTTCAGCAGGATTCTGTTAGTAATAACCAGGAAATATGCAGTGCAGAAATCTGATTTTACTTATCCAGCACAGACATACTCAGCTGGGAATCAGCTGCTAGGTGTGGGCATATTGCATGTACCTAGGGGTAGCAAATAGCATGAACTGTGTTGCTGATAATCAGAATTCACAGAAGTATCAGAAGGTTTCTCCTGAAACCAGTGCCAAGGCAAAACAGTCCTGCTAGAAACACAAAACCTGTGGAGGAGCCATACTGACTGCAGCATTATGAACACGTGCACAGCATACCACCACAAAGCAGATTGACATGATGTGGAGACCTGTCATGGCAGCCATGTCTCTGCGATAAGAATCATTGCATCAGTACTCCTTTTTAGCAAAATATTCTTCTGCTACTCCTGTCATTCTTTATTTTTTTCCTCATGTTTTATAGACCTGCCTAGTAAAAAACATATTTACAATACTGTCTTTCCATGGCTCCTGTTTACCATAGAGTCTTTCTATTGCTTAGGGATTTGTTTTCAAATTTGCTTGCTGGTATGCAGCATTAAAGGATTTATCTGATTTATATAGTATTTTCTTAGACTTCCTTAAAACATGAAGTAAAATTCCCATTTTTCCTTAAAAGAATGGTTGTCAGCTTTTTATGTTAGCAATGCTAAGAGATTCCCTTTTTATTTCAAATTTTAAGTTGAAACACACTAAACTTAAGGTTCTTGCAGTATTATGCATTATAATATACTTCCACACTGTACATATGTTATATGCAGCTAGACTTATAGGAGTAAAGAAAGTATGATTGTAATGCTCTCTGACCACCTGTGCATAAAAACTGCTCTTAAAACAATGCATCCTATTTTATTATGTTGGCCCACAACACCAGGGGTGGATGTTGGTGGAATGGCAGTAGAGGTTGGACCTTCCCACCAGAATTCCATTGCATTTTGTTGCCATGTGACAGATGGCAGCAGAGGGGCACACTGACACAATGGCATCTGACGTGGAAGTGCATATGAAGCAAAGAATTTTTATGCATGAATTCCTCCATGCATAAAAAGTGATACTCATTGACACTCATCAACACTTGCTAAACCTTTATGGAGACCAACCAGTGGATGTGAGCACAGTGAGGCAGCAGGTGGTGTGTTTGAGCAGTGACAACAGTGACAGTGTGTCACCTCCACTTGTGCTGATTTTTCTGAGCACAGCATGCGGACCCTCATTCATCGCTGGAAAAAAAATGCATGTGGTGGTTACTATGTTGAAAAATTGTGTTTTGTAGCACAGAATTTAATATATCAAAAATTGTTAGAGTATCTTTTGTCATTTCCATGGAAATAAATAGGAGGCATTACTTTCGGAGCAGCCTACATAAGCTGCGCCATGAGCTTATGCATGTTTGAGTATATCTCTAGGAAGATTTTGATATATAATTTGCCAATAATGTAAAATTCATTATGACCCTTAATAAGAAATGCCAAATTATTATTACTGCTAATTAGATTTCATGTCAAAAATAAATAAATAAAAGCATGTTATTTGCAGTCTGAATTTTTGTACCCCGGATTCCCAGACAAGCAATAATTTTGTACTTATTAGAAGAGCCCTCTATGAATGCTGTGCTTTTAGACTCTGATCAAGCAGATTCATTTACTTTCCCTTGACAAGCCAAATAGATAGTGCTTCATGTCCTTTTACTTTTAGCTTGTTTTCCAGTCCAATTCTAATGGCTCTTTTCTGGATCATCTCTGCTTTCAATGTCTTTCATGGACATCGAGAACTGGACACAGTATGCCAGAAGCAATCGTGCTAATACTAAATGCAGAGGTTATGTAATGTTCCTATTTATACATCTGAAACTAGCATATTTGTGATTTTGCTCTTGCTACTGCACTGGGAAGACATATTCACTCAAATATTGATCACAATCAAGCCTATGGTATGATTAGCAGCTGAATAAGTACACTCTATGTTCCTTATTCCTTAGCAAACACTATGTTTGTTTATGTTGAAGCACAGCTTATTTCTTTGAGACAAGGTAGTAAGCTGTTCAGATCAGAGAACTGTACTCTGTCATTTACTACACTCCCATCCTTCCTGTCTGTTAGGACCTGTATCAATGATGATTTTGCATTTTCTTCCAAACGGCTGATAATAATAGCATTAAACAAACCACAAGGATCTGAAGAATTGCAGGAGGTACAAACTATAATGTACTTCTGCATTTATAGAATGCTTAGATATCTGTCTGGTTTGTAATATGAGCTGCTGGTCAACAGCAGGCTGTGTATGGTATGCCATTCTGTGTTTTAACTGAGAAAATGCATTTGCTAAACATTCAACCTCAAGACTTTTTTCTTAATTTTCAATATTCTGAAAACAGATTTTGCTTTCTATTTTTGCATTTTGTCATTTCACTGCAGCAATTTTTATTCAAAAACACTCACAAAAAAGCAATAAGAACATTGGGGTTATTGGTGGGGTTTGATGCTGTTGCTGTTTTTGTTTCATCACTTTTTGATACTCGTATAGAAGAGCAGAGGGATCTCTACTACGGAGCATTTGTGTGCATCAGCTGGCACATACTATTAAATGTCAGCTCAGAAGTGCTTTCGGTATCCACCAAAATATCTATGGAGTAACCTGCCAAGCTGTTACAGATGAAGCAAGTTAAATGACAGCTCATAGTGATTCTGAGTGCCAGGGTCTGTTTCAAGCCCCATGGAAGTAAGGTTTCTCACACACTCACTCCCTCACTTCCCAGCACTATGTTCCCAAAGTCCAAACTGCTCCAACTGGGAGATCACCACTGACCCAGGATGGTTTGGCTGAGACTCTTGCCAGCTCCTACTGAATGCTGCCCACCTCGACTGCTGCTAGCTAATGGTGCAGGGCATCCCTGGAGCTTGCCTCTGCACATCTCTCTGACCACCAGATCTTCCCCCACTTCCAGGATGTTTCCTTCATCCAGGATCCTCAGCTGCTCATTTCCAGGGCTCAGTGGTCTGTGTGCAAGAGCAAGGACCAAACTCTTAATGGTTTGTTCTGTCTTGTGTTTCTTTACCAATGGGAGGATTCAGGAGGTACCTCTTTTATTGTAGGTCAGGTGTTACCAACATATACTACTGTCTTCTCTACCAGCTGCAATTAGCAAGCAGCAGGCTTCTGATTGAAAGTGCAGAAATTCAGCTTTGGAAATCTCACATGCACATTTCCACCTGATTATATTCTGCCTGGCAGCACTCACAGCTAAGATGTTTTTTTCACACATGGCACAAGCAAGATTGTTTTTTGTGATTCAGAAAGATTTTCGTGACTCATAGGCCCTTTTGAGATGTAAGTGTGGCTCCTGAAATAGTAAGCTGTGACAGAAAGGCAAAGCAGGCAAAGTGGCTTCTTTCCTTTGAGAATCTTGATTCCTGGTTAGCTGTTCACGCACAGCAAGTGCTAAAGTGCTGTATTTTTGTAGGTTTTGAATTAGATGCAACTGAGAAAAAAATCTAAGCCTTCAAATGGTCTGCTTTCCTCTGTCCTCCACGCAGTCAGCAGTGGAGAAAAACAGCACAGGCACCTACGTGGATTATCTGTGAATGCTTCATTTTTCAGGGGAGGAATTTAACTAGCTGTCTTGTCAGAGCAAGAGAAATGGATCACTGGAGTAACAGGCAGCTGGTAAGAAATGTGTCTCCTCTATTGTTTGAGGAGGACATCTCTTTGACTCTACAGCCACATCACTTTTAATGTGTCTCTATCCCTCACCTCCCAAGGCAGAACACCTGCTGAGTTGAGGGAGAAGAAAAGAAGCTCCCCTACATTTCTAGGAGGACTTCTTTATCTCTCACAACATCAGTATTTATTTCTAGTTTTTCTTCTCAACGTGTTAGGATGTTAGAATTTTACCTTTTGCTTTTTGACTGTTCTATTTTCAAGAGATTTAAGTAAAGCTTTTTTCTTGCTAAGAAGCTGGAATGTGAGACAAGTAGCTCGTAGCTGTTTCAACAGCAGCTGTGTGCCACCAAAGGACCTCAATGCTTGGCCAGCATCACATACATTCCTCAGCCTTCAGTGGAGTTCCTGGATAGATGGACTCTAGGATAAGGTAGGAAAGATTTAGAAGCTGTAATATGCCTGGACTCCAGTACTGCAGCAATGGTTTATCCACTACACCATGTGGAAGTAGGTTGCCGATATCCAATGGAAAGCAACTATCTCAAGCAGTTACTGACCAAACGATTGCTTATCTGGGATCTGGGCTGATCCAGAGACATGTGGTTGCCAACATTAGAGGGATTTAAACAGGGGAGTTGCCACATTCTAGTAAAGACAGACCTGGAGTATCACACCAAAAGAACAGTATAGACAAGTGAAATATCCAGGCAAAGTTTCTGAGTGGAGAGGTTCATGAGCTTTCCAAGGTGCTTCTACTAACCACATGAGGTGAGTGGTGGTCCTTTCCAAACTCCAGCCTAAAAGCATGCCTGGTTGCTGCGAAGTGGAAATCCTGTGTACATTTGGAAATCCAGATGCATGCAGAAGATGACTGAACAAATTAATTGGTAGTGACTTTCCCATAGCTGTGTAACTGCAAAAGCATATTTAACAAAAATAGTGCTTTATAATGAAGGCTGACTTCCACAGGGCCAGCGTCCATCACTGCTGTCCTGGTTTCAACTGGATAGAGTTAGTTTTCTTCCTAATATCTGCTATGGTGCTGTGTAATGGATGAGCATAACACTGACAACACACCTCTGTTTTGGCTGTGGCTGAGCGATGCTGCACAGAGCCAAGGACGTTTCAGCTCCTCACACTGCCATGCCAGCAGTAGAGGAAATGGTCAAGTGAGGAATTTTTTAATCACAAAATGAAACTGCGGGTGGTTACAGGCATCTGTGCTTTGGGCAGGATGATAGGAGAAGAGAGACACAAGATTTTGTGTGTATTGGTTATTTTATTTTTGAAAGAGACCAATTTATTTCTCAGGGAGAAGACTCATAAAGAATATTTATATTGTCAAATAAGTTTGTACGGTGAAGGACATAACCAGAAAAGCCAACTTGTATTTCATGTTCTAGGCAGCTTAATTGAAATAGTTTTGAGATTGAGCAGATCCAGATAGTGGTTAAAAGTTAAGCAACTGACCAGCTGAAGATTGTATTAACACTTAACGGCAATTTCAGTTCCCATGCCTTAAACAAAAATAACACTCACAAGTATACACTAAGTAACTCCTAACCCCCTAACTTTCATTCACTTCCCACATGCAGCCACCTGCTCTGTTCAGAACTCATTTCTTTAAATCATGCTCAGATGCATCAGCTTAAATAGCCTTGAGATTTATTTTTTTCAGAGTAATAATGAGTTATACACTTTTACAATTTAAGTCTGCCTGCTAATAAAATACCTAATTTCACAAATGGCATAGCTAAGGTTGTACGTAGCACTTAATTAGTGCTTTCTGAGCTGTTCTTTTTTGTTCTTTCTGATTCAAACTCCAAAAATTACATGTTTCTCTTAGCAGCAACTCCTGTAGAAAAAAAAAAAAAATGTTTTAATAAAATTTGCTTATCAGATTGCTAGTAAATGTGTAGAAGTTATATGGAGAAGGTTCCTATAAGGAGAATGTAGAACAGCTACACAAGCCCTATGGCTTCTACCACTAGAGGATTTTAAGTGATTTATGAAGTTACTGGTTAAGAAATGGAAAGTTTTCATTTTGCATCAACAAGATGGTTCAAGGACTGTGTATTAAGACAAAATTGAGGTCATTGTGCCCTGTATGATGGAGTGGTCTCCACAATTATTAGTTCTTTCATCAGTTAATAAGTTGTTCTTTCATGATCAGTATGTTGCCTTGGACTCAAAAGCTACAGCAATTTCTGTCATGTCAAGATCTGGCTTCAAATCACATGTTTGTTCCCTAGCCATTTCAAGCCCCTCATTACAACAAACTGTGGTTAGATGAACTTTAGATTAGGAGACAGAATTTTTTTCACTAACTAGAGGAGAAGAGGGGAAGGAAGAAGAGAAAAAGCTACTCATGACTTACACATGGGAAATAAAATCTTTTTTTCTTATTAGAAGTTCCAAAAATGAATGCAACTCTTGCAGTGCAATTCTTTCAACTGCTATGCACCTTTAGCAATCACAGAAAAGGTTTATAAAGACTGCATTTATTGGATTTATGGATGGTATAAATAGTACAATGAAGAAGGACCAAATAAACAAGCTTGCTTTTTTTTTTTTTTTTCTGAAAAAAATCAACCCTGCATCCTTGAAGAAATGGATGGAAAGTTTTCCTTATTAATGTACTTTCTTTCTCCCTCAGAACTCTAGATATAACTGCTTCTTCTTTCTTCCCCGGTTAACATCTATATAGCAAGACATAGATATTTGAGGAAATATTTTATGTTTGAAATACAGTGTTTGATAGGTTAGGGAATGCTTTCTGCAGTAACAAATCACCCTCTAATTACTGAATGTATAATATATGCTTCCAAGTCATTCTTCTATTTCACACTAACATCATTTTAAATGTGTTTTTTGTTTTTGTTTTTGTTTTTTAATTTAGCTAACAGTTTGAGAAGCATCAGTGGGTTTTAATTCAGCTCTTGGTAATAGGGAAAGTTAGTCCTCTTAAGTCTTATATCAGGTCATAAAAAAAGTTATGCTGAACTTCAAAAGGCTCTCAACATTGCATATGTACTAGATACTGACACTCACAGGCCATCTCACTTCGTAGGTTGGTGTTTAATGGAGCCAAGCTGACTGCCACTAGTTGAAACCAGGGCCTTTTATATCCAGTCAGTCCTCCTGAAGATTTATTAAACACTAAATGTTGCATGTATATTCAGGAATCTAAATCATATATTTGGATCCTTGCCTTCCTTCTCAAATCAATATGTTTTATTGAGTCATGAACTTGCTTTTCTTATTCAATATAAAGAGAATGGAAAAGCACTTTGCCATTTACTGTCTCTAACTAGATGGAAAGTCGTTAATGCTGCTGGGATGTTACATATTGACTATCACATTCCACGATCATCCACTGTATACAGGGAATCTCAGAAGGAAGTAGCAAAAGAGACACTGTGCATAATATAAACCCTAAGTATTCATACATTATGCAAGTATTTCAGTAATCCATCTAGCACTGTCTCTATACAAAAGAATAAGCAGCAAAAATAAATTGAAAAAATCTTTTTTTGTGGAATAAAAAAATAATTAGTTGGTCTTCCATTAGTCTTGGGAGTTAAAAGAAATTGGCTTTTGCTTGTGATTTCCAGCCATCCAATCTCTTTGTATAAAAAGTAAAAAAAAAATTACAATAGAAATAAAGGTTATATAGCTCAATATGTGCTCAATTCAATAAAATACCTTATTTATTTCTACACAAAGTTTATACATGACTGCTTTTGACATGTCCGACTGCTGATCTCCTTTGAAGGTTACAGCTGACCTATACTGTGTGTTTACATGACTAGCTTAGTCATATTTTAATAAATGTTCAAACCAGCAGGACTCAGTATGTGAAAGTTATTACCCTTTTACAGAATCACGGAGTCACAGAATCACAGAATGGTTGAGATTGGAAGAGACCTTTGAATGTCATCTATCCAATCTCACAGCTCAAACAGGGTCATCCAGAACAGGATGACCAGGTCCATATCCAAGTGGCTTTTGAAAATCTCCAAGAAAGTAGACCCAACAACCTCTCTGAGCAACCTGTTCCAATGCTCCACAACAATATAGAAATGTTTCCTGATGTTCAAATGCAGCTTCCTGTTCTCCTGTTTGTGCCCATTGCCTCTTGTCCTGGCACTGTGCATTATTAGAAAGATCCTGGTTTTGTCTTTTCTACAGCCCCATTTCAATTATTTATAGACTTTGATGAGATACTGCTTGAGCCTTTTTTTTCAGGCTAAACAGTCCCAGGTTTCTTAGTCTTTCCTCACAGAAGAGGTGCTCCTGTTCATCACTTGTCACTGCGGGCCTTCTGTGGACTCTCTAGCAACAATTCATCCCTCTTGTACTGGTGAGTCCAGTACACAACCTTGTACCCAAGCTGTGGCCCCACCTGTGATGAGTAGAAAGGAAATAATAACCTTGGAGGGGAAAGTAGAACAGTTCATGTCATTATTAAGGAACAGTGGGAGGAGTTAGCTCATAAATTTAGGAGTATTGTCATGCTGCATACTCAATGGCAAATCCCAGTTAAGATCTTAAAGACAGATACTTCCTATTGTCTGCTAAATCCTGGGGTAGTTTTGTACTTGTTTTTATTTAGAAACACTAAGCTTCTTCCTAATATATCTAGAACTGTTATCATTCCAGATTTAATTCTATAATAATGTAAAGATTTATTTTTTATAGTAACATAACAGGAAGGACTTCCAATTCTAAGGATTCTATGATTCTATGATTGTGCAGACATCAGCCATCTGACACCACCTCATGAAGTTCATGTAATATCAATTCCTGTCTTCAAGCTAGCTAGGATTCTTTAATTTAATCTTTCTTTAAGGGAAAGGCTTTGTCTTTTAATTTTTAGCATTATTGTATACAAAGACATCTCTTAAATGAAATGATCAAGATCTCTTAGTTCTGAATTAGAATTCTTCATGTACAGATACAATTTTCTCCGTGCACCAGTATGATGAAAACACAATGATTTCTGTTAATTATTAAATATAACAGGAATATTTGACTTATCTTTTTTTTTGTTTCAATTCATACAACACTAAAACTGTAGGTAGGTATCCCAGCTATTATTACTGTATTGCTGTTTATGCTGTACAGATTTTCAAATTTAAACTTTTTCATCAATACTCACCCATTTGTATTTGCTTCAGTTACTACAGGGAGAACAGTAATAGAGATCTGAATATTCCCAAAACATTGTATCCAGATAAAAGGCCTCTGTAACTCAGTACTAGGTTCCTAACAGCATGTATAGTTCCAGAAAGAAGCATGATGCAAGGTGAGGTGGAAATTTTTGTGCTCAGTCTCCATTATTAGAGATGCTATAGACTGCCAGCATTCAAAAAGCTACAGTAAAGGGCAGAGCAGACAAGATTTCATTGCTACTGCTCAAGAGACAGCAGATTTGTGAATTGTGAATGAATTCGGTATTGTGTATATGTGCAGTGTATGACATGTGTGATGCCATTATTTATCTTACACTTATTAGTAGGCCATACATATTATCTTCAAATTTTATGTAGTAAATTACTTCCATTTGCTTGAAAGAAGGTCACTGAAGAAAAACATTCCACTTTTTTTTTTTTTTTCCAATTTCTTAATACCAAAGCACTCAGAGGCTAGATGAAAATGGATAAGTCTCATAAGCATAAAAGTGCATACTAGCTGGCCATGTCTTTCAGAGACTGCACTAAGCCTGTTTTATGCTGCTGCTCTCAGAGTTGCAGTGCTGTGGCTACAGATGTGCGTCAGGCTTTCCATCTGTTTTATCCTTCTGCCTTGTGCAGAGGCCAAAGAGACAGAAACAGGTCCTTTTTTTATTTGTTTAACTGCCAGAAGGATAAATAGTTGCAACTGTTAACATAATGAACATAGAAACTGAATGGACCCAGAGCCATTTTGTTTGGTCAGCAGTGTGAGTTTCCATGACAACAAAAAAGGTTAACTAGTCAGATTTAAATAAATTGTTTTCATAAAGACGTATTTAAATAACCATGTAAGGAAAACTGAGCCATGTTCCCAAAAGATTTCATTTGTCTATATGTACAAAAAATTCAAACCCAGATCTGGCCAGATACTTCATATCATTCAGGTTCGTAGCAGCAATGCTCTATTAATGAAATATAACAGTGCTTATCAGCTCATAACAAACTTTTCCATGGCTTATCCTTCTTATTTATTGATCGTATTAATAGGTTGCTTGAATGAGAAGAATTGGAAAAGGGGCAGAGAAAGGAGATGATGGACAGAATTGAATTGAAATCATATTTTTAAATGGCTTTGCTCATGTTAATCTGTACAGACAGTTTTCTTCCATGCTTCTTCTGCTGGGGAAACTTTCATCATGTCTCAGCTACCAGAATTTCCATAGTAGTTGGAGTCTCATACCTTCTGGAGAACAATTATACATAATGTGAGCCATCTGCAGTGTCAGCCTAATGTCAAAATCTGACCCTGCTGTCACTCCAGTGATAGCCTAGTTTTGTAAATGCCCAGCATGCAATCTAGCCTTTCTTGAAATAATCAGTTCAGTCTGCAGTACTGCCCTTATTACTCTGCCAGCATAACATTATTCTACACAAGGCCTTTTAGCACTGTTGTCTGCTTTGGATGACCCATGTCAGTGCTCATTTTGATGCAGTGTTGGGATAAATGGCGAAAAAGTTTGGCAGAAAATAAATCCCATTGTGTTCCTGCTTGTCTTCAGGTATCAGGAAGGCTGCGAGTGATTGAATTCTGGAATTCTGAGTGACATTCAGTTTGGTGCAGTAAGTCTGGTTCCATGAGTTGAACTATCCCAATTACAGACCTGCAAATAATGCAGTGCACCCTCAACCTAGTTGCATTTGACTAAACTAACATACACCCCCAAGGGCTTTGGTCAGGTTCAAAGCTAGATGAATGGTGTTGCTTATTGAAGTAACAGAGCTGATTCTATCGAATTGCTGGTGTTAGATATGTATATACTGCATGTGCAAGTACCAAGAATATGAATATACAGACAACTGCAAACACATTAAATTATGAAATAACTCTATAGAGCTTTCTAACTTTCCCAGGGAAGCTCTCATTATAACAAATTGTGAGAATTTATCCAGTAGGTATTCTTATGGAGTAGAGAAGAGAGGCTCAACCCATCAACTGAATCCAGTGGTGTGTCCCTCATCTGCAATGGTATCTTCCCTAAAATGCTTCCTCTTTTAAGCCATTTTTATGCAATTTTCTTACTTTCAGGCGGAACTTGAGTGACTCTAGTCATACATGCATTGTTGATGTAAAATCTTCTTGCTTTGCTTTTAAAGACATAAGTTTAAAAGTTCAGAGCACTTGCTCAGTGTGGGGAGGTTGCACCTTGGAGGTTGGTAGCCTTTGGAATGGAGGTGTGTTTTGGTATCGTAATGAGGTTACAATGAGCAAAGTTCACCCAGGGACATGTTTCTTATAATTAAAAAAATAACAATAAAAAAAAAAAAAATTGTTGGCTTAAGTAAAACTACGCAGTTTATCAGTTTTGTGGTACCACCTAGTTCCCATCTCTTCAATGTTACCACAGTAACACTGGTGTAATACTCTGGTGTTGCCAACTCCAAGGCTGCAGGTTGTGTTGCCTAGGGAACTATCATAAAACAGATTCTTTGCACACTCGCAATACTCTGCCCTGGAATTTTCCTCAACCCTGTACCATCTCTTAAGAGAGAGACATCTCAACAAGTCCCCTCCAATAGGGAAGATCACCATTCCACATCCAGGAGTTAACCAGATACTTGCAAGGTCCTGCTTGAACATCTACATCCAAGTTTCTTTAGAGGTATTTTTTAACTGCTTTATTGGTCATTTGAAACTGAACAAACTGAAAGCATTGTATGAGAGAAGGCATATGAAAGCACTGTGAAAAAAAATCACACTAGTCTTTCCTTCGGTATAGGGTAATTTTGTGTCTAGCCTGAGTCTCTTGCATCTCAGCTCATGCTGCTGCCTCTCCCCCTCCCACCTCACACCACATGCAGAGCTCACTGCCTCTCCTCCATCCCCTCCTGATGATGCTGGGGCTGCTGCTGGGTGCCCCCATGGGCACACCTGCAGCCATTTCCCAGATGAACAGGTCCCACTCTGCAGCCTCATCTCACATAGAATGGCCTCCAGCCCCACTGCCCTGGGACCTCCTCTCCCCTCCTGCCAGTTTGGAAGTGTTTTCCCCCACAATCTGCAATGTCCCAACTCTGATATGAGCTCTGGGGAACCATGGCTGGTGCCTGGCTGGAGCTGCAGCAGGTCTCCTCTTATCCCCGGGATTTTACTGCAGAAAGCAGTCAGGCTGGACAGGCATGATTTACTCTCACTGACTTGTGCTGATAGCTCCCAGTTGCTGTCTGCTCCTTTCTCTGCATGTGGGCTCCTTGAACTGGGACTGAACAAACTGAAGGGAGACTGTCTGGTTCCCCAGGTTGGCTTTTCCCTGTTTCTGAAGGCAGGTGGGACATTTGCCATTCTCCAGCTATTGTGGACCTCCCCTGAACTCCACAGCATTCCAGAGCTCATGGAGGGTAGCAATACAAGGGCGTCCACTCACACAGGTCCCAGAGACATGTGTAACTCCAGTGCTCCTGAGCAATCTCTGGCTCAACCATCACCCCTGATTGCTATCTTCTCTGCTTTTTGAGCAACATCAGTAACTACCTAAGCCCAGCAGACCTTGTTAGTGATGACAAAGGCCTTATCAGTGTATGCTTTAAGTCACACATCCTATCCCACAATGCACCCACAGTTTGCTTGATCAGCCTTTTATGACTAATGTAGCAGTAGAATCTCTTGTTGCCCTTAACATCCCTTCTAAATCTCAGATGCAGCTCAAATTTGGCTTTTCTGACCCTATCTCTCCTTTCCTCAGCAACATTTTGTGATTCCTCCTTTGTAGTTTCTCCTTGGCTCTCATCCTGTCTGCTGCCTTTTTGCACTGGAGCTAAGCTGGAAAATCCCACAGCTGGCTTCCTGAGATATCTTGTTTTCCTCAGAATTGAACATTCTTGCACTTGGAGTATGCCTTCCACAAAGGCAAGCTAGATTTTCTGGATTCCTTTGCCTTTTGTAGATCCTGCCTATGGAATTCCACATACAAGTTCTTTGAATAAGGTAAAGCATGGTTGATTTGCAGTATCTGTGCTCTGGCACTCACATTCCTGCATATGGGAAATAAAGGCTATTAGTGCCAGGTACATGTTTGAGTCCTTTTTTAAAGGCTGGACCAGTGATATTAACTGCAAAAGAATGCCATCTTCATAAGATTTGGCTTCTCACTTTTCTGTTCCTGGAAGAAAAGAAGAACACGTTCTGTTTCTGAAGAATTATTTTCTGTTTGTTCTTTTCTTTTTTCCTATAAAATCAGTCCAATTTGCAGTGAAAAACGTGTCAAAAAGGAACAGCTATGCAGAACAGTAAGCCCAGTCATTACTTCCAATCAGGAAAATATAAGTGCAATTATTTGTCCTTCACAGGAAATTTCTGTGAAATAATCAATCAGCTAATTTTCTACTATTATCTCTGCTGTTTATCTAGGAAACAGATCTGTGCTTTATACTCTCTGGATGGTCTGACGTTATATAGCCACTGTTTAGATAATGTTAATTTCCTACAATTGAATAAAAGACACACTGAACTCATGTAATTTGTCAGACTGACATTGTCCTCCTTCATTTTATTTTTAACACAAAAGCAGACAATCTTTGGAAACTATCACCTCCTCCCTGTTTGGAACTTCACGAATTAGCATGATCTTGCAGTCTTCAAACTTTGGCTTGGGGAAGGTAGAGTGGCAGAAATGTGGGCCATCTCTGAAGATATTCAAAAGCTGTGTGGACACAAGCTTGAGAAACCTGCTGTAGGTGAACCTGCTTGAGCACAGGTGTTGGAGCAGATGGTCTCCAAAGGCCTGTACCAACCTCAGCCTGTGATTCTGCTATATTCTATAATAGGGTCTTTCCAGGTGTCTTGGACCAGGTGAGGTTAGAAAGGCATGTGCAGTAAAACCAAGGACAATTTTTTTCTTGTTACAATACATGAAGCACATGTTTCATGACACATGGGAGCTGTAGAAAATTAATGCTATTGATAAAAGCTGTAAGATGATGAGGAATTAGTTGCAGGAGAGAGAACTAAGGACTGAATTAATAGATCATCTTTCAGGATAGAAAGATGTCAGCACTGGAACTAAAGTTCTGTTTCTTTTCTTTTTATTGCTTAATATTTCCATTTAGCACTATTTCTCAGAAATTGTGCCTGCTGATATTTGATGACAATTAAAAGGAAATATGATTCGTAAAAACAGAAGTTTAAATTCAATATAGTTTAGGACTACATGAGAAGGAGAAGATGATGAAAAGTAGAATGTTTATGAACTACTAAAGTGCAAGAACCATGAAAAAGACATAAATGAGCATTGAATATGGCAAGAGATGTGTTTTCCAAGAGGAACAGGAGCACCTTAGTGATACTGTCTGGAAGGACCTTGACTCTACATACTGATCATCAATTTAAAGAAGGAAATTCTCATACAACAAACAAAATTTAAATTAGATATATGGAAACAATTCTCAAGAAAGATGATCAAACATTGTAACAGCTTGTCCAGGAAGGATGGTCTCCACCCTGGAGACAGGCAAGCATCAACTGGGCATGGTTCTGAAGCGTTTAATCCCAGTGGATTTTGCACTATGCATGAAGTTGGATCAGATGGAACTCACCATTCCTGTCCAGAACAGACTGTGCTGTGCTTCTGGAAATGGAGACCATCCATTAAAAGATTATGACTGACTTGGCAAACTAAAAATGGCAGAAGTTGAAAGCTGTGATTTTGTCCCATTTTTGTCTTACCTGGCTGTTTACTGTGGAGCATCATATCTCAGTTCAGCTGTTGCCTTCCAAGGAGTCGTCTTAGTGGGAAGCATGAGCACAGAGCCCAGGGGAGAACAAATGGAGACAGCTGACATGGTCACAGCAGTTGTACAGCATGCAGCCCTGCATTACAGCCTTGCTGTTGCTGGTCACAGACCTCATGCTTTGTGCTGACCTTGGAGGTCTCAGGGCTCACACTTGTCAGGCTTGCAATGTCTGAACTTTCTGTGACAGGTAGCTTTGTTTTACTTGATCACAAAAGGAATTTATTTGAGTGTTAATGATTAATTTGTTTTACTTCTGTATAGTAAAACCTCAGTTTTATATGGATAGTAGCAACAAGCATTTATTCCATGCAGAATTAAATTTTCACCTCTGACATAAAAACATAGCATAATGAAATACAAGCCTGGTTGTATAGCAAAAGTGTTGAGAAGTAAGACACAAGATGTGGTCCAAATTTATACAGACATGAGCTTGGCACGAGGAACAAAACAAAACAAAACAAAAAAGCAGAAAGTGACATAAGTAAATACCACCATACATAGTACATTTGGGTGTAGCAGGTTGCAATGGACCACTGAATACAGGTGTAAAAGCACAGTAGTAGTAAACGTACAAATTACCTCAAGTGGATCTTGCAGAGAGAAATTAGAAACCAACAGCATCAACCAGGAGGCTAACATCGTCTGGTATTGCCCCTTCTAGGGGCTCAAAGCTTTTGACTTCAAGACGCAGAGGAGCATTGGAAACGTGAGCATAGCACCAAGAAAACAAGAGTAGTGCTTACAAACCATATATAACAGTTTCAATTGTATTATTACCAAGAATCTTTTATATGGAAGTTTCCAACTGCAATATTATTCTTTCATCTTCTGTAATAATTATATCTCCATGACTAATGGTTTTGAATTAGGCTGTTAAAATTTCCACTGTCCCAGTTAGATTTTTTTTTTTTTTCTTTACTTGTACATAAGATATAATTCCTCTTTGGCCATAAACAAAACTTTGAGAATAAAGTCCAACTGGCTGCAAGGGCACAGTGGATGAACACATCTCAGAGGGTCATCATGTTGGCCACTGCAGGGGTGTAGTGGGGAAATAGGGTCTTTGCTTATAGCTGTGCTGTAACAGTGCTGATGTGGTGCATGGAGAGGTACCCAGCGTGAGCTGGGGTGCAGATCATCAAGCATCAGCACTCTCCAGCCTCCATTAGGCAACTTTTGACTTTTTCTCTAGTTCTAGAAGCAGAGTCAGAGAAATGTCTCAATAAATCAGCATGATTGTACAAGTATAATTGTATTATTCAGAAAAAATTACAGTTAGACCAGCTAGGCTGATTACCAGCACTTCTGATAGCAATAGTTTTCAGAAACCAGCTGGAAGATTAAATTATAATAATGTAACCATGGTAGTCAAAATACTGTTCATACTCTGTTAATTTGCTGAAAGATTTGAATATCAGGGCATAACACTGGAAAATAAATCTGTAAATGCTGATAAAACAAGCTGTAAATGACATTGTTTGTGGGAAGAAGGTTTGTTCCTCAGATATTCCCAGAGGTAAAATACCTCCGGTTCCTGACAACATAAGCAGTGGGCTGAGATAGTGGTTAACCACCTGTGGTGTTATGTGAATTTTGGTGGTGCAGCAATTGTTACTGTTATGTGAAAGTGGAAGGATGTGATGGGATTGGGCAAACAGCAACTTGCTTTTATTCATCTTCAACTAAGTAGCAATCCATCAACTGCTAAAAATCAAACACTAATCAAATACAGTGGATTAATTCCTATGTATCCTATTCCATGTGCTTCTTTTCTGGCACTGATGTTCACAGTCTTTAGGTCTCTGAGATGAGAATCTCCTGGCTAAAATATCTTTGATGAAAGAAAACAGAAACAATTTTGGCTAGTTTGGTCCAAAAAACATTGTCCTTTTATTTTTGTAGATAAGAAACAATTCACTGTGGCCCTTCCAGAAACATCTTATTTCTTTGCCAGAAGATTAGATGGCATTTCCCTCCAAAAGTCACGTCCTGAATGTCCTTGCCTTGCTCAGTCTCACAGTATGTCTTGCTGTAAGGCAAACAGAACTAGGTCACTACCAGGTCTTGATGATATGAGAGAGTATTCCTTCATTAAGAAAGGGTGTTGAGCCATGCAGATGTTTCTGCTGAAGTGAGGCTGTGACTTAGTTAAAACAATTTGAGACCAGTCCAGATCCAGCCTGAGAAAAAATAAACCTTTGTCTAATTTGAAGCTTGTATTATGGTCAACAGATTCTGTAGAAAAGAATAAAAGCTTTCCTTCCTACCAACACACGTTCTCCAGAAATCTCCCACAGTCTAAGCTCAGAAGAGCTTGATGAAAAGCTAAGTAGAACAGGAGCATGTGGAGTTTGCTTAGAATCTAGCACACATTTTCTGTATTTATATCTTTTTTCTCTGACTCATTCTGTTAAGTGTTCTCTCATCAACCAGCCATCTATGTTTGGTGGAGAATAAGATACTCCCATTAATTCAAAGACTGGTGTTGTTCTTATGTTATTAGATATCAAATAAGGTCAGGAAGTATAGTTAAAATATATTCCACATCTTAGAAAAAGGTATCTTACAGTTCCTAAAAATTATTTCACCTTTGTTCAAATGGAGGGAGGAGACCTGAGTAAAACACGTTTCTCCTCTATGCAGAATGACTAGAACAGGGGATTTAAATTGTCACGTATTTTAACATCATTTGAAATTAAGGGAATTGGTTTAGATATCTTTTGACAGATGGCATACAACTGAAAAGCTAAATGGCATGTATGTTTTCTATTCACATTTCTGAAAAGTGAAGAATAAAACAACACTGTCATCTCCAAAGCAGTCCTTGCATTACAAACCAAACAAGAAACTGTTTTTCCAGGCAGATGGCTTCTCTTACCTGGTAACTTAAATAGTGCTGTAGCTCAGTGACAAGTGCTGCAGGGGGAAGGCTTAGCTGAAGTCAAGAAATGAACCATCATGAAGCAGCAAGTATTTGGAGAGATTATCTTCATTTTGGGGCTGGTAAGCTTTGGAATACTTCCAAAAGAATGAGAGCTCAATTTACAGCCGTTATTTTAAACACCACTCATGCATCTCCAGGGTAGTTTTGTGCATTGACAAGGGGAAGGGATCACCCAACCAGCTCTGCTCCTGCTGCGTGCCCAACCACCTGCTCTGCTGTGCCCACTCCAACCAGCCAGTGCTGTATTTGCAACACTCGTGGGTAGAAGGAAGGACAATCTTCCTCTTTATCCTCTTTATCCAAAAGTCTCCAGTCCCCCCCAAAACCACACTGATCTCCTTTCCTTCCCAGACACAAAATCTTATTTCCTTCCTTTCCAGTAAAGGAAAGATAACATGCTGTGTTCCTATTAGTTAAAACAATAAAACTTAATTTTTACCCCTGGTCCTGACTGTCTCTGTAACACCGCACACATTGTGTGGAATTTACAACTGCTTCAGGAAAAGATCTTATAGCTAGCAGGATCCTTTGTTCATTGCTCACCTTGCACCAAAATCCAGTAGTAGGAGCCCTCCCTAATTCTGGTGTTAATGCATTTGCAGCCCTAATGAGATGAGCCATTTCACCATTTAAATGCAATATAGATTAAAGCAAGAGGAAACCTTGATTTCCTTTTTTGTTTTTCGGTTCAGTGTATATTTAAATGCAAGCTCCCTCCTTGTCTGAGGCTTTGCTTTGTTCAATGAACTTTAGTCCAGGGTGAATTTCTCTGCTTTTCAAAAAGGGCTATACTGAAATGGCTTGAATAAAATGTGTTGTGCATATATATACAAGAAAATCACCATGAAATCTTCATTCTAATCTCATTCCCAAGGGTTGCTTTTTTTTTCTTTTTTTTTTTTTTTTCTCTCCCTCCCTTCCAGAACTTTAAGGTAGTTAAAGACTTGAAGTATTCTTTGAAAAATTACTTTGGAAAATGGAATCATAGCTAATTTCATCATCATATTTCTTCTGCCAAGGTAATTTCAGATAAGTGATACTTTGAGAATAACTAACAGAAACTGAAGAAAAAAGTGTATGTTTGATGTTAAGATAAAAGCAGTTTTATAGAAAAGCCCTTTTTTACACTTTTCCAAGAGTTATAGTAGCAAGAAAAAGAAGGAAGGTATTTTCCCATAACTGGATCTTGGCCACTGAATTATTCCAAGGCCAGCTAACCAGGAAGAATATTTGCTGCATTAGTTTTGTTAGCCAGAGACGCATAACTGGAAACATTCGGGTGCACTTTCTATAAATGTTTTTATTACCTGTTATAAAGATCAGATATCCGATTCTTCTCTTGCTAAGTGAGAGAAACTTTGGAAACCAGCTCCTTCAGCTGCCCGCTGCCCCCAGCTGGCGGCTCTCAGCACATCATCTTCCTTCTGCCCTTTGCTCAAAAAATCCCTCGTCGCAACGGTGCTCCTGAGGTGCTCCTCGTGTCAGGCACAAACCTACTGAGTGCCCACTAATCCCAGACGTCTGTCAAAAATGAACTGGCCAGCTTGAAAGGTGTACCGGTGAGCTCCATGTGTTGAGGCACCAGCATTGCTTGGGAAAGGAGCGCGGGCTCACTGGTCATGCAGGTGTTTTTATCTTGTACTTTGGACTTGTTTGGTCAGCTTTTCTGCAATTTACCATCAGAATTCCCATGTAGATATGAGATTAGAGATAATCTGCTGCATGATACAACAGCTCCAGTTTAAAGCAAGGATTGATTACAACAAGTTTTCTGTTAGCATTGAGTTGCAAAGCAGCAAGTTTATTTTGGCAATGCAATTGTTGTGCGGGGTGAAAGAGAGCAAAACTGTGAACAATGACAATTGCAGAGTCTGTGCAGAAGTTAAGCTTTTGCTATCACCATGGTTACTTAATTCTAAGCCAGAAATAGGGAGGGAACACATTGTTAATTTCCTGGAAGCAGCCCATCCCATTGAAAAGTTGAAATGTTATGTTTAGAGTCAGCCTCACCTGGCTTTTAAATCTATTCAAATGGATGAGCCTGCTTTAGATGTGGGGAAAAAAAGAAAAAAAGAAAAGGAAAAAAACAACAACACAGAAATTATTGTTCCTGAGCTCAGAACTGATAACAAGAGAAAAAGAAAACAAGCACAACCAGTTGAGCCTTTTTTTTTTTTTTTTTTTTTTTTTTTTAGTTGACACAAGAATCATTTGATTTCTTTTTCTTGTGGTGAAATATGAATCCAAGAAATTTTCTACACCAAGTGTCGCAAATGGAAACAACCTACACTATACAGCAATCCAAAGAGATAAGCTAAGATACATTTACTGATACACTACGGTTGTACATAATGACATATCAAAGCTTAATTGTAAATAAGGCAGTGACTGAATAAGAGTTGAGGTGGCTGTGTACACTTACATATTGACTGCACAAAGGGTAGGGTAAACACACTTATACAGAAGGCCTTCCCATTGAGTCACAACGTTCAATATGGATCCCTTTCTTTTCTAAACTCCTTGAACCATGCAGATAAGGAGCCTATGTGCAGCTGGATCCATATGTAGTCCCCAGGCTTGGGCAATGGTTTATGTGTGAGGGATTGTATGAGCACAATCTAAGACACAACCTTAGCGAAGCTAACAAAGCTTACAGTCAATCTAAGATGTGATCTTAGCAAGGCTGACCAAGCACAAAACAATCAATTGGTCACTTACTGAGGATCTCTGTCAGCAACTTGTCCTGACATTAAGGTGTAAAGGATCTTTGTTTGGTCATAACCTCAATAAGCATCACTTCTTGAGAGATGATTTTGTCTTGCAGCTCACTACCATGAAGGAGAGCTCAAAGGGGCTTTTGGGCTGCTCACAGTTGATGGGATAAGATGATTAGATGTTGCTTTTTATGTTCACGCTCCATCAGTTCTTTCAGACCCTGCCCCCAACAGTCACCCTAAGTTTGAGACAGATTTGTGGTTGTTAATCTGTTTTAGCAAGAGGTCTATTATTACTGTTGCTTTGTCTTCCTGTGCAAGACCCTGTGTGCAAGGCCAGGTGAAGGATGGAGCAGAGGGAAGGAGAGGTGGGAGCGGGGGGAGCACACTGTCATACCAGGCCACAAGGACTCTTTAAACTTGTAAAGCTTCTGCTGCATGGGGCATTTTCTAGGCTTCTACAGTGATGTGTTTACCCTTGGGCCTTTCAAACCAGAAAAAAATCGTTAGTAAATATGTTAACATCTGGAAATTATGATTAAGAAAGTGTTCGTGAAGTATGAATAAACATTGTTTCTGTTTATTAATTTATCTCTCTCAGCCAAAAGAAGGACTTTGAAGGACTTTTTTTTTTTTTCCTCTTCTGTCACTTGCTCAAATTCTAATCAACTCACTCCTACTTAGGAAGAAAAGGAGGTGGTTATTCTTGGAAAGGAGCTTCCTCCCACCTTTATTCTTCTTGAACTTAAGAAATTCCTTGACTCCAATTTTTCAATAGCTTCTGGAAATTCCTATCCAAAAATTGAAAACAATTAGATTGAAAAAGTTTTAATCAAGAAATTGAAAGTTTCAACCAATTCATGCAAGCACCAACAGCTTCTTATTGCAATTGCATCATCAGCTTATTTGCATGCATTTGGGGTACCTTCCCGTTATGAATGTCTGAAACTTAGTACTGAATAATGTTGTCATCTTGCTATATATTTTCCTAGTTAAGAAACATTTTACAGAGAAGAACAAATTGCCTTTAACTACTTCTTTTCCAAACAGCCATATCATATAAACCATTTCCTGCTAGACCATGCTGGCAATATGCAGGTTATTGTTGCACAAAATGATGCAAGGCAAAAATGTTCTAGGTCTGTAGAGAGATATATTTTCTTTTATTAGATAAAAAATCAGCAATTAACCAATAGGAATGTTTTCCATTTGATAATCAAAATTGATTCTCTTATTACATATTACTATATTTAAATCAGGAAGAATTTGCAGAAAGGATTTTTCTGTCTTAAGTCCCATTCCTACAAAGTCATATAATATTTCTTTACAGACTATGACTTGCTCTATTCTCACGCACTTGAGTATTGTGTTCTGTACACAGTTTATTTATGTGATGACCTGTCCTCCTACCCGCATGTCTTCTTCAAGACAAGAAGCACTGTGAATCAAACTCAGTTATCCCTTGAAGAAAATCTTCTTAGGGAAATCAAGGAACCTAATCAACAGAACTGTCCATTTCAAAATGCATTAAGAATGGTGAGATACCACCAAATTTATTTTGTGATAATAAATATTAATTTTACCTAATTTTCATATCAACAATTTTATTTGTATATCTAAGCTAATTTTGACACTCTTATGCTTTCCTCTACAGAACAGAAGCTGAATATTGCTGGTATAACTAACCCAGTCACCGCATTAAGTACAGTTAATGCAAGTGACTCATGAGTGGAACTGAGAATAAAAATGAACATTTTGTCTGCTGCACCTTCTCTGAAAAGCGAAACAGCAAGAAACTATCTTCTGTTTTAAGCAAGTCTTAGACTTTATAATGGTTCAACTTAAAACACCTTCCAACATCTAAGAACACTGATGCCCACCCCCGGTATGACGATACAAATATAGAAATACTTTTCTGCTGTTGCCATAGAAATGATTTTGGATCACAACAAAAAATTATTGAGGAATTTAGAGAAGATTTGACTGATGCTATTAAATTTAATCTACTTTGCTTTCAGTGCACGAAATTCAGCAGAAAGAATAAATCAAGCCTCTCTGCGTTAAACCATCTATAGGGGATGGTGAGGACTGTCAGGACAATAAAATGTTGTACAGATTGTGACAGTGTCCCTGCTATCCAGAAGGACCTTAACACGCTCCAAAGGTGGGCCTGCAGGAATATAGTGAAGTGCAAGTTTTACACTTGGGCCAGAGTAACCCCAGACACGTGTACAGACTGGGAGAAGAACTCCTTGAGAATAGCCCTGTGGAGAAGGACTGGGGGTACTGGTGGATGAAAAACCTAACATGAGCCAGCAGTGGCAGCTTGGAAGGCCAATGGTATCCTGGGTTGCATCAGAAGAGGGGTAACCAGCAGAGACAGGGAGGTGATTGTTCCTCTCTACTTTGCCCTCATGAGACCCCATCCAGAGTACTGCTTGCAGGTCTTGGGCCCCCAATACAGGAAAGATGTGGAGCAGCTGGAGAGAGTCCAGAGGAGGGCCACGAAGATGATGGAGCACCTTCCCTATGAAGACAGACTGAGGGAGCTGAGCTTTTTCAGCCTGGAGAAGAGAAAGCTTCAAGGAGACCTTACTGCAGCCTTCCAGTATTTAAAAGGGGATTATAAGGAGGGGAGTCAACTTTTTACAAGGGTAGACAGGAATAAATGGAACAACAGGGAATGGGTTTAAGCTCAAGGAGGAAAGGTTTAGATTGGATGTTAGGGGGAAGTTCTTTACAGAGAGAGTGGTGAGGTGCTGGAACAGGCTGCCCAGAGAGGTTGGGGATGCCTCATCCTTGGAGGTGTTCAGCACCAGGTTGGATGGGGCCCTGGGCAGCCTGGTTTAGTATTAAATGTGGAGGTTGGTGGCCCTGCCTGTGGCAGGGGGTTTGGAGCTTGATGATCCTTGGTGTCCCTTCCAACCCAAGCCATTCTATGATTCTGTGATTCTGTGATTCTATGATTCCATGTTTCTATGATAGCTGGATAGCCCATGAGGGTGGTAGGGATGTCTGGTCAGCAATAGGAGACAGTCTCCTTCTTGGAGATCTTTTTATCTGCCACTCCCTGAAAAACAGAAAACATGGCTAAAATAGCAGAAACATCACACTCCACTCTGCTGCCACATTTTGTACCATCAGAATATCCATCCTTTGGCTCAGCTGCCATGGGACTTGGCTCAGAAATGAGAATTTGCTTCAGAAGCCAGTATTTATTATATCAGTTTGTTGGGCTGGAAAGAGGTTTAAACAAAAGTCTGATAGCTGAGGCCTCTGAAGCAATAGCTCTTCCTCTGTGACAGCTTTACACCAGAAACATGGCTAGTTTGAATAAACAAGGTTGTTACCATTTGTGAGCAAATACCTTTGT
The DNA here is from genome assembly GCF_987193195.1 of Phasianus colchicus. Taxonomy (NCBI): domain Eukaryota; kingdom Metazoa; phylum Chordata; class Aves; order Galliformes; family Phasianidae; genus Phasianus; species Phasianus colchicus. Next base: position 56,262,740 of record NC_143476.1, read on the forward strand.
GAATCACAACATTATGCAACATTATGCTAATACTCTGCATGTCCATGAAGCCTGCTCTGTGGAGAAAAAGTTGTTCTAAATGTGTACAGTTGAACAAGGCTCCATAGTCAAAATAATCACTGGCACAACACAAATTTTAAAATGCAAACTTCATAGAACACTAGATTTAGTACCAGACTCCCATTGATTTTTATACAGTTTGGATTTGTAACAGGAAAAACCATCCGTACCTCCCAGAATAAAAAATATTTTGCTGTGAAGCCACAGACCTGTCATACTGATTAAATAACATATCAGTGAATGCTCTTATGCACAAAGCTTATTGTCAGAGATTACTGACCAGAATATGAGATTAATAATGAAAGGAATAGCAAAAGATCTCAGTAACTGGACAGTAAATAGTTCTCAGATTTCTAATCTCAAGCACTTATGTTGTAACTTGTCCTGCTCATGACCAGTCTTGCATGCACAATTCTCCAGAAGGCACACTCCCACATGATTCAGGAACTTCTAAAGTAGAAAATACAAACTACCTCCCTCTGTAGACTCAAATATCATTCTTTGATTCTAAATATTCAAACGATGAACATACAGAACATTATGGATATTTTTTTCCGGAGCCTTCAAATACATAACTAATGTGGAATAGAACATTATTCATCTTTTTGTTGTTGTTCCCTTTGCTGTCATTGTTGACATCTTTCTTTCAAGAAAGGATTTGCTTTTCATGAATTTTACTCCATAGTGTAGACAGCAACTAACTTTCACTGAAATACAGGCATTTCATCAGTTTGATATACATGGATCCCTGTGTGCATGCTCACAATTTTTCTTACAGATTTGCTAAATCTTTCTACCCTGACATACAGCTGCTCTTCTGCACTTTATCTACTAACAGCTCAGAGGTTGTCCTGCAGAGCAGCTGCTGAAAACTTGCTCAGTGGAATGTCATCTGGTGACAGCATTTTACATTTCTAGATTCCTTCTGTCCCAATAGTTCTGTGCTGGTTTTTTAAGACTACCAATGAAATTCACAAACTGAGGTTAACATACCCCATTGCTGGAGCCACACAAGGCCAGGTTGGATGAGACCCTGAGCAGCTTGAACTGGTGGGGAGCAACCCTGCCCATGGTGAGGGCTTGGGGCTGGATGGGCTTTGGGGCCCCTGCCCATCTAAGCCGTTCTGTGATTCTGTGATAATTTATATGTCATTTGTGCATTGATTTGATTTTTAAATTCACACAAGAGGAGGCTAGATTTCTGAATGAGGACCTTAACACTCGTTTTAAAAATTCACACAAATTCACACGTTGCCTATGTGCAGCACAACAACTAACACTGCATAGCCCGGGCTGGGAAGCGTGGCCTTCTAAGCGTTCCCTAAAAGCAGATTCCAAATCAAAAGCAGAGCTCCTGGCTCAGTAGTTCACAGTTAATCCCAGCCCCTCTCCTGAGTGTCTTTAACTCCTCACTAAAAGTGCAGAACAGCCACACCTTTCTGCACTGGTCAGGCAGTGCCTTATTATTGTGAGACAAAATCTGATGAAAACAATGCACTTTTAAGATACACAGCCTGGTGCCTTGAGGTCACCAGTTGTTTTAAAGGCCTCTATCACACTTGGTACAAAGCCAAAGTGCAAGCCAACCTTTTCACTTTGTTATAGTGACACCTGGTGTCGTAAGGGAATTTATTCTGGAGAGGAATGTTGACAGCAGCACGCCAGAAAGTCTTGCCTCTTTTCTCGGTAATACACTCCATACCACCAGCAAGCATATTTGCTGGCTTTTGGATGTAATACATATACATGTATATATGTGTGTATATATATATATGTATATATATATATATATTTTTTTTTTTGGTACTGTTTTTCTTGTTCTGCATTCATTAAGAAAATATATATTTCTTATATAAAAGGTTATGCTTCATTTTACACAGGCTACAAAAAAAAAAAAAAAGCTCTGGTAAGGAATTGGTTAGGATTTAAGATTTTGGGATTCTAATGACACTCTCTTGCTGAGCTGCCAGCTGTGAAACTTTACAGATCTTATAACCCTCATGTACCTGTCTTATCTCACACATTATACTCTGGATTAGGATCTGCCATTCAGGTTTGTGACCTTGTCATCAACAGAGTATCAAAGCACTCCTGTAAATAAAAACATGCAAGTCAAACAAACCTCAGTCAAGTCCAATGGACTATCTTGATGTTAAATCCATTAGAAAAGACATATTTAACCATCAGTATATATTCAAGATCAGTAAATCAGGTTTTGTAGTCACACAACTTATCTTTAAGAAGGGGCAAAGCAGTCCAGATGGAGAATGACATGACTCGGTGGTCTTGGTTATGAAACAGCTTTGTACAGAACAGAACTTTGCTCATTAGTATTAACATGCTAGACATGGCTTAAGTGGATAGGGAGGAAAGTGGTTAGGGGTGGAAACACCATCAAATTACAGTAATAACTCTGTATTTTGCCACTGTTATGGCCTAGTTTCAACTTCAGGAACTGGATTAGTAATTCTTTCTAGGTGATTTCTGTTTGGGCTCCGGGAGAAAAATTACGCTGCAGAGTAGTTTCTGTCCATTACAAAATTGCTTTCATTTTCACCTAAAATCAAGAGAGCTCAGACAGGAACAAGGTATTTCTTTCCTCACAGCTTGCTTGCAAATCTCATTAAGAATGCCAGGAGGCAATAAACACTAACTTGTTGTCAGATCAATTATGCTAAAGCAGTAGGTTATTATTTGGATTAATTTCCACATGCATTAGAATGACAGCTGGAACCTGTGAAGATGAAGAGAGGCGGCTGTGGGCTGTGTGAACCTCTGTATTTCCATACTCACAAGCTCAGCATTGTGTTTATTTCAGCCAGTGGCTTTTTCTTTGTTTTTCATCTCCACAGGGCGTTTGAACAGACCTGGCTCGGGAACTTTGCCTGACACCCTTAGATGTTTGGCAGAGACCCTCTTCTCCATTGAAAGGCTAGAGGCATAAACACCTCATTTTGTGTTCTCATTAGTAGTGAGCCAAACTTCCCCCCTCAGTGGGGAGAAAAACACACACTTCTAATTCTAACCTCTAGAGAAGAGAGGTCCAGGCTGCCACATCCTTGGAGTGGCAGGAGACAAGAATGGCCAATGGGACACATTTCTGAAGTGTGCTGGGTGAGTGTTGCTGCCCTTTTTGTGTCACAGCCAGTCAGCTGCTAATGGGATTTTTTGAAATAATGCACAAGTTAGCCATCCCACTTGTTTGGCTTCCACAGTCCTCAGAGAAAAGTTAAGCTGTGGGGGAGTGAATGGAGCAACTAGCTGAATAGAGTGATTCAAGATGTAATTCTGTTCTGATGCAAAGGGATCATAATGTTACAAATGATCATAACTATTTATATTCAAATGCAACCCAAGCTAATACAAAGACAGTAGAGTGTAAGAAAACTTTCTGCTGAAACAGTAAAAATTCTGTCATTCCATAAATGACATAGCTCAGAGATGTCTTAATCCTTTCCCACAGAAGAATATTATGTCATAATGGCATCAGATCTTGACAAACCTAGACATTTATGTTAAATTCCTCATTAGTTTGTTCTTTTCAGAGCACAGAATTACACTTCCATAGCATATAAAGAATATATAAGAATATATTATGCCTTTTCTCCAAATGATGCAGGTACAAGCTTGTTCCATTCTGGGTGGTTCAATCATTAACTTCTTTTAAGAAAGACTCAGCCGCTACTGATGAGTTGAGACATTACTTATTGCCAGTGAAATTCTTTAAAATCTCTGTCACATAAGCAACAGAAAATCTGCCATTGGTGAAATAATAGGTTTTACCTTCCCATGGGTTTTATTTTTGCTTGGAAATGAAAGGTTTAGGGTTATTCTGCCCTTCTCTACTATAACAAGAAATGCCATAGGGTCTTTTTATCTCTTCCTCAAGAAGCTCAGCTTCATTTCACTTTACATACACCTCATAACGTCACTATTCCGAAGCAAGCAGTTCACTTTATGGCTGTGGCATCAACCATGTTGTTGCTACTCAGAATAACCTGGAGAAATGTAGTTACAGCTCAAAGGCTGTATCAATTCTCATTCAAGCTAGCAATTTGCACAGTGCAGAACCAGACTGAGAAAAAAGGAATAAGAAATGAGGAAGTCTGCGATAGAGAGCAGTTCAAACTGTCACATAATCACCCTGCAGTTCTTGATTTAACAATTGTTACAAGTTTCACTATTGCTACACTTAAAAGCACTTAAACTGTGGTTAATCTTTAGTGACTATTTTCACGCGCTATGTCACACTTGCTCAGGAAGTATGTAGGAAACAGCAAGAGAAGTGCTGGGGACGTAAGTATGACAAACTTGAGCCTCAGAAATGCAAGCTGTCCTAAAAAAGAGACATTTAAAGTGAGTGCTACTATTCAGGAACACGCATAACCATCTCATTTTTGTACAAAAACATGGTCTTCTGTGCTGCAGTTGCAACAGTACATAAATGAACAAATAAATAACCAACCAAACAATTTGGTACTGCTTTCAAAGCCCTTTTAGTTATGTAATTACACCAAACTCTTTAATTTGGTTTTCTAAAACTCCGTCAATGGTGAATGGAAATATGGATGATACTCAACTGAAATTCAAGTAAAATTCTAATGTATTGTCTACGATTTATATTGTATTGTGACTTCAATTTGTGAAGTTAGAAATACTGATTTGCTAACTTATTTCTGTAGGAAAAACAAACAAACAAAAAAGCAAACTCCTCTGTGATTTTATCTTAACTGTTTTAAAGAATCCAACAAAAATATCCATTATGTGAAACATGGTAAGTATTTCATTTCTAGCCCACTACAGGTGATTTGTCTGAGAACACACTATCAATTTATACGCAGACCTACTTCATTTCAAATACTAGTATGTTTTCTACTGTTTTGACAAGAACCCCACTTTACATACTCACTGTATGTGATGAGAGCATATACACAGAACATGTATTTTTCATACATAGCTTTGTCCTCTTAAAAGCTTTCAGATAAAAGGCAGGCAGAAGAAATGAAATGAAACATGGTGACAGTGTGTATGACCAGCACCCTAAATATCTTGTTATTAAGAAGGTCTCCTTATGCTACTTAGAATCCTTTCCTCATTAGCAGCTTAAGTCAGAGAGATGCTTCCTATAAGGAGAGGCAGTTTTGCATTTTCTGCCGGAGTCCATTTATTTGTGACAATTCCTGAACAAAGAAGACACATGTAATTGTAGGGCTAGAGGGTTACTAGGTGGCTCATTTTTCACTACCTGCTATTTTTTTTCCTCTATTTTCCTTGCTAATTCTATGATTTGCATCTCAGCATCCAAGTACATGGCCATTATAGGGAGAAAACTACTCACCCTCTTCTTAATTAACCAGTAGTCCTATAAAGCTTCAGAGGCTGGTGTTATATACTTTAGAAGAATATACATCAATCAGTAGACAAGAGAACAGGCCAGCCCCACACAAAACTAGGAGTAAATCATCGGCAATGCTTTTTATATCACGTGATACTTGAATATGTTTCAGAGATACCAACAAACTTTGACAAAAAGGATTGATAGGAAATAGCGCTAGGAAGCAGCAGCATACAAAAAGGACTCTCCTCACGCTGCAATGAATCCAGATTCTCTGAACACATCCATATATACAGGAATTTTGTTTTCTGGAAACCTGATGAAGTCAACAATGACAAGTTCTATGATAAGCATTTCCCCTTGTGAAGTGAGAATCGTCTTGCATGCCTTACACACATATCAACAGTCCATTATCTAATTAATTACTATCAGTGATGAGTCACACTAAATGAGAATTGATAACACTAGTAAGGACAATTAGTTAACAGGAATCCACTTGTATCAGCAGCTCCACCACATCGTCTTTATTCTTCAGATGACTAATTATTAACATCTATCATTCCCTTCTTCAGTAATGTATTAGGCATCTACCCACAATGCTCAGTAAAATTCCTGAAACCCCTGTCAGTCATCCTATACAGATCACTTAAATATCATCTCAGTATACTGTGTCACGGTGATAGCATTTCCCCTCTTGCTAAGATTAAAAACTCACAATATTCCTTTTAAAAGAAGAAGTACAAACCCTTCAAAATCTCTTTTTAAAAAAATATTTTAAAAATCCAAAGATGATTCCTATTGTGTAACTACCCTGGAGATTGTCTCAGAAAACATAAAGCCTTTTCAGATTGATCAAAGAATGGCTTGCGTTGGAAGGGACCTTAAAGATCCAACCCCTCTGCCATGGACAGTGTTTACATCCACCAGATCAGGTTGCACACGGCCTCATCCAACCTGGACACCTGAACACCACCAGGGATGGGGCAGTCACAGCCTTTGTAGGCAGCCTGTGACAGTGCCTCACCAGTCTCTCAGGAAAGAATTTCCTTCTAGAAGTTGATCTTTCATTTGATTTTCTCACCAAAATTTTTTTATCAAAGATCAGTATTTAAAGAGGTTCTGTTTCTAGAGAATTCTCATTTCAACAAGCACTTCACACACACACACACACACAAAAAAACCCTGCAATTCTGAACTATTGCTTAAGTCTTATAAAAATTATATTTCTCTATAATTCCAAATGTATTCTGACTTCTGTCCAAGAATTAACAAGAAAACAAAGATTGCTCTTTTTATTCCCATGTTTGAGGTATCTGAGTAAAACTTCTTTTCTCTGTAACAGCGAACATACATGAACACAGAAGTTTTACAAGCTGACTCACACCACCATTGTATGCTGTTTTAGTTGCAGCAGTCATTTTCAATAGTGCATCTTTTAACCACAATTAAGTCCAACGACCCAACATCAAGAGCTGTCTCCAGAGAGTGTCTCCAGCCACCACTGTAGTTTTGCTCAATCCCAGCAATTTCATCATGGCCTTGTAGCACCAGTCTCGTAACATCTTGTCATACTAGTAGCATCAACTACCCAAGTAAACTCTGAATAGACAATTTGTTACGACATGTAAATATGTTAACTTCAAACTATTTTCTAACACCTTTTGTTTGGTTGCTCTTGTTGCTCAACTTCTCTTCCTCCATACTGATGGATTGAACAGTGACTTTGACAAGGCAGCCTTTCCCCTTTATTTACTGCCAATTGCACAAGTTTTCCTATCATTTCAGGATTTCCTTTCACTTTTGGACAGAAGGCTAGGTCATTATCAGATTTTTCCAAGTGAAAGAATGTTTCCCGTATGTATATCATTCTGAAAACTCACATTTCCCCTTCATAGAGCCCCTCTCTGCAGCTGATGCCAGATTACTTATTAACTACACCCCAGAATCACCATGCATTTGCAGTGTCTGCTGGGGATGTTCCATGTTTACTGTCTTTACCAACGTCAACTGGCAGAACAACAGGCAATGTCACACAGAGACAGACGTCACTGCTGACCTGGTGGGAGGACATATCTGTCAATGCAGTGTGACCTTCTGACCATCTTTTAGTCTCTTCTAAACACCACACTACTTCTTTTCTACTGCTGAGCATCTCTTGGTGCCCTGCACTTTAACTAATCGACTCTTCCAAGCCAAGCCAAGCCATCAACATTCCATAAATTTTAAAATGATGAATTTGTTTTTTATTTATTGAAATTGAGTGAAATAATCTGAGTTGATCACAAAACTAGTTGTTTGGCTTGTAGACAACATATTTAAAATAGAGAGGAGAAAGAAGGAGACTGGTTGTTTTGGTCATAAACTCTAGTGCTTTATGATTGCAAATAAGCATAAAATGATACTCAAATAGTTAGTAAATGTTACACTTTGTCTCAGTGAAGAGCTGCAAGTCTTGACATGTTAACAAGAACAGAGAAGACCATGATTTGCAATCGCTTGGTGCTCACGGTTATCATAAAACACTTTGCAAAAATCAATATATGCAGAAAATGCACATAGAAAAATTTCTTTCTTCAAAAGCAAGAGGGGCAGCACAGAAAAGAAACAAGAATTAAACCATGCAGATTACTAGTCCTTAAAGATAATTTAAAAAAGATGTTTGGGATGTTAGTATACAAACATACAAGAAGGTTAGAAAAAATAAATGTGATGTTTTAATGTCCCATGAAAATAAATAAAAGTGAAAGACAAATCTAAATAAAAGATGTTAAATAGCATAACGCTACAGGCCTTATGTGTAGAAACAAGCACATAAGTAGTTAAGGAAAAAAAGTATGAGCTCAATGCTAGATGACTGATTACAAGAATTTTGCTGTTGTGTATTATTAACAATACTAAATACCAATGCTGTCATTTCAATTGAACAGGTTGTGTGTTCCTGACCACTCTATATCTTAGCCCTCCGTATCTTGATAACCAGATTTTCTTTGAAAGTCAGCTACAGTGGAGACATGGTGGCTATCCGTATCCAAAAGAAATTCCAAAAAGTTTCAATATTTCCACATTTTGAAGGAAAAACACAAGTCAAAGTCCCTCACAACTGTCTTGAAGAAGAAGACAGTTTTAGAATATTTTTTTTTTTTTTTTGCTATGCCTGGTACTGCAATTCAGACAGAACACCAAACAAGCTGGTTAATTTTTTAGTGGTCAGTAAAAACTATATTGTTTTCTGTTCTTGCATTAAGCCATTTAATAAACAAGAAGCACTTCTCCTGCATTATTTGTAGACATGGCAGATGACATAAAACAAACCAAACCATACTGAATCCTGAAGTTCATTTCAGTGAATTTCTTCTTAGAGCTTAGTCTACATTGAAATAATCCCTACAAGGAACTGAAAAACAGGAAGACTATATATCCTGCTATGTAATAATACAGCATTTGAAATTGTAACTTATTAAACATAATTCTATACTAGCATCCCTGCATGACACTTAAGTGTTTTTGTATTAGAGGAAACTACATTGTGTCTACATTTGAAAGAAAAGAAAGTGTGAAACTTATATGAAAAATTCTAAAGCTTTAAGCTTTCTTTTTTTTTTTTTTTTCTTTTTTCCATTTCAAAATATTGGTAAAAACAAGGTCACAAATATGAAATGGATATTGATGGCACTTAGGCACTCTTTCCATGGAAAAGAGACAGCTGGAGTAAGAACAATGATTACTTGATATTTCAGTAATGACCTCTGGAAGCTCATTGACAAAAGATGCAAGTTCTTCCCTCAAAATCTACTAAAACTGTTTTTGTTTTTTTTAAATGACAGTACTTTTTATTTTTTTTATTTGAACTACAGATGTCAATGTAGTTTTTCAAATGGCAATACAACAGTTGTGTAATACTGGATTTGTACCAATAACACAGTGAGGAACATCTATACAAGAAATAACTGTACTTAAAGATTCAAACTCTGAGTCTGTTTACAAGAAATTCTGCTCTTATTCCACAACAAGCATCAAAACACACTGTGCCTGCCAATACATGAAGATTTTAAACGTCAGAACAGGTTTTCAGAGCAAAAGTCATAGGAAAGCACCAGTCTATCACAATTGATTGTGTACAGTTTCCTCTAGAAACTCAACTTTTTGGATTTCTGTCCTTTCAAAACTCATACTTTTAAAACTTTCTTCAAGCCTATCAGAATCTTCTTCATTGTCTGTACTACTGAAGTTTGTGTCAAAATCCAGTTCATCCTCCAGTCCTCTCTCCTGGCCGTTTTTAGTAGTCTTATTCTCAGTTCCATCTTGTCCTTTATCAATCCTGCAAAAATCAGTATTAAGTTAGCAACTATTACTTCTGTAATTTATATATAAGTATTTTAAATAAGAATGGGATGAAGGACACAACAGTCTACCTGGGATGGTAGGGGAGGGAGAAGGGAGAAAATAATCTAAAATTACTTTTATGTTGAGTAGACAGTAAGGGAAAAGAGACTAAGAAATAAAAAGAATACATATTTATGTATGATAAAATCATAGAATGGCTTAGGTTGGAAGGAAACCCAAGGATCATCAAGTTTCAACTCCCCTACCACAGGTAGGGCTACCAAGTAGATAAGTACTAGGTCTGGTTGCCCAGAGTCCCACCCAGCCTGGCCTTGAACACCTTCAAGGATGAGGCATCCACAACCTCTCTGGGCAACCTGTTCCAGCATTTCACCACTCTCTCAGTGAAAAACGTCCTTGACACCTAACATAAATCTTCTCTCCTTTAGTTTAAAACCATTTCCCTTGTCCTCTCTCTATCTACCTGTGTAAAAAGTTGACTCCCATTTACAATTTCCCTTTAAATAATGGAAGGCTACAATGAAGTCTTCCTGCAGCCTTCTCTTCCCCAGACCAAACAAGCCTGGCTCCTTCAGCCTGTCTTTATAAAAGAGGTTCTCTGGCCCTCTGATCAGCATCATGGCCCTTCTCTGGACCCTCTCCAACAGCTCCACATTTTCCCTGTGTGCCAGGACTGGAGGTAGGACTCCAGCTGGGGCCTCACGAGAGGAAAGCATCTCCCTTGTCCTGCTGGCCACCCCTCTTCTGATGTAGCCTAGGATACCACTGACCTTCCAGTCTGCAAGCACACACTGCTGGTTCATGCTAAGTTTTTCACCTATCAGGACCCTTAAGTCCTTCTCAGCAGGGCTACTCTCAAAGAGTTCTTCTCCAAGTCCGTATACATAGCTGGGATTACCCCAACTCAAGTGCAAAACTTTCTTTTGTTGAACCTCACTGGGTTCACACAGCCCCACCTTACAAGTTTATCAAGGTCATTCTGGATGGCATCCCTTCCTTCTGTCATATCAACTAGAATCATAGAATCTTAGAATCACAAGATTGGAAAGACCTACAAGATCATCTTGTCTAACTGTCCTCCCACCACCATTACTACCACAAGCTACTAAACCATATCTCCTAGCTCCTCATCCAGATGCCTCTTAAACACTGTCAGGGACAATGACTCCACCACCTCCCTGGGCAGGCCATTTCAGTGTCTGACCACCCTCTGAGAAAAAAAGTTCTTCCTTATGTCTAATCTAAGTCTCCTCTGGTATAACATGCAGCCTCAGGTCATTTGTTGCCTGGGAGAAGAGGTCAAACCCCTCCTCATCACAACCTCCCTTAAGGAAGTTGTAGAGTGCAATGACGTCTCCCTGGACCCTCCTTTTCTAGTTCAGACTAAACAATCCCAGCTCCCTCAGCCGCTCCTCGTAAGACTTGTGCTTCAGATTCTGCACCAGTTTCGTTTTCCAGGGCCTCAATGTCTTTTCTGTAGTGAGGGGCCCAAAACTGAACACAGTACTCAAGGTGTGGCCTCACTAGTGCTGAGTACAGGGGGATAATGGCTCCCGCTGGCCACATTATTTCTAATGCAGGCCAGGATGCTGTGGCCCTCTTGGCCACCTGGGCACACTGTCGGCTCATGTTCAGCCAAGCACCACCCAACACCCCCGGGTCCCTTTCCTCTTCACAGTCATCCAGCCATTCAGCCCCAAGCCTATAATGCTGCAAGGGGTTAACTGGGGCCAAAGTGCAGGATCCGGCACTTGGCCTTGTTGAACCTTATCCCATTCACCTCAGCCCAGCGATCCAGCTTATCTAGATCCCTCTGAAGGGCCTCTCTACCCTCAAGTAGATCGACACTACCTCCCAGCTTGGTGTCATCTGTAAATGTACTGAGGGTACACTCAGTCCCCTCATCTATGTCATCAATAAAGATATTAAACAAGATAGGCCCCAGTACTGACCCCTGGGGGACACCACTTGTAACGAGTCGCCAGCTGGACTTAACTCCATTAACTGCTACCCGTTGGGCATGGCCCTCTAGCCAGTTCCTTCCCCAAAGAAGGTTATACCTATCCAGACCATGGGCAGCCAGTTTCCCCAGGAGAATAATGTGAGAGACCATGCCAAACGCTTTGCTGAAGTCTAGGCAGACTACATCAACAGCCTTCCCCTCATCTACCAGTCATAGAAGGAGATGAGGTTGATCAAGCACGACCTGCCTTTCACAAACCCGTGCTGGCTGGGCCTGATCCCATGCACACGCCATGTGATCTCACCCAAGATGATTTGTTCCACAACTTTCTCTGGTACTGAGGTCAGGCTGACAGGCCTGTAGTTTCCCAGATCCTCCTTACGGCCCTTCTTGTAGATGGGAGTCACATGAGCAAGCCTCCAATCCTCTGGGACCTCTCCAGATAACCAGGAATGCTGGTAGCTGGCCATGAGCAGCTTGGCAATCATCTCCCTCAGCAACCCAGGATGAAGCCCATCGGGTCGCATGGACTTGTGACAGTCCAGATGGAGGAGGAGCTCTCTAACTATCTCCACCTGAATCACCGGGGGTGTATTCTGTACAGCATTCCAGACTTCCAGATTAGGGCGTAAAGTGATCTGCCTTGGTGAAGCTATACTGGCTGTCTCAGATTGCCTGCTTGTCCCTGATGTTCCTTAACATATCTTCCAGGAGGATCTGTTCTATGATCTTCCCAGGCACAGTGTATATATGTATGATTGCATATAAATAGTCTGACTAACTAGTTAACTGCTGGTGAGCTGTCACAGACTAGTAAATTATATAGGATGCTCGATAAACGTGACTTATTTACTAAAAGAATAAAAAAAGAGGAAAGCCTGCTAAAAGCACTGCAGTAACTGTGCTCAGTATCAGCCCATCTTTATTTCTGTTCATGGTAACTGAATCATCAACTGACACACAAAATGCGAACAGTAAATTGGCTTATGCATATTTTACGATGCTCTATATTTAAATCTATTCCAAAGTACTTTACTCCTAAGGAAGAAATGCAATCTTCTCTTTGGTATTAAAATAAAGTGTCTTATTCGAGTAAGACTTATTTGGCCCAGCCTCACTAACATCAATAAGCATTCCACCCTGGTTTCAGCAGAAGAAAATGAAGCTGATGACTTCTACTGATTCCTGTCAGGATTATTCAGAATTTGGCATGAAGTGTAACAGTATTTTGTATGGTTTCCAAACAAGCCTTATTAAAAAGGGAAAAAAGAAGCACAGTACTGAAACTATATAATCTATGAGCTACTTACGGAATTACAATTTCTTTTTCCTTTCCGCATTTGGCACAAACTTCTAATTTACTAGCACATGGTCGACAAATAATATGGTAAGGATCTTTCACAGCTTTCTGGAGGCACTTCACACTGTGAAGAGAAAGAAAACACAATTACTTCTTTCTTTGATAAGCATTTATTAAATATTCTGCATTGAAAAACAACATACACAACACAGAGAGCCTTTAAAAGAGGAACTTCTATAGTCCAGTTTCATTCTTTCATATTAAAACTAGAACTGAAGAAGAAATATTCAATTAAAAAAAATTCTTACTTTAAAGTGACAAAACAAATCTTTCAATTCATTTCAATAAGTTATTTTGCTTTAAAAGCTGCATAAATTATTCATCTGGCTTGCCAATAAAAGAAAATAAAAATACAGTATAAGAAGGTGCATAGATTTTTACAGTCTAAAGACAATACAATGTCTTTTTCTTGAACTTCTCAGAATATTAATAAAACCAGTGCTGGACTTTGCTTTCTACAAATCCATGCCTGCAAGGAACTTTATCCTATACAAAACCATCCTAATTTTCTAGAGGTTTTTGGTTATTGTTTTCAAATATGGTAGAACTCTGTACATCAAATAATTTCTGAAATGCTATGGCTTAATGTTCAGCTGACATTTCTAATGCCTTGTATTTTTGGTGAACAGAACCCAGAATTAAATAACCCCCAGTAGGTAGCTGTCTTAAAATAAGTCATCCTTGTTTGGTTCTTCAGGTACTCAAAATCTATCAGGAAAGCTTTAGTATACAGCATGTAACATTTGATATGTAGACTAACAAGCTAAAGACGAACATCAAGTATATATCAATGTCTTGTAAGACTGTAGCATATCTAGCATGTCTTCTCAGTTGTGTCTATTGCACTATTAATGCAAGCCAGTTTGTCTTTAATAGTTTAATATTTAAATACCTAAAATAAAATTAAAGGCTAAGTTGTGGTTGTACTAAAAATCATAATTTTAAACGAGGTTAAAAAAATATAAATAAATTTATATACATAAGTCTTCAATTTCCATACTCTGTGATGTAAATATTTCAGTTTCTTAACTTGAAAGTCATATTTTTAAAGTATGTAATGTAGTTATTTCATTTTGAAGCTTAACCAATTGAAATTCTTAACAGCCTAGGTCTTTCAGAACACTGGCCCAAGCAGCCAGGATAGAATCCAATGGCTGTAGGAACAAAGAAAAATCACAGCAGAATTACAGAGTTAAGAATGATATGAAGTCTAATCTACTTGTTCAAAACTAAGATGACATACTTAGTCAGAAGCAGCTGTCTTGCAATGCCACTTTTTCTATTCCTCATGCTTCCCTGATTTACAAATCTTTTTGGATGTTTTTTTTTGGTTTTTTGTTTTTTTTTTACCTTGGAGGTGGGTAGAGAGAAGACAAAACAATCAAGCCTGTCAAGCTCCATCTAAATGACATTCCTTCCTTCTGCCATATCAACTACACCATTCAGCTTGGTGTCATCAGAAAACTTGCTGAGGGTGCACTCATTCCCACCATCTATGCCATTGATAAAAAATAGCAGTCCCAACGCAGACACCTGGACAACACCATTCGTGACCAGCCTCCACCTGGACACAGAGCCATTGACCACAACCCTCTGGCTGTGAACATCCAACCAATTATTCATCCACCAAATTGTCCACCTTGATGTTCCTTAATGTATCTTCCAGGAGGATCTGTTCCATGATCTTCCCAGGCACACAAGCGAGGTTTATCAGCCAGTAACACTTCACCTCTAGTTGGTGGTCCAACATCTGATCAGGAATTTATCCTCAACAGACTCCAGTATTACTTGTATCGTGCCACGTTGTTTTCCCAATAGATTTCCAGGTGGCTGAAATCCCCCTATCAGGATAAGATGCTGCAAGCACAATACCTTTTGTAGCTGAAGCAAGGAGGTCTCATCAACAACTTCTTCTTAATAAGGCAGCCTGCAATAAACCCTGACAATCATATGTCCGTTATTGTTTCGGTCCCTGATTTTAATCTACAAGCTCTTAACCTGGTCATGGCTGTTTCTCAGAGTCAGTTGTTTGCAGTCTACCCTCCTCTTAACATAGAGGGAAACTCTATTGCCCCTCCTACCTTGCCTATCCCTTCTAAAAAGATTGTAGCTCTCAATCATAGTATTTCAGTTGTGTGATTGGTCCCATAATGTTTCTAAGACAGCAATTGGGTCAGAGTTTTCTAATTGTACCACAGTTTCCATCTCCTCCTGATTATGCACAAACCATGCTGCGTGCATTGGCGTAGAGTCACTTAAGCTGGCCTACTGACCGCATTACCCTCTCATTTGTCCCAAGTTCCTCTGAGACAAATCTGAGGTTTTCCCCTGCTGCTTCCTAAAGTGAAAGTTTCCAGCTCTTCTCTGTCACACAGCAGCACATCTCCTTCCACCAACAAATTTAGTTTTAAGCTCTGACGATCAGCCCTGCCAGCTTGCTGCCTAGGTATATTCTTTTCCGTCCTGCTTAGTTACATCCCAACCAACATAAACATGTCCAGTTTATACAAATGTGCAACCTAAATCATAGACTCAAAAGACCTTAGTGTGACACCATTCATTCACAAACTCGTCCATTCTCCTGTCTGGTTCCCAATATCCAACGAGGAGGACTGAGGAGAACAATCAATGGTTTACGGGCTGGTTCAGTTCCGTGACTAGCGGGGCAGAGGGATTTCGTGAATTCACACCTCCAGAAAAGGGAAACAGGGGACCTCAAACTAATTAAAAACAGCAGCAATAATCTGAGGAGAAACAAATGAATTTACTAAATATGATATCGGAATGCAAGATAATACACTATAAAACAATATAATTAGAGTTGAAGTTAATAAATCAAATATAATGACAGCGAGTGTCTGAAAGGTGGATAGGCCTCACCTCTCACTGAAGTGAGATGCTCAGTCCGCTTGAGCAGCGCGGAGGAGAGCCTGACATAGAAGGGAAGGTCAGATGACCTACCAAGGCCTTATATCTGTTCCCCCTCAGCAGATATGATAACAATACAGTGAACAGTCTTCTGGGGAATGTAGTTCTCCTTCTCTTCTGGGTACCTGGAACTGGAGCATTAGCATTTTAACTCCCAGTGGACTACATGATGTTATGATGTGGAATACCAATAACAAAAATCATAAAACCATGACAAGAACACTACCTGTGCTTCCACTCCCTTCATCATCTTTCCAAGGGACAAAAAGTCCTTTTTAACATTTTTTAATTTCCTAGTTGCAGCCTTCTGTGAGACAGTTTGAAAGAGCAACAGCAGACAGTAGCCCTCCAGCTTTTTCACACCTCGTAGCCTCTTCTGGATTTCCCAGATGCAGGCTTCTGGAAGACAGAAAACCTCTCAAGTGATTATCAAGGCAGCAAATGGGGGCCTCAGTGCTTCTCAGTGCAAAACCCCTAATCACTAAGATGCTTCGCCTTTTTTTTTTAACTGCACTGGTTCTAACTCAGATTTTTGGTTGGACTATCTTAACGTGGTTGTTCCTCTCCAGTTCTCAGCTGCTGTCCAGACCTTCTTCTCCTTCCATCCCCAGAGCTTCACATCTGTTGCTTGAGGGTATTTCAGGGGCAACAGAAAAGCTTCTTCTTCTGGCCTGAGCAGAAACAAAGGTCCAGTCTCCCTCATTCTGAATTTTTTTTGCCATCTGACTCCTTAAGGCCAGAAGTCTGCTTATCATCTTTCCCTTGCTGCAACTTATGACAGGGTGTTGGTCTGGCTTCTGTTACTGTATGAGACTAAGCATCACAGCCTCTCCAACTGCTGGATACATCTCTGCCTGGTGTTTTCCTCATGCAACCTGGCCACCAGCTCAAAAAGTTCATCAAGCTGGGCACACTTGCACCCATGAGACGCCACTCTGCACTCAGGCTCAAACTTCTGGGCAGCTCTGTCACTCCTTGGGAAGTCCATCCAAGTGCACACATCAGCCTGGAAAGGTTGTGATCCCTCCTTCATTTAGGCTTCTACATCAGGCCAACTGCTGTGGAGGGTGGTCACCATGTTTCTCAATAGAGTGCTGCTCCCTGCTGTAACCAGATGAGAAGAAAGCAGACCGCCTTGTGCTCTTGCTGTGCTCCTGACCTGTGTGAACTGTGCACCACACCCTTACTGCCATGCCATGCCCATCTGTGTGATCTATTTGTCACCTGTGAAAGTTTTCTTCTTTTTGAATTTCTACGTATTGTAAGCATAACCCAGAACTTTGACTTTGAAAACTAGAGACCTCTACATTAAGTACAAAAATTTTTTCTTGAACACAAAAGGATGAAACTGTTTAAAAACAAAATATTTTTGTGTATGGTTTCATATTAAAAAGTAAAACTTCATGTAAGTGGCAGATACAGTATGAACAGATAATCCTTCTCTTTCAGACTTAAGAAAACCAAAATTAATGACACAATCATTCAGGAAATTATGCATGTGTTCACATAACCTCCCCAAGTGGTTCAGAAGCATATATTTCAGAAGTATGTAATTAAGAACAACATACAAATACAGAAGGAACTAGTGAGACAAAGCTGATTATTTTATGTACCACATCCCAGCTACAATTTCCTTGAGTTTAGAGTTTCATTGCTGCAATGTTAGCTGCATCTGGAGGCACTGATGAAAGAACCTCTACAGATGTACAATTCTGACTTGCTACAAGATCTGAGAAAATCACACTATAACTGCTTCACTTTAACTCTTTTTCTGGGAGGACATACTGACATGTTTTTGGAAACTTACAGGTTCAGAATAATCATTGAGAATATTAAAACATTTCAACAGTGAGGAAGGAAGCAATTGCTTTGCTATGTTTTCTAATATTTAAGATAAAAGCACTAAAGAAATTGAAAATTAATACAGTATTTTGATTATTGCTGCAGACTCCAGACTGAAAAACATGATATACGAGTAGTATAAGCTCACAGCATTTACAAGTTTCCAAAAACAGAATATTCTCCAGAATGTTCACAAACAATACTGCCAGTGATTAAGACAAAGTGATTAAGACAAAGTATCTGTACTCACCATTTTTTAGGTTTTGATAGTAGTTTATACTTGCTGAATTTTACCCGCCACTCCAAGATACCTTTACAATGCTGACACACTCCATCATGAAGTTTAGAATTTATTTTCTAAATAAATAAATAATAATTAGAATCGGAGAAGCTTTCTTATTTTTATGAGTATAATCTTGCTTAGAACACATTTTTACACACCATGTGATTCATACTGTATTTAGAAAATTATCTGATGTTAATATAAGCATTTTATATATTTACCACTAATTATTTTCTTTAGCAGAAAGAGTGGTGAGGTCATCCTCTATTTTGAGGTAGTCTTTAGTATTACTAACATAGTTATAACATTAACATAAATAATAGTTATAATATGAACTATGTTCTTATGTTATTTATGGTATATTGTTATTTTATTATTATCATTATTATTATTATGTCTCTAAAGTAGAAATGAACTCTGAAAAATGCTGTCTTTATTTGGAAAAGATACTTCACAAGACTTAACATTTAGCTTGTTATTGCTCAAGATACTTCTATATTACAGGCATTCTCCAAAAGCAATTTTATGATGTTGGACAACAGTATCAGAGGTGGATGCTGGTGGTATGGCAGCAGAGATTGAACCCTCCCATCAATATTCCATTACATTCTGTTGCTATGGGGCAGATGGCAGTCGAGGGGCAGTCTGACGAAATGGCATCCGACATGGAGTGTGTATGAAGCAAAGGTGTGGAACTGAATTCATCCATTCGGAAAAAAAATAAACCCTCTAGCATCCATCAACATTTGCTGGAGACATCTATGGAGAACAAACAGTGGTTTTGTAGCTGAGAATTTACTCTACCAAATAATGTTTTCGTGCTCTTTGTATCACCACAGTTTCCATGGAAGTAAATAGGAGGCATTACTTTCAGAGCAACTTGTGTACACACTTGAAATTAGTAGTCTCACAAGTCTTTTTGAGACCACAATAAAATGGAATTGGCATATTTGCTGGCAAACCATTCCATGTTTCTTTCACCATAAACTTCCCCTATGAAAATGTAGTACATTTTTGCACTCAAGTATCTACGATAATATAAAAAAAATGACAAAATGATCTTTTAAACTACAATAAATTTACAACATAACAACAAATTTACTGTAAGATCTTCTGTAACTTTTTGTGTTTAGTTTGATTGGCAATATGAACTCTCAATGGTATGGTTTGCACAAGGCAAGTTATTCAGAGATGGTGAACAGGATCAAACCACACTTGCCTTAAAGACCAAGTAATGAATACTGGTTCACTCAACCTACTTTTGTATCTTCTCTAAACAAAAACATCAGCAGTAATTACAATCATTATACAGTTTTACATATGCATAACTATGAAAACAAAATGTTAACTGCAAATAAAAAATAATAAAAAGACTCTGTATTTTGAAATGAAAGATTCAAAATGGTATTCAAAAACTGTAAGTTGGCCAAAAGCACATTTATTGCTTAAAATATCCAAAAGTTCTTTGGGAGAGATTCTGCATTAATCAGTATCTGGCTTTATAATATTCTGTCAGAAATAAGTTTAAAAGTTCACCTATGCATACAGCAGCTACTGAAATAATTTCTTAGTTTTATGACCTTATGGAGCTTCTTACTACTCCAGGAAAGTCTACTTCAATTAGATGGAAGTTTCAATTAGAAGAACAAGTCTAGCTTTAAACACACAGTATCTTAGTCCATGCCTAAAAAGGTATGTAGTATAGGAAATACTACATATGACAGTCTACTATGGGATTTGCTTTGTAGTGTTTCCATTTTTACTCAGCTTCACCTGTTCAGCT
Source organism: Phasianus colchicus (assembly GCF_987193195.1). Taxonomy (NCBI): domain Eukaryota; kingdom Metazoa; phylum Chordata; class Aves; order Galliformes; family Phasianidae; genus Phasianus; species Phasianus colchicus. The sequence goes on from NC_143476.1 coordinate 56,282,638, forward strand.
GCGGCACTTCTTGTCTGGAAAGTTAAAAGACAGAGAACTTCTTTCAAGTAATTGAATACTGACTTAGCATGTTAAAAGAAATAAAAGACACCATACTCTCCCCTCTTCAAAAAAAAAAAAAAAAAAAAAAAGATTTTGTAAAATGCTTTAATAAAGAAAGCTCTGACGCCTGCTATGTACTGGCAATGAAGTTTGCAAGGAAACAATCAGACAACACAGAAACTATCTGAGAGAAGAACATCAGTGCTAAGTTCTCAGTAGATACCTGTGAAAATGTTGCCAATCAAACAGATCAGCTTGATTGTGCTCGTTCTTTCAAAATGCATGCAATCTGAAGATAAGCCTTCTTTTCAGTACTTAACTCACATAAAGATTCCAAGCAGGATAGCCTTAATAAGCTTCTAAAAATGTGCAAATAAGCCCAACTTCCCAGTTCTCCCTCTCGCTATCCTTATTTGCATTAATTAGTAATGCAGGAGGGAAAACAGACACAAAGGTCATTTGTATTCACAAGTATGCTTTACTGTAATCAACTACTTTTGGTATTGTCAAGGCAGAACCCATTAAACTTCAAAACACTGCAAGAGTTCACACTGAAGACAGCTGAAATAACTCCTAAAGAAGCTGCTAAACACCTTATTTCAAAACAAGAGTTAGCTTCCTTGCTGACAAACGCCTAGTTTCCAATAATGTGTCATACTATCAGTGCTGGGGACAGAACCCTGTCCCTACATGACACAGGGATTGGCTCAGCGATGTGTAACACATCTGGAATTTAGGAGGCCATGCTGAAGGCGTGTGTGGCATAAACAGTGCAGAGGAGTAAGCCAGGCTTTACTTTCACCTCTCGTTTGAAGGAAATTCAAAGTCTGTAAAACAGACATCTTATTTCAAATGCTACTGAATGATTTTTATGGTACAGTGAAATGCATATAATTATCATTAATAGCACTTCTTCTCCCTCCCTCCCCCGCCTCCCAAATCTCACATAGCTCCTGAATATACAATAATCTTCCAGTCATTAATTTTCCATTTTATTTTTTATAAAACTAAAAGGCAGATCATGCCGAATTACAAAGATGTCTTTTCACATTGGTCATACGACAGCACTCAGAATGCTAGGAAATGCCTCTTACAGCAAGACCAAGGACCTGCCACATGGCATACATCCCAGCTTTGTTTTAAACAAGGTCCCGAGTCTTATCTGAATTCATTCTGAAGTCCTCCCTCCAATACTCTTTAATACACTGTTTTCCCACTGAAAAAGGGCTTCAGTAAAACATGAGTAATACACGAGAAGCTCTAAAAGTAAAGTAATTCCATTTCATATCTATATATAAAGTCAGTCAACATCTACCAGGTACAGAGCAGGTTTGTGTGTTTAGATTGTTTTTACACAGTCAAGTTTCAACTATTCCACTTTCCTGATTCAATCAGTCTACTCCACACATTCAGGACAAAGCTATAAAGTAAGTACATTGACCAAAACACCAAGAGCTTAGACTCTAAAGTCATGAAGAGAAAGAAATTCTGTGTTACTGAATTAAATTTTTACATATCACACTGAGTCACTAAAAGAAGAGATGCCTATCACCCTGACTAAACAAAGCTTCAGTGAGAGTGGCAATGAAACTGTAGATTCCCTAGGGGAAATGAAGAAAAGATATAATTTAAGTACAGAGGACTATGCTGTAAGAATGAAGGTGGCTTCTGCAGAAACAGATTTTTGAGTCACAGTAGGAGTGGTAAGTAAATACAGCAAGTCAGGAGAGCTAAGGGGCCAATTTCATTTCAAACGATGGAGTGCTTATCTGCCATTACAGAGATACAGTTACAGGAAGTATGCAGGGATGCTCCTGCTCCTTCCGCCAATATCAAATGTAATGCTTCTGTACTGTTCTTTTCTCAGATAAGAAATTTAACCAAAGTGCAAAAATGAGACTAAAGATAAAATAGAAGAAACTCAAAATCGAGATAATTCCTAAGATCAGTAACAAAACGAACTCCATTCCCAAACTTTCCTACCCCATTAATTTTGAAAATACATTTGAAATTACTTTCAGTCGTATTACTAACAGCTCTCCAACAGACACGTAGCTGATAAGCAATAAGAGGACTCTAAAATAAGTAGCAAAGAATGTTCTCAAGAATCTAAGAAGATTTAACACCTTACTGAATAGGAAATTTAATACTTTAATAAACCTTAAATGCTCTATCGTAATAGAAGCAAAACACTCTTGGAAGAAACATGCTGTAAATGCTGTGGTATTACTGGTACCAGAAAAAGACACCACATTTGACTATAGCTACTTTACTCATAACTTCATAAGTCCTGATCCAAGGCCCCTGGACTTATCAACAGTCATCTATAGGACTACACATTTAACACAGGAACTAAAAGAAAAATTCAGAATCTGCTCAGAAGTTAGCAATTGGAAGAAAGACAAGATTTTAAGTTTTAACTTCATCCTTCTAACAGGCACACATACAGCACAGTACAATTCTCTTCTTCAGAAGTGTCCTTTATTTTTTACTCAGTTTCAGCACTGCAGGTATGGGGTGGGATGATTAATCATTGGCTCACCATATCTGAATGAGAAACCAACTCTAACATCCTTCTACTAGCCAGCTGATTTAGAAAATCAAATGAGAAGGATGGACTGATGTAAAAAGCAAATTAAGCTGGCAGATTTACCCAGTTAAACCTTAATTTGTGTTTGTCCTCTAAGTTTATCTTGCTCAGAAATAGTACCTGATTTTTAAATTACTATTACTAAAACAAGCTGTTTTTCAAAAGCAAAGTAGACTTGATGAAGCCAACAGAATTGTGCAAAATTAAACATTTGAATCATTTTTCTTATTATTTTTTGATTCATTGAGAAACATGTAAGATTAAGTTCCCCTCACAAACAGGAAGAGAAACTTCCCTTCTATCTCAGCCATAACATGGAAATTAATAGTAAAATAAATTTCTCTGTTGTTTGTTTTTCCCATTAATATTCACTCTTGTATGTGTCTGTTACATTTCACATATTCAGACTTCTTTCCTTTCAACCACTTAATAGTTTGCTTTCATCTAACAGTATAAAAAACCCAACAATATGACCTGAAATAGGATTTCAAACATTTTTATTCCATTCAATTTTTATTCATTTATTTATTTTTTAACTCAGCTTTCACTCAGCTTTCTCACACACAACAACATGGTAATGCTTAATGCTTCTGGTCTGAAATGTTTTTCTAGGTGTGAAAACTATTCAAATTAAATTGTTTCTGTCACAGCATTTTTTTACTTTCATTTCCCTATTTTACTTACTAGCTCTTTCCTCTTCCCCTTTGCCATACTTCCTCCAATATCAGGATAGCTCATTCAATGCTTGCAGTACATCTGCACGTTCTCCAAAGAAATAGCAATTATGCAACATTGGCATATATAAACAATTTTGAAGTATACAGTCACAAGACATTCCATGTGCAAATAATATACACACTGTCAGGTCAACTACATCAATAAAACAGCATCCTCACTATGCTCAAGTAACCCAACATTAAAACATTTAACAACCTGCCAAAAGCAGTTCAGAAAGTATTAAAGTAAACACATGTGCCTACACCTACTAACTTAGCTCACAAAATAATTCCTAGCTGAAGCTAGCATTAAAGAAGCAGTCACAAGGAAGATGTAATAATGGGGTTTCAAAGATGCCTCACTGTCTGTCTGGAAGTTTCTAATTATGCGTGCATGCACGTGTGTTTTGATTCACTGCACTGACAGCAGACTTCTACCACACATCAGTGGCTTATTCTACTACAAATCAACATGGCATCAACACCACCCAAAAACTTTCTTGTCATAAGAAACAGGAGATACTGATTGGATCAACAAAGCTGAACACAACATTTCTGAGCGACTGCATTCTCAGAAAAACAAGACTCCACACTATCTCTAGTGCACAACTACAAAGTAGTTAGAATAGAATAGTGTAAACTAACAGACAGAAACTCTGTCTGTCTCCCCAGCAAACTTCACTTGCTCACATACAGTATATACTGACTTTAAAAATCAACATCTTCCTTTTAAGCCCAATTCCAAAGGGTCTTCTTGATCTCCAAGACATTTAGCCTTTTTTCGCATCAGCAAACGGGTTCATAACAACTTCATTCTCCCAGAACGACCATGTATCTCAGAACGTATGAGATTGCGCATATTTGGAAGAACGGATAATGTGCATGTGTGTGTGTGTGTGTGTCTGTCTATCTTCACTGCAGTCTTAAGTTACAGTCCAAAATATACGTTAGGTTTGCTTCTCTTCTACCTACAGGAAAGACTGTATGGTAAGCCTGAATTCACTTGCAAACTCAGAACAAAAGGAATAGCTAGAAAGCAGACTTTATCCTGCCAAGTTGCCCTATGTTGCAGCAAGACAAACTCCAGCAGTGTTATCTGTCACTTCCATTTGGCTACCAGTGTACCTATGTCTTCCTTTCTGAACTTCTAAATCTCAGTCATTGACTCAGCAATTAAGCCTCTTCCCTGTGCCTTTCAACAGTCTTGACCAGTGCCTCAATTAAAACAAATTATCTATACAGCCAGCTGAAGAAGTAGGTAGCATCAGCATAATGGTAAAGCTGAAGTTCAGAGTTAATAACCTCTGAAATTTTGGAAAATCTGGATTATCATCTGGAGTGTAATTAATGAGGGGAAGAAACTGAGAAACAGATCAGTCATTTGGGTGTAAATATGAATCATTTTGTGGCCTACCATCTCATTACAATGGAGTTCTAAATGTTCCTGTTGAATATTGCTTACTTTCATCTCTAGAATTACCTTTATTTCCAGTTTCTACACTGTTTTAAGTAATAATAATAATTAAGAATGTATGTTTATATAACATAATGTATATTCCCCAGCTCAGTGTCACAAGCAGTTGTTCCAGAATATACTAGGTAAAGCAATTACCCACAAACAAAATTCCCAGTTTCAATAACTAACAGCAGTGTGTCTTACTCTGTCCGGCCCTTCCTTCTTCAGTTCATCCTAGCATGCAGGCTTTCCCAGCACTGTCGTAGGCAGCTATCCAAGTATGGGTCAGAGGTAACATGCACTGTTTTCACCTCAACCAGCCTATCCCAAAGAATGCAGGTAGTAGGGCCTGGTCATTAGCAGAAATACAAGCGCCCCTTCAGCATGTTCTACAAGTAATTATGACTAGTCTTTAAGATTAGAAAATGGATGCCAATTCATTTCAGATAGAAAGTATAAAACTTTCAAAACAAAACAAACAAGAAACAGCAACAAAAAATGATGACTATTATATTAATTTCCTCTGCAGCTACTTCTTCACAGAGAAGATTAGAAATAGACATGAAAATAACTACCTCAGCTTCAACCACAGTACAACCTGAAACTACTGTACTTGATATCCAGCATTGCTAATGCAGCGCACACATGCAGAAAGATATGAATTTTAAGCTAAAAATCATTCTACAGACTAAAGATGGCATTGAGCTGTACTATGTACAACAGTAGCCAAAGACAAGCCACACACTTAAAATAGTAGTGATTTACTGGAGATCCACCCACTCTCAGCAACTCTCAGCATTCTAACCTAATGAGCCACTACGACACGGAAAGGAGGAATGTCCCAGTTCCGTGTCAGTCCTCATGATCAAACTGCCACTATTTCTTCCTTTGTCTCACTACAGCTTAGATGTCTGTGGTCAATGTGATCACTCAGGACCACACGAGTACATAAAAATGACAAGATAAGAGAAACAAAGCTCCTTGCCAACATTCAGTATGTGTGGTATGACATTAGACACCACCTAAATCTTGTCAAATCTCTTTTCAAATTTCTTAAATGGTAGAATCAGGCCTAGTTATCATTATAATAGCCTCTGCGTATTCTTTATTAAAAGAAGACAAAAATTTGAATTTGTATACAAAAGTACACCACAAGAAAACAAACTTTCTTTCCCACTACCCTGTAATAGGAAGCAGCTTCTTCCCTACATTCAGCAATCTCCAAGAACTGGCAGGTACAAAGAGGAAGAAAGCACTTCCTTGAAAAAGAAAGACATAATTCCACATCGAATTCAATTCCTACATTGAATCTTGGCTGTGTTCAAATGATGTTTTTTTTTAAATATATATTTATTTAAGAGCATGGCATTATAGAACCAGTTCTCTCAGATATCAAATATACTAAAAAAAAAAAAAAGGAAAAAATACCTAAGTGTATTCTAAAGAGATCATTTCAGTTACAAAACTGAACTCAGTTTCTCTTTAAGGACTTTTCCGATTGACTTGCTCTCCAGGATATTTCATAGGGGTACATACAGGAAAACACATTTATCTATACAGTTGGAGATCACAAAGTGACTCATACAATTAATAATACTGGTGATGCTTGGAGCAGGTAAACAGCCTGTTCAACTTGCATAACCAGTCCTACAAACACTTGGAAAAAAAAAAAAAGAAAAGAAACCACAACCCTTTGGTGCCAGTGTTTTGACTTACTGGTTTATTCCCCTCCTCTCAATTCTTTTTGACAACCTAGCCAGGTTACTTACAGGAACTCTGACATAACGACAACAGCACTACATATTCCTCCTCCAGAGTGCTCAACTTGTGTTTTGTTTTATTCACATTTCTCAGTTTCATAAGGCGTTCTGTCATAAGACCAAACACTTCACTGCAGTAGTGCTACTGCTCAGCACACTGACTGGTCTTCATCATCACAGCACTATTACGTTGCCACAGCTGCAAGGAGACAGAAGGTGTTCCAGGAATACATTGTGAACCATTTCCTTTGCCTTTCTTGGAAACTAATTAAAAGACAACAGTGGTCTTTTGTAACAATGGTGTGAAAGTATCAGACCACGGCCGATGCCTGCAGCAGAGGCACTGATGAAGCAGCAGGAGGCACCTGTGTGGAGCCATCTCCAAGCACACCTCCGGGTTTAGCCTTAAAGCAAACATGAGTGCCTCCTCAGCTGTCTCAAAAGCGTGACTTGTCGCGTGTGGGGATGATAACTGAAGTGGTCCAAAATCAACTCTGACAACGCTGAAATGCCAGAAATAAGGTGACACGGTCGAGATCTCCAGTGCGAGCACCTTTCCAGCAGCCGCGCTGCTAACCCTGCAGACAGCTCCGCACTCACAGCGCAGAGGACAACGCTTTATTTCAAGCTTTCCTGTCTTACGTGGAAGTGACTCGATGAGCACTTCTCACTGTGGGTTCCAATCGCCGCACGAGGCCTCAGCTCTTGCCGCCCCGCCCCGCCTCTGACCCCGGATGCCTCCCGGGCCTCCCTTCAGCCCACACGCTTCCCGGCGGCGGGCCCGAGGCCAGCCCCGACAGCCGGCCTAGGCCCAGCACTGCGCCTACCTTCAGCCGCGCGCTGGTGTCGTACTTGTCGTTCTTGAAGGCGCGCGCGTTCTGATGGCGCTGGGGCCGCCTGCGCGCCACGTTCCCCTTCTCACAGCTCATTCCCCCGGCAACCGCCGCTGCAGGCCGCGCGTGCCCCGGAACCGCTCCTCCCCCGACTCACTCCTCCCATTGGCGGAAGCAGCCGTCCGTTAAGCTCGCTCGCCAGCGGCGATTCGCCGTCTGGTCACGGCGTCCCGCCCACCCGCTCTAAGGCGGATCCCCTGCGGTCGGAGCCGCGTTGCGGGCCGTGCTCCGATTGGCGCTCGACAGCCGTTGGTCACCGCGCGGCTGCGGCCGGCTCCGCCCCGCTGCCCCTTCGGCCGCCGCGGCAGCCGCCGGGTCAGATACAGCCGCTCGACGGGGCGAAGTCGGCGCCGCTCCCCTAAGCCGTTCGGCGAGAGGCCTCCGCCGGCCGCGCGTCTCCTTCCGAGTGCTGCGCGGGAGGCAGCGGGCACCGCTGAGCCGGCAGCCGCCGCCAAGCCGTTACTCAGCACAACCGACGTCGCCGCGCCCGGCGCTCGGACGGCGGCGGTCGGGAGCGCGCGGGGTCACCGCTGCCCAGCGAGGGGGAGTCGGGAGCCCCGTGCAGGTAGGGGCCGGGGGGCGGCGGGCCGGGCCGGCTGTGGTGGGGGGAGGGCGGGAGAGGGAGGGGCTGCCAGGCAGGTGAGGCGCTCCGGGTGGCTGCGGCGAGGGGCCGGGCGGGCGGCGGCTTCTCCCGTCGCTCCTCCCGCGGGGTGCTGCGGGGCGGCCGCTGCCCCGCTCACGCTGGGGGCGCCTTTGTTCGAGGATGGAGCAGCTGGCCGCTGCCGAGCTGCGCGTCCCCAGGCCCCGCACTCTTAGCGCCTCTGTCAGCGCTGCGAGCTGCCGGGAGCCGGCTGGGGAGAGCGGGTGCTGCGATGAGGCGACTTGCTGCGTTTCCTCGGTTCCTGCTGCTGCCGGCGAGGGCGAAGCCGGCCTTAGCCTTGCTCTCGAGCGGTGATCGCTTAAGTTTAACGCCTTCAGCCCGGAGGCAGCCACTCGAAAACACACGGTTTGCTTGTTTGTAACCAGTGTGTTCTGAACTCAAGTTCTGTTCTCATTATGCCTCCGTACGGTTTGGTTGTTACTGTTGCTTATTTTTTTCTCGAATATAATTGCGTTGGTAGGCTGGTATTTTTTATTGTTTTTGTTTGAGAAGTGCTTGCGGGATTAATAAGCGACTTCACAGAGTATCTTGGATTGTTTTTCATTACTGAATAAACTTCCTCAGTGTTATTTTCTGGACCTGCTGGACGTTCATTCTTAATAGCACTGTATAGGACGGCTAAACTAATTTAGCTTACTTGTTCACCGGTTTACTTAACGTTCTGTTCCTTTAGGTGTTGAACTGATACATGTTAAATTTGTATTCAAACCCTTCTTTGTGTAACAATGTACACAGGTGTTAACGTTACAGTTTCAGTAACGGTTTGAACTTCAGTCTTCATTGCTTTGCCTTCAGTGGAAGAGAGAGGGAAGTTACATTCAAGTACATTATTTCAGGACTGCATAATGAAAAAATAATTATTCATTAAAAAAAAAAAAAAACAGCACACCACAATGTGAATATCTTGACTGTTGCAAAGTTAGGGCACCAATAAGATTTACCAGCTGGCAGTAGTGCTTATGAATTTGACTTTATTCTTTTGAATTGTTCTTACGATGTAAGCAATTTAATCTAAATACATATTTACATTAAATCTGTAGAATTCTAATTGTAAGATTTCTAGATAAGTGTTTGTGTGGGCTGGACTTTTGAGGCTAAGATGCTAATATGTAGTAAAGTACTTCAAGATGTGAATAATTGAAGCTAATCTGATTTACAGAGAAACAAGAACAGGAATAATTGCTTATATGAAAGAACTATGTTTTCATTATCCTAGGAAGAGCAATATAAATATTTAAGGTGTACTTTCAGATTAGGTGGATTTCTTCCCCTCTTCTGTCAGCTTTAATCATAAGGTTAATTGCTGAATTTAACTACTGCCTGTAGGCAGTTTTAAATTTTCCTTTTTGTTTGCTACTTTTTAATTATTGTTGTTATTCATGAGAGTTAGATAAATTTCATAAAATGGTCTCCCCTTTCTTCTAAAGGCTCTTCTACAGAGAGCAGTCTTGTCACTTCAGTCTGTTTTGTTTCTTCATCCTTCTTGGAGCTGTAGTAAAATTCATGCATTACTGTTCCTTCCACAGAATTTTTCTATTGTATCTGTACCATGAAAACACAATATTCTTCATTTCTAAAGGATATTTGCATTTCTCTTACTACATTCTTTTTGTTATTAGTAAATTCATCAGCATTAGGAACTGTGTTTGCAGGGCAGTGCTGTCATCTTTACTGTTATGTTGTTGAAATGTGTTATCTTTGTATCTGGAGATTCTAGTGTTGTGAGGACAGATTTTCATCATGCATATTCAAAAGCTGTTAGGTTGTGACCTAGGTGATCTCTGCATATGTTAGTCCCATTACTCACCTATCCTTGTGGTAATTTCTGATGGGAGTTGATTTTATCCTGGTTTTAGTGATAGAATTCACGTGAAGCATACTCAAGCCTTTTTCTTATTGGTTTGGTATTTTTTCAAGCAGTATCACCTACGATACTTGAGAGTTTCGTAAATTATTAGGTTTCAGTTGTACTCTTGATCTCTAGATGGAAAACTTGAACTGCTTTTGTGAAGACTTGGCAATGCTAAATAAAGATTTACTTAATTTTTTTAAAGTCTTATCTTAATTCCTGTGTTGGGAAGTCATTAGGAAATAATGTTGAATGTCTTCCTAACATTTAAAGCAAACTTTAATCACTTCACTGAAGTATCTAAGCCGTATACCTTCTGAGGAAGGATAATGTCTGTTTTAATTGAAGTTACGGCATCATGTGCATATCTAGTAGCCTGAAATGCTGATTCAGTTGTACTTTTAAACAGTGATATCAGAATTACACTGTGCACCCTGGGGATTCTCACATCCTGGTTCCATTCCAGATCCAGAGGTTAAGAACACACTCATGTGAATACAATGAATGACAAACCAGTTCCAGTATAATGAAAACATTGTTTGTGTTTAGTTGGAGGTATCTTCCTGAGAAAGACCAATAGGTGTTCTATGACACGTTTCTTCAGTTAGTGATGCTGGGGATCTAATTTTTTCTTCAGTTTTTCCAAGTAAATACAGCAGCAAGTATTTTCTTCAAAGCAAAGGCTGTTGCTGGCCATGATTCAAATGGAGAATGGCTCAGGAATAAGAAACTGTAGTTTCAGTAAAGATTAAATAGGCATTACATAAAGTCTACGTTACAGTCTGGTACAAGGAGAGAAATGATACTTTATCCATTTTCTTCCACACAAATCATTTGTCATATGTGGCACCAACATGTATTTAGCACATTTAAGCTATGCTGAGGCCCTGTACATCCTCAGCTGATTATCTGCAATTATTGCAGTAATGTGAATTCCACAGGCCAGCTAAAATTACTACAACAGATAGCAATACTTTGAAATCTTATTTGTAGTGTTGCAAGGCTGGACACAAGAGGCTGTTTGTACCTTAGTTTTGAAGGTACCACTACATTTTTTCAAATGAAATGAAAAATGCTTCCCCCCATCATAAAGCACACTGTATTATCTAGCTTTGGCATTCAAATTTTCTGAAGTGAGAAAAAATATTCAATTTAATAGTTTTTATAGAAGTAGAGTTGTGATTGAATACTGAGTCATTGGTGGTGTTTGCAGAACTGAAAAAGCCCCTTGAAGTATTACAACAACTGTTGTCCAAAGACTGTGAATATGAGCTTTCTGACTAAGGTGAAGAAAGTGGTTCCTTTGGTGCTCACAGCTGTGAGAGACATAAAACAGGAAATAAATATTTACCTGATCTTGTGCATAAGATGTTCAAAGCCTTTTGAGTGTCTCTGGACCTCTTCTGTGGTCTTTTCCTCTTGTCTTTACTTGCATGTTGAAAGTAATGTCCAATAATGTCACTTGAAAGGGAGCAGATGAACAATTACAAGTTTAAGTGACTAATTTGCTTATTGCATTAATACATGAGTCTGTTTCCTTAACTGGTAGGTTGTATACTCCAGGTCTGTTCATTAAGAGAACTTACCTTTTCATGGGAGATGATGGCCCCTTTCTGCCATCTCCTGTAACTGGTTATGTTGACAACTCATGCCTAAGAATCTGTGATTTCCCTCTGTTTTGAAGAAAACTAGAGACTTGGGATAAAAACACCTTTTGGGGAGGAAAAAAGGACAACCAACCCATTGTTTTTTGCTCCACAAGGAGCAATAATATTTCAGAAATGCACATCTTGTTTATTAATTAGACTTACTTGCTGTGATTTAGTTCTCAACAAGTGTATTCTATGATTGTGTAATTCTATATGAATGTCACACTGTACCAAGGGAAGAGACCATTCATACAGTCAAAATAAGGCTAACTGTTCAGCCATCTGTATTCAAAAATCCTTACAGCAATGCCCTATAAAACTTTTCCAAAGAAGTTTATACAAGTTAGAGAACAGACTGAAATGTGATTTCAATGTTGCCAGGTATCATAGCTAGAAGTAAGACTTAATTGTTGACTGACACAAGGGAATTGTTGCCTGAAACCACAGGAGAATGTGAACATTAGAAGCTGGCTTTCTGTTGTTATTCCTGTTTTTAAGCTTGACTCTAGCTGTCAAAGCTGGTACATGAAATTGTAGGAGAGTTTCTGTTTGCATGACTGAGTGGAGCATGAGACCTGTAGTGGAGCTGGGTGGAAAAGTTCTTTGAGATAAAACATCAGATGTGTCCACAACAGGGAAGTAAATACTTATGCTAGGTGTGCTGATGTACTTCACAGTTCTTGGCAGATTCTCTCATTCTCCTACCTTCAAGGGAAAAGTACTGTCACAATAAAAATTTCTTTTCCTGTTCCTTCTCAGCCTTGTAAATTAGGAGGACTCAGTGTCTCTTTATCAGGGCGGCAGTGTCTTTTAACTAGCTTGCTTTAGGTCTGTGTCTATTTTGCTCTTTTTCAAACTCCCTCTTCCCTCCCTATTAAGTACTTTGAATTCATAGTATAGGTTATATTGCTTTGTCAGTTATTTGTGTTAGAACAGTATGTCCAGAGTGCTTTTGTTAAAACATGGAATAAAAAGTCATTTCTTTAAGACTGATAATATAATCCCAATTCTGATGTGCAAAATGGGAAACTTAGTTGATAAACACTTTAAGGGAGTTGAAAATGTTGTCAGACAGAATGTAGAGCTAAGAATAGTTTACAGCTGGATTTCAGAAGGGTGAAGGTCTGAAGTACTTGCTAGGCAGTAGAAGAATCTTTTTGACCTTTGTGCACTTCTCATACTGATGATACTGTTTGCAAGACTTCGTGACTCAAACTGAGAATGTATTGTCATTATATGGGAAGTATATTATCAGTTTGTGGCTGTAGGAGTGAATCTATGTGATCTTCGTATCCTGCAAATACTGCAATGTATTTTAATTGCTCTTTATAATGTCAATTTGTCAAGGGAGTCAGTGTTTCTGTTGCTCTGAAGCAAGTAGCCTCAAAAGAAACTAAAATTCATGCTTGTTCTTGGTCTAAGCAATCATATTCCAGTTCTAGTGTCTGGCAAGGCTTAAGAGTTACCACTCTTCTGTAATAATGTAGTAATTCTAAAGATGCTACTAATAACAAAGGTGTTGCATAGAAATTTACGTATATACTTAAACTTTTGCTTTGTTTAAACTAAATTTCAATGTTATTTTCTCAAGAGGTTGAACTTACAACTTCACTGAGGTTTTTCTTTTTATGTCACGTTACAACTAGAAACTGATACCATTCTCTCTTCCTGTTTCAGACTAGAAGATGAATAATCTTTCCTTCAGTGAACTATGTTGCCTGTTTTGTTGTCCGCCATGCCCAGGGAAAATTGCTTCCAAACTGGCATTCTTACCTCCTGATCCCACATACACTCTGATGTGTGACGAAAGTGGTAGCCGCTGGACTTTACATCTCTCAGAGAGAGCAGACTGGCAGTATTCATCAAGAGAAAAAGATGCTATTGAGTGCTTCATGACTAGAACAAGTAAAGGTAACAGGATTGCCTGTATGTTTGTGCGTTGCTCACCTAACGCCAAATATACTTTGCTCTTCTCGCACGGAAATGCTGTTGACCTAGGTCAGATGAGCAGCTTTTACATAGGACTCGGTTCACGGATTAATTGCAACATATTCTCATATGATTATTCTGGATATGGTGCAAGCTCTGGCAAGCCAACAGAAAAGAATCTGTATGCTGACATTGATGCTGCTTGGGTGGCTCTTAGGACAAGGTAAGACATTACAGCATGCTTTCTAAATCACTGTGCTTAATCTGCATTGGTAAATGAAACAAAAATGCTGTTTTTGGTGATTAATTTATTCATATCAAAGTAGACTAGTGATATAGTGTAACAAAGATAGTGTTATTATTGAGCAGTATCAGTATTTAGCACTGATATCTTGAGAAACTGAAATGGGATGAAGTTTTAGTAAGGTGTCATCTGTTGTTATTTGAATGTTTCAAATACAGCCCTTACTGTCCTAGTTAAGGATCCCCTTTATTGACAGTATTAGAGGAGAAGAAAAATCCATAGTAGATTTCCCCAGTCACAGAGCTACTGGTATAATGGGTAAGAGAAAACAGAAGTTCATTTTTCAGATATTTAATGATCTTTATGAGTGTTCAGACCTCCATTGTTTCAAAATTCAGACTAGTAGCTACAGCATTTCCAGAAGGTAGGAAGCTTTTTGTTTTATAAAGAAAGCTGTTTTAGCAAAGTACAGTATCTGAGAGAGGAGGTAATTAATCTACATAAGTACTTCATGGTAGGAACAAAGCCCAGGAATTTGAATCACTGCTGTTAGCACAGATTAAAGCTGGATAAGGGAAAATAAAATCTCAAGATGGGAAGATGCTGTTTCGAGAGCCTGTGTTCTAAGCCTTTACTTTAAGATGGTAAAACAGTACGGTAAATACTACAGATACATTCTGTGATACAGGTAGGAGTCCCAGCTACCAAATACATAAAGCCCACTTCTTCAACTTGACAGCACTTTCTTGCCATGAGTTGTTAAATTTAAAGCAAAACTCTTGTTTTATGAATACTCAAACTACAGAAAATAGATTTAAATTAGTGGGTAATTGTGTCCTTACCTGCTCTCACCTCATCATCTTTGAATAATTTCTGTATGGAAAACCTAGAAGGAAATACAATGGCAATTTGAGTTCTCCACTCCATTCTTAAACAGTATCTCTCCTAATCAAATAAGGTTATAGCTTGTAACAATATCCCATCTGAATATATCACAGAATGGCCGGGGTTGGAAGGGACCTCAAGGATCATGAATCTCAAACTGCTCTGCAACAGGCAGGGCCACCAACCTACCCATTTAATACTAGATGGCTGACCAGGGCCCCATCCAACCTGGCCTTGAACACCTCCAGGGATGGGGCATCCACAACCTCTCTGGGCAGCCTGTTCCAGCACCTCACCACTCTCATAGTAAAGAACTTCCCCCTAACATCCAACCTAAATCTTTCCTCCCTCAACTTAAGACCATTTCCCCTTGCCCTGCTGTTATCTACCCTTTCAAAGAGTTGATTCCCCTCCTGTTTATAGGCTCCCTTTAGGTACTGAAAGGCTGCAATGAGCAGAACTTCCCTTTTAGGGAAGTAGAGGAGCATATGACTCTTAAATGCATATTCCTTCCCTTTTACTTTTATTCTTTCCCTTTTACTTTCCTTCTATTCAGGAATGATTCTGCCTTGAGCCTATTTGCTCCTGTGAGATGTTTTGTGTCAAAACTTTGTGTAGAAATATTTAAGTATCTAGAGCTAGATTTTATATTTAGGTATATAGTGCCCAATTTGTGGGTTTCTCAGACATGAACTTAATTTTTTTCGTTGACTAAAAAGTGATCATTATTATTACTAGTTTTCACTTTCTACTTTCAACAACTTTCCAGCTGCTAGTCCTGATTTTGCTTTTGTGTTTGAATACTGAGTGGAATGCAGTGAAGTTCAGTACATGACTCTGGATGTACTAGTTCATACAATATGGTTGCCAGTGTTCTCTTGAGCCCTGAAGCAGTGCTCAGCTGCTCTTTAGTACTTAATATCAAGACCAGAATGCAATCTTTAAGCATTTGCTGCAGTGCTGATTCACATTTCTAGTGTAGTCTGTTCTGTCAGTGTTACTCTGGTATTGTCTTTAATGCTTTATGAAATCAGTGTTCTGTAAAAGCAAATTAGTTCTATGGGTTCTCTGTAGGGTGAATGTAATTTCTTTGAAGTTCCTTTTGATAGGAAGAGTCTGTGTCTTGCAAATGTAGGCTTACAAACCATGCTTCACTGGTTGTGTGATGGACAAAGAAAGAAATAGAGAAGTTACATCTGCTGAAGGTTGATCACAGCCACTCAACTTCCTCCATTCTTTTTTCTGAGAAATGGGATCACAGAATCCAGCATTGAAAGACTTGGGAGATGGAGAGGTTGGCTTGATCTTGTTGAGTCTCAACTTTTCTCTGGAAAGGAGAAAGAAGTATCTAGGGTAACTGAAATTCTCATCATTCTACAGTCTTTAACACAAGTAACAGTTTTGATATGTTAGTTATTTATTGGAAGAACTTTCCTGATGGTCACTGCTTTCCTGCAGGGAATAGAAATAGTCTTTGAAGTAATATTCAGGGTGAAATTAAGATGAGTACAACACCATTTTCTCAAAAGAGGTTCTTACAAAGATGTGAATATTATCATGCATGTAGATGAATGTGGAGAACTATTTTGCAGTGGAGCAGAAAAGAAAAAGAAAATGGAGATTCTGAATTTTCCTTGTTATTTATCTGCTTTCAATATTTCAGTTGGACTCAGTAGCTGTCCTTGTGGATGCTGACTGTGAAAGATGGCAAGGTGATTCACTACCATGGTGTTTAGGAAAGATGCACAGCATTGCGTATTCATCTTCATGGCACTATATAAAAGCCACAAGTGAGAACATTCTTTTTCTGACTGTCATAGCTACAAAGTGTTGAAATGCAAGTAGTCATTTTGGGATACGCCTATCTTCTGCTGCTCTGGTCTCTGAATGCCTTTGATGACACATTAGAAAGGGTGGAAAGGTTTAACCAGCCCCAGGCAAATGCATGGCAAGTGGTGCTCATTCAGAAACCTAAAGACATGCCAAGGTTGACTCATAATGAGATTTATCTTTAAGAAGTCAAGCTACCTTACCACTGTTTCATACCATGGATCAAACAATATTTTAAAAGCTGAAGGATCTCACTGTCATACTGATGTGTCAATATAGAATATTCACAACTCCAACTTAATTCAAATCTACTCTGATGGCTGAAAGTATTGTTTTGAAAAATGACATCTTACATTTTTCATTCAAAAGTGCATTCTCTTGTACTACTTTTGGCTCACATTAGGAGAAGGGATATTTCTTTCTGTGCCTAAACTTACAGTATTTCTAGGGAGATTGCACTTCCGTTTAAATTGATGAGCAGAAGTGTCCTTGATTTACTGTGGTGATAACATTATCAATAGAATGAATGTATGAGTAGCATTGTAAGGTCTATAAAAGGCCAGATAAAGAAGGTAAGTCTTGTTGATTACTACATGCATTATCAATGCACTTGCCTCTATTAAAACTTGTTTATTTCTCCCTCTCTGGCAACATTGTATGTTGCATACACAAAGAAAAGGTGCGTCTGAGTTGAGGAAGAGTTTTAATCTCATGAATTTAATTTTTGGCCTGGAATGTTGATAGTTAGGGATGTTTGTGTCCTTCATGTTCTGCAATTTGCACCTGTAATTTAATGTGTTATGTACATAATGACAAAAGGTTCTGAAATGTGCATTTAAAACTCCCTTAGGATGTTCTCCTTATTTCATCTGCCCAAGCAGTGCTGTCAGTTGGGTAAGTCAGTGTGGTATTGACTTAACAAACAGTAGCCTCTCTAGAACATCTATTGCACCTCTTTGTTAGTAGGAACCTAAGAGATATTACTGAAAATGAACCCTTTTAAGGTTGGTTGTACCAATGCTTTGTTTTGTAAAGGGAGCAAGCCTTCAAGATCAAGGGCAGTACTTCAGAGATAATAAGATAACTGTTTTCTGTCTCCCTTGAGTGTATCAAGGGCAAAATGGCAGATATTCCAGGGGCCCACATTGCACACCATAGTAACTTCTGCTTATTTTTTAGTTGTTAAAGGTAACTTTAACCTTGCAAACTGCAAGATTTCTATGTCATAATAATGTGTATGTTAAATAAAAAGAGTAGAAAAATAAGAAACTGTCATTAAGATAAGTGTAGAAAAAGGTATTATTTACAGAAACAAATATAAAGGAAACAGTAAAGCTGTTTTTGCTATAGCACTTTATTAAGGTTGTCACAAAGGAGGGGAAAGAATATTTTGTGCTGTTTAGAACACGAGTTCTTTTCTTACCAGAAGGTGAGAAAATTAGGAAGGAGTGATCAGGCTTGCATCTATTACAAGGGACCATCATTTGTAGGCTCACAGAAAAGTAGATAAGGGTGACTAATAAAACCATGTGTTAGGTTGGATTACTAGTACTAGGAAGTGGTATAATAATACAGGTAGTGGTATACTGGCTTGTTTTTTTCTGTCCCTCCTCTGTCCAGTCATTACTTGTCTGACTATGAAGACAGCCTGCACAGAAGAGCAGAAAAGTAGCAGCTCTATTCCCAAAAGGGGTTAGTACACTTTCCTAAGGTAGTTAGTGGAACCCAATGAGGGCAACATGTGGCTGAAAATAAAGTAGGAAAGTACTGTTCTCTTTGGCAATATCACATAGTTTAGTAGTGACATTAACCTATACCTTTAATGTGATGTGTGTGAATGTTAGCAAACTTGTGAGCAGGGTTAAATCTACTTCTGTGGAAGTACTGCTCATCAAGTTCCATGTTTTCTGTGAAGGTAGTCCTTGGGTGTATAAACTTAAAGGATAAATCAGATGTTGAAAGGAATTGAAATCTCAGTTGCTCTGGGAAAATAATGTTTTGGCAGCCTTTGTGCTGCGGAAAATGTCTAGATTTTATGCTAAATTCAGTCCTGAGTAACTTCTCACTGAGGAAGGCTTCTTTCTGTGAGAATGTGCATCTCTTTGCTACTGTTTTCATATTTTTTTCTGAAGTCCATTATGTTGATTGTGACCAAAAAAAGGCCTCACAACTATCACCACCAACAACAAAAAAAAGTCTGTCTAAATGAAGTTGTCTGTGATTTTGTTAATAGATAGTAGCATGCGTTACTACTGTAATCAATGTAGTGAGTTTTCAAAGATGTCAGCAGTTTTCACAGCAAGTGTTTGAGCTATTGGCTCCTGAATAGGTGCTTTCAGCATATAGCTCTATAACTTTTCTTTCCTCAGGATGGCCGACCATTCTTAAGGGACTGTATTACTGTTGCATTTGCTCTTGATTTCATACTTTTCATTCTGGAGGAACAGGAAATTAATTTTTACTTAATTCATAGCAATAAAAGAATCATTGAATAATGAAGTTATTAACTGTTCTCCCGAATTAGAACTTGGACATTTAATAATTTTTTATGAAATTTCTTGGAAATAGTATAGCACTGCCAAAAGGAAGTGCCAGTTAATTCTATGGATAAGGGATTTACTAGCAGCCTTCTTCTCAGAGAACTCTTTAGTTTTAAACTAGAAGGTGATGCTTTTGAGAGAGAAACTGAAGTATGTTTGGACTCCTCCTTTTCTCACAACTTTTTTTTGAGGAGTGGGAGGTGAGGAAAGAGTGGAGAGGGGAAGGGGGAAACTAGAGAAACAGGTACCACTGATACTGTTCTTTGGATCTCAAGGGACTTTTTGCTTATTTTTCATACCAGAATATTTGAAAGTCTAACTGTTTTGAACTGCCCCTACTGGTTATAGGTCTAACTATTTCTGTTTCCGGAGTGTAAAAGCTGTTTGAGTGTGCTGTGACGGGAGTCTGGCTGTGGTGCTGAAAAGGTTTACTTTAGTCCGAACACAGTAAGCACTATTCCTGGAATACTTTTTGTAGCTGATATTTGGGTCCAAACAGGAAGAATAAATGCAATGGAGAATATAATGTTTATTTTTTGCTTTAAAACTTTGTGCAGTAGTCTTCATCTTATAGAGTCTGATACTGGTGAAAATGTATGATGGATTTGTAAGGTGGTGTTCTGTGATAATGTACTGCACAAATTTGATGTCACACTAATAAAACAGTGTATCACGTATTTAATGTGACTTTGTTCTGATTTGTAAAAAGGATAGAAGGACACTGTATTTTCAGAATGCAAAAATGTGCTGTTTTAGGAGATCTATTCTGTTTTCAAGTGTTTCAGTATAGATCAAGAAATAATGAAAACTCTACATCTTCTTTTACATTTCAAAGCATTAATTCATTGCTTTGTAGTTTGTTGGGATTCTGAGAGTCTTCTTACAAGGAATGCTAGATGTTTTTTTTCCTCTGAGAACTGTTTTGAGGGGGTTTGCCAGTAATAAAACTGATGATTAAGTCTCGGTATTTTAGAACATTTAATCTGGTTGTACTCTAGAAACTCTTTCTAGGGAACATTAAGTTTTCATGGTATAAATAGAGACTATGCATGTCTGTGCTGACTGTTTTGTGAATTCTTGAAAAGTACTTGTTCTACAGACATCTGTTCATTTTTTACATAATCTTGAACAATTTCTTGTTACCTTAATATTTGTATTTCATGGAGTTATGCTAATGGATCAACTTGAACTCTGAGCTTGGGTGTTCTTAGCTTGTACAGATCTCTCATCTTTTGCAGAGAAGATGCATATGTTTATTATTGAAAAGGTAATGGCTGAACCTTCCTTAACTTTAAATGAAAGCAGTTGTCAATTCCCCTAGGAATTTTGCCAGACACTAGAATTGCAGTATGCTATTCCATAGCATTGTTAGGCTAGTCCAGTGTAAATTAGAGAGCTAACAAACTTCTGATAATACATTAGAATGACTTATATTTTGCTTTTGAATGCAGTGCTGTATCTCTTTCTATTTAAAGTACTTCCTCTCCTATGTAAACTACAGGCTTCCATATAGACAGTTCTGCAGATCCAATCTGTGATAAAAATGTTTTGCTGGTATTTTTCAGCATATCAGTACTTATTTTCTGCTGTGGGTTCTGTTCTTGCCAGCATAACATTTTGCTCAGATTTTTCTAGTACTGTTGTGCTGCTTGGCCATCAGATCACTCTTGCATCCACATTACTGCAGGAAAATACGTTAGATTTGATCTGGATAGGTGCAGCTAGATGTTTTTTTTCCTGTAACTGAGGTAGACAAAAGTTGTGAAACATTTTTTTTTTGTCTTAGAGGGAGAGGAAATTGACTTGAACTTTGTAGTGCTTATTGGGATATGTTAATGGTATTAGCTGAAGTATTCCTTTTTCTGACCTGTATTTCAAATAGATCAGTCAGAAAGAAGCATTTCACTATTACAGAGAATATGTAGTATTTTGGACGTTGTCTGTAAGGGCATGACTTATCATTCATGAAGCTGAATGATGTCACCATCTTGCAGTTTTTACCAGACAACAGTCGAGTAAAACTGACAACATTTTTTGCATGCTTGACTATCCTCTAGGTAATGGTAACTATAAACCTAGTGAGGCTCTAATAATTCCTGTTGTAGCTCCACAGGAGTTACTAATAAAGATACTCAACTAGTATACAAGTTGTAACAGCATTCTCAAGTCTATGCTTCAAAATCTAAAGCATTCTTTCTTAAGGCAAGAAATGTGCTGTCAAAACAGACTAAATCTTCCTTTTACTTCAGTGATGAAAGTAAAAGTGATGATCTAAAATATGCTTTCTTGTTCTAGCTTCAGTTTTATCTTCCTCAGGAAACTTTAATGTATGGAGATAGTTTGTTTGCCTTTTTATAAATTGTTTTTGTCTATTTCCCTTTATATGCCTTTTCATTAACTTATTTGATCTTCTAGGTACGGAATCCGCCCTGAAAATGTGATTATATATGGCCAAAGTATAGGAACAGTACCATCTGTGGATCTTGCTGCTAGGTATGAAAGTGCTGCTGTAATCCTACATTCTCCACTGACATCAGGAATGCGAGTAGCTTTTCCTGATACAAAGAAGACCTATTGCTTTGATGCATTCCCAAAGTAAGTTGTGGGATTTTTTTTGCATGTGTTTTTTTCCAATTACATAAGCTTCCCTTTAGAGAAGTGGGTAATATGATAAATTCTCAGGATGTTCATTAAAGGCTTAGAGGATAATTGGAATAGATAACAAGAAACACTTTATTTGAAGGGGTCTATAGAACTTCTTAAATCTTTAAGGTTTTTCACATCTCTAATTGTTGCAGTGGATATAAATGAAAAGTGATTAGTTTTCCTCTGTGTAACCCTTAATACCTCTAACAACAATGAGCAGTTCTCTTCTGGCAAGTTGTTAATCTGAGTAACTACAAAGGAAGCCTTCTGCATGTTTTTCAATAAGTATTAAAGACTGGGAAAAATGGGCTGTAGAAAATTCCTGTCATGTATTTCAGAACTGTGCCAGTATTTTACCCTTATGAACTGGTACACTTGGCTCAAAGATCTGATTACAAGACTTAACTTTTTCCCCACAAAAACTTAAACATAAAGAGCCAAAATTATTTTAGTTCTGAAAAGCATTGGTCTTTTTTATTGGAAATCTCTGAAATAGTAATTTCATCTGTTCTATAACTGGTTCAGTATTTATTTCAGTAAATATTTTTTAAGCTTCATGTTTTTAACAAACATAGTAATCAATATCACTTTTGGATTGCTCAGTTATTCAGTCCTACTAGTTTCTGGGTGTGTTTGTGCTTTCTGTTTAGCTTAAACGTGCTGCTACAATGGTTTCCAGAGTGTTGATAGGATCTATTTTTTTATTTAAACAGTTCCAAAATTAAATAGTTAAAACTAGAGTATGTAATTAAATTCAAGAGTTTCTGGTCCTTCAAAGAAGTTATAATACAACTGACTGCATTCATAGAAACAATCTTTTTCTTACAGCATTGACAAAATTTCTAAAATAACATCTCCTGTGTTAATTATCCATGGGACTGAAGATGAAGTAATTGACTTTTCACATGGCCTAGCCTTATTTGAACGTTGCCAGAGACCTGTAGAGCCACTGTGGGTAGAAGGAGCAGGCCATAATGATGTGGAGCTCTATGGACAGTATCTTGAAAGATTAAAACGGTTTGTGTCACAGGAACTGGTGAATTTGTAATTTCCTTTGTATATTTACATGCTGCTTCATTTCACTGCAGAACTGCACACCTTGATAAGTACATAACATAAAACCTGAAGGTTGTGTTTTCAAATCAGGTTGGTTGCCTTCATTAGATGTACAGGTAATGATTTGTCAACATAATTAGTGAAGGTTTTGATGCCAGTATTATTAACTGGAATTGCATCATCAGTCAAGGTTGGCAGTTCAAATTACTTTGTGAGGTTTTTCTTTACAGATTAAAAAAAAAAAACAAGTACTGTATGAAATTTTAATTATATAAAATCAAATGCTGTAAAAGTGTTGCCAAATGCTCTAGCATATTAAAAACAAGTTTATAAATATTTTTTAAACATCTCAAAATGTACTGTGACTTACTCTGTTTCTCAGATGTAAATTTAAAACCAGACTTCTAAGCAGTTGTCATGTAAAAATGCAATAGCCATGCAATTATTCATGTATGTAATAAGAATGAAGCATCACTGGAAATGACCTGTGCCCTGTTATAGAGGGAGGGGATCAAATTAGGTCTTTCCATATCTTTTTATATCTGTTGTGCTTAGTTTTACTTCAGTTGTTCTGTTTTGTCCTTGTGCTGTTTTATAACTTGAAAGGGACAAATTTACTCATGCATCTTCTTAGCTGCCCTAATCTTGCCAAAATAATGTCAAAATTGTCATTGTTACAACTTAACGATCGTTACATGATTGCTACTGAGGCCACTAAGTACTACTTTGAAACAAATAGGACATTTAGAATCTAGAAAGCTTTTTGGACAATGTAGTTTTAAACACTGATTGTATAGAGATGCAGTGTTTCAATAGGAAGAACCTGGAAGTTTATTTAACTTTGTAATAAAACTTGAAAGTTTGCAGTTTGTTCAGACTTACTTTTGGATGTTTAGTGTAAAAGTTATTTCATTTTTAGTATTGTATGGAAACTATACTTATTGCTCTCTCCTAGACAAGAGTGGGAGGAGGGGCAAGAATGTTGACATTTTCCTGTTAAGTCATACTAAAATAAACTTTGTAAGTTGCCTTTCCTTGAATGCATTTTGCTTGAATAAAAATATGAAAAAAAAACTATATGTAGCCTATTTGTAAGATGGGTAATCTGAAAATATGCACTATGCTTCTAATTTTAAGGCCTTATGTAGTTTAATTGTTCTGCTTGTTTTGTGACTCAGACTATTGTATAATGTAGCATTATATTGTGAAAACTTTCAGATGTGTTGATTTAACAGTAAACAATATTCCAAGTACTTGTTGTTCTTCATTTCTTTTCTGGCTTTTCAAAAAAAAAAAAAAGGAAAAACTGAAAATTAGAGTAGTAAATGACAGTTAATTTTATTGGCACATCTCTTTTTATGAGCAACTACTGCTCTGACCACCTTCCCACCTCCATGTCTCCTTAATTCTTACTGCTCCCACCTGTTCAACTTACAGTTTTCATTATAACTTCATTATAACTATTCTTTGTGGAATTCAAGGTTCACTTTGAAATCAGTTGTGAATTTCTTATGCTCTCTGGTTGTTGTTAAAGATATTTAAGCTCATGCTAAAAAAACTTTGTGCCTTTCTGATCAAGCATGATTTAATATGTTCTGGACTTCAGACTGGTAGTCGCACAGTAATATTGGTTGTAGATTTCCATCCTGGTCCAGGATTGAGTTAGGAATATGCTTAAATCAGCTGAATTGCATCAGATCTATTTATGTACTACTTACAGTTTGATTTCAGTTTCTTACTGGCTTTCAGCCACTCCAATTTTGATGGAAATATTTCCCTTGAGTACTTTTGTTTTTAAAGAGTTATGTCTGTTTTCAGAGTCTTCAGAAACCTGT
This sequence comes from Phasianus colchicus, assembly GCF_987193195.1. Lineage (NCBI taxonomy): Eukaryota > Metazoa > Chordata > Aves > Galliformes > Phasianidae > Phasianus > Phasianus colchicus. The sequence goes on from NC_143476.1 coordinate 56,307,219, forward strand.
AAAGAATGTAGAACTGCAATTAGTCATACAGATTGGCTGCTAGTAGCGCAAATTGCAGGCAAATAATCAAATGTCATCACAAGAACTATCTGACTGTGCTGGTAAATATTACAACACCCTGTAACTGAAAGGACAAAGTAGGTGCTGTAGCCACTTTGCTCATGTCTCTGTGCTCTGTTGAGACAGAACAAAACACTAGCAGTGTTTTGTCTTCAGTAGATGCAGCTGTGCCAGACTGCACTGGTGAGTAAAGGTTCTGGTGTCTTCAGGACTGCTTATGTATAGTTAATTATTGCCAGTTTGTTCTGGTTTATATTTTACACCAAAGTTTTTCAGGTTGCAGCCAACATTGTATTGAGAGTTATGCTGTGGCAAGAGATCATTGGTATAAGGCAACTGAGCTACTGTAGCTTAAAAAAAAACATTTGACATGGTGGTTTGTCTTGAGTTTAAATTCTCACTTTGAGATTGACAATGGGCTGTTGTTTTATTATAGATGCAGTTGTCTCATGATACATAAGAGTTGATTCAGCATTCATTAATAAGACAATGTCTATATTTTACAGAAAAAGAAAAGCGCATTTCATGTCCCACATGGTCTTACACTTCTTTGAGCCAGACATTAGACAGTAAAGTCTTTTCAGTTCTGGAAACTTGACTAATCAACTTTAAAAACAACTTCATTTATGTTAAACTGTGACTACTCTCTAAGGATGTGGTCTCCTGGGGGAGTATGTGCATTGACATGAAAGCCTATGCATTCTTGTTCCCAATTACAGACAAAAAAAAAATTACATCCAGCTATTTGATGTCTTCATGTAGCAGAGAAGTGATCTAGTGCATATTCACTCTTATGGGTGAATTTCAAATCTGTTTTATTTTTATTTGTGAACTTTTTTAGTAGAAAATTGTTCACATTCACTTTTGTGCTTTTAATTGGATGCTGTTTTGTCACAGGGCTAGCTACTCAGTTTCTCACTACTGTCTGTTTCAGGTCCTGTAGACATAGTTTCTTGGTGTATGGTCCAGTGTCTTGATCCCATTATTAGTGGGAGTAGGGGAAGGAGGAAGGAAGATAACATCTGAGGATAACAGAAGGAAAACATCCTGCATAAGTAGAAGACCAATCTTAAAAGTCTATCTGTAGAGAAGGAACTGAGAAGGGGTGGAGAAGCTGACCATGATATAGCAGTGTAGAACAGCATCCTGGGCTTCATTAGGTAGAGACTTGCCAGCATTTCCAGGGAGGTGAGCTTTTCCTGCCATTTAGTGCTGCTGTGACAACTTGAGCACTTAACTCAGTTTTGGGCAATGCAAGCAAGGTATGAATGTATCAGAGAATGTTTGTATTAAGGGTATAAGTGGACCATCCCTCACAACAGGAGAGCCTGAGAGCTAGACTTTTTCAGCCTGGAGAGAAAAAGCCTGGGAGGCTCTTATCCATGTGTATAAATACCCGATGCATGGGAGTAGCGACAACTGAGAGGACAGCCAAAAAAACACAAAACAGGGAAATCAACCTTTATCTTTTTTACTTTTAACTTTTCATGGTGAGGTTGGTCAAACACTGAAACTGATTAAAGGAGCTTGTGGAGTTCCTATATTTAGGAATACTTGTCTGAAGCCAGCTCTCAACAGCCTGCTGCAGTTGATCCTGCTCTGAGCATGCGTGTCACACTAGGTAATCTCAAGAGATCTGTTGCAATATTGCTTGTTCTGTGGCTTTGTAAAGTATGGTTTGCAAATCCTTTACATAGTTGACACTACGTACATTTGTGCCTCATCATCATACACCACCTCATAAATGGAGATTTGAATTACAAGAGTTATCTTTACTGTCTCCCAGTTCTGATGTTTCAATTTTCAGCAGCAGGAAAGCAAGACTTCTGTAGAAAAACCAAAAACCTGAGACCATTAGTGGTTGATAGGCTGTTAAGAAAACTGGTTCTAAAGCCTGAGATTATACCAAAGACAGTGTCAGAATTTGCATTACTACGTTACTACTGAAGGATAGTTGAAAAGCTGAATGTTATATACACATATATACATATTATACATGCTAAAAAGAGAAAAGTGCTTGAAAGATGCCTTGAAGAATCTTCTTTTTGGTATTTCTGTCACAACAGTTATCATAGGACTTTTGTGCTAAGTAAGCAGTTGAAGGGTCTAAATAGGGATAGTGTTTTTTAAATCAAATTAGTTGGTCAAATTAGATAATAGCATTTGTTCTAATTCACTTGAATAATGTTTCTAGAATTCAAATAGTAGTTTGTGCTCTCGCTGGGGGGTGGGGGTGGGGTGAAAAAAGCTTTTTATGAGCTACTGACTCAGGCTTGTTTTTTCTTGAATAGTCTGGGTAACATTTGACACTCTGGTCTTCAAACGTTAGTTGAACGTACAAACTTACTGAGCTGATATAGTATTGAAAGAGTATCATTTGTAAAGAAGCAGTGTTTCCCTGTGAAGAAATAATATTGTATGATGATAATGATAATACATTTTCCTTTTCATTTTTCAGGTGACATCTCTTGCTCTTTCCTTCTGTGGAAGGAAATAGAATTCTAGCTCATTTCAGATAAATTGCCAAAGGAAATGCTTTAAAAGCAGGGTAGAGAAAGAATCAATATGAGAATGGATTTCTTTGCCAGAGAGAAAGGAGCTGACCTCAAAAGTTATCTCTATTAGGTTTTCCCTTGAGGTGTTAGTAAGGTAACTTAACACAATCTATTTCAAAATAATAGAAAGCCTCAAAATGGTTTTGCTGCCTAAGAAAAGGTTTTGTGGTTGTACTGTCATACTAATGACAGTGATTTTTACAGTCATTTCCAAATGTTTCTTGCTTATTTAAGACCATAAAATAAAAATCAAGTAAATTCCTCTTTTTTTTCCAAAAATAAGAAACAAGTAAATTCCTTTTTTCCCCCTTTTTGATGTAGTATGTAGCTGTATGAATGTGTTCTTATGTGAATGAAGTATTGACTCGTTTCTGATTACTGCTTAGTCAACAGCTGAGTTTTCTCTTTTTCTAT